>NC_143014.1:415241683-415564391 GCF_055824585.1 Amblyomma mixtum | reverse complement strand
TGTAGCCACCGAGGCTGAGAACTAAAATCCGCTCTTTAGTAGCTTGCGCTATGGAAACAGTTGAAAGCAACAACATGAACATGCCACTGAAATCAGCGACGAACACCAATATATCACAAACATCAACACCATGGGCTGCAAAAATATCGCCACTTTGCCAGCACACAAACGCGACACACATATGCATGCACACACACGTGCATGCATTGAACATCACAGCACACACATTTACCGTATTCTGTGAAACTCTTGGGCAGCCACCAGAGAGGCAGCATCCTCAGTGGGGCACATTTCTCTCTCATTTTCTTCTCTTCACTGAGCATTCACGCATGACATTCTCAGCTGCATTCCTGCGGTGCAGGGGGGCTTAATGGCAAAATGCTTTCTTTGCTTGCAGCAAGCTGCGTTCTTCGGCTGAAACGCTGCTGATCCAGATCATGAGAGAGAAATAAACTTGAAGAATAAGGATGGGGTGGAGCTTATCTGGCAGGTTTTCTCAGATAGTGCGTGGTAGTTTACCAGTATCTCTCAAGAGAAAAGTATACAACAGCTGTATCTTACCGGTACCTACCTATGGGTCAGAAACGAGGAGGGTAGTGAAGAGGGTTCAGCTTAAGTTCAGGACAATGCAGCGAGCTGTGGAAAGAAAAATGGTAGGTGTAACGCTAAGAAATCGGAAGAGGGCAGAGTGGGTGAGAGAACAAATGCAGGATAATGACATCCTAGTCGAAACCAAGAGGAATAAATGGGCTTGGGCAGGGCATGTAATCCAAAGGCAAGACAACCGCTGGTCCTTAACAGGGTTCACCAGTGGCAGTGTCCATAGGAAATACATGGGAACTTTCAGAAGCTATACCGTGTCTAAACATGGCTCGATTTTCATGAGGTTTGTAGCAGCATTTTATTGTTTTGTGAATAGAGGAAATGTTGCCGGCAGATTTTATTGTTTCAGTTTCATTTTTTTACCAATTAGATGCAAAGTTCCAGAAAAATGGTGCTTTTAGATATGTCGAACTTTCATGTCATCTCAGGAAAAAACTAAGCCAAATATCAAAATTTCGTCTGCAACATTTCCTCGCTTTTTCTTTCTTGATTGTTAAGCCGCAATTTTTATCCATATCGAACCTAGTGTTTGGGTTTTACAGGCTCTGAAAGTTGTGTATTTTCTGCGGGGATTTGAATTTCACGTTAAAATTTTACTAGTGCGACGTGGCTCCTCCTGGCGACAAAATATTTTGTTGCTACTGCACTCTACCACCAACTTCTTGCTTGTCTGTGTTTGTGTGCACACTTTTTCCTTAGAACCTGGACGAACCTCATTTCTTTCCTTTTTTTCTTGCTTTGTCTGTATTTCAAAAGGATTTCTGCTTTTCTTTTTTTCTCGAGCTTGTGGTGCGAAACGGAAGCGGGATGCAAGGCCACACCCAAAAGCACCTCACCCCTCCCCCCCCCCCCCCGCAGCACACACAGGCATTGTTCGCACCAAAATGCACGTGAGTCGAGTTATCCGGTCAAAAACCGGTTACTGGGTGCATGGAAACGCGCTTAGTCTTGTTCGGAGTCAAGGGGTCAGGACCAGTAAACTCCGCCACAAGGGGTAGGTTGACTCAACTCCTCCCTGCCCCGATATGCTTGTAAACGCTGTCGAGCCGAAAAAACAGAAGGGAGAGGATAAATGCAAACTTGTTTTTCACTTGCGCCGTCGCACCTCCGAAGCAGCGGTGGTGTGCCTCAATCTTGGATGCTACCACTGCTCGCTCACAATGCGGTGCTCGGTGCTTGGTGTCGCTGCTGATGAACTGGTCTCGACTAGCTAAAATCGAGTTCATGTAAACACGCGTTGGTCGAGTTGGGTTGACTTCGCTCAGCCCGACGCCCGACTCAACCTGACGTTATTGGTTCATGTAAACAGAGCTAAGCAAGGACTCGCTTATGCAATGCCAAAGTTTGCGTTCAGTCACCATGCATAGCTACAGGACGCTCTCGGTGCTTTTGCAAACCACACTTCTCGTCCTTTTTAAGTTTCATCCAACTTTGATTTGCTTGGTGCTTGGTTGGTGCTGAGAAGCGGAAGATGGGTGTTCAGTGCTGGGAAGGCTCGTACGAGACTAGGCATAGGCTGTCACTACAATCGAGGACATGCTTCTGTAGCTATGTAAGGAAGGCTAGATGGGAAAGGGAAGAAAACCAGTCATAAGGCCTTGTGCTAGGAGCTCCTTTCTTTCCTTTTATTTGGAGACTGACTACATAGGTGTTCAACACAATGGAACCTTTTCCGGGTAATCTCCTGCGAATGCAACAAGCCTCTCTTCCGCCAATTGAACCGACCACACCTGTCTGCTCAGGTGAAACCAGTAACCCCACCCTACCATTGTAAAAGAATTTTCGCAGAAAAAACGGAGGGGAGCTTAGGCAACCCAAATCGGAAACGCTAAATTGGTGGGTTACTGGGAAATGGTTCATTGTCTGACCCCCACATCCTTCTTTGCTCAATGGCTTGAGAGGGGTAAACTTTTTTGTGCTTCGGTCCCCGGAACTTTGGCCGCATGCCTACAGAAAGTTCTGGGCTCTACTTTTTTTATGTGGAAGAACGAATACTTTCGTGTCGCGGTGTAGTTTACACACCTGGAGGGGGAATAGAACTTACCTCCTTTTTGGGGTACTCAGGTGCTGCCATCTATCAACAGAAAAAGTTCAAATCTGAGTTGCCTTGTAGCTGGTGAGCCCTCTTAAAGGTAATTGAGTGGATTCCAAGAGAAGACAAGCGTAGCATGGGGCAGATGAGATTATTGTGCGGATACGGTGGCTGCAGCTGGCAAAGGACAGCGTTAATAGGAGAGACATGAGAGGCCTTTGCCCTTCAGTGGGTGTAGTCAGGCTGATGGTGATATTTTTTTTTACAGGTCTGTTCCTGCCAGTGAAGATTCCGGCATACGAGAAATCTGTGTGGGATCCATCCATGACCCATTTGTGTGGAATCCCGCTTCATTCTCT
This sequence comes from Amblyomma mixtum, assembly GCF_055824585.1. NCBI lineage: Eukaryota > Metazoa > Arthropoda > Arachnida > Ixodida > Ixodidae > Amblyomma > Amblyomma mixtum. The sequence goes on along the minus strand of NC_143014.1, from coordinate 415,561,397 downwards.
ACGGTCCACATGAAAATTGTCAAACTGGTGAGTACGTGCTAGGTGTGCTGTGGCAGGCATGAAGGGATAACATGTTTACATGGAGTCAGATTGCATATGCCTAGTGAAGTCTGATTGCATTTATTTGTACTTTATTGAGCAAGAAATGACAGTGTAAATAGAACCGGCATATCAAAATAGTGCAAATTAAACATGTCAGCAGTTTTCAGATGACAGCAGATATATGTGTGGGTGACACGCAGTGTTGTTCAGTGGCTGTGGTTTTCTTTTGCTAACCAGTGTCGTGGCAGCCTCATTTGGATCAGTGCAAAATGCAAAAGCATGCATATTCTTTAAGAGACTCAAGGTAGCTATAAATTATTAACCTTGTGCCCTCCCTTGCCATGTATCTTGTAGTTGTTTTCTTTACTACAGTACAAAAAGAATCTAATAATTATTTGGGCCCATCAGTTTGGGTAATCTGCCATCATATACCTATAGCTAATATGGAAACAGTTCATTTTGCTACTAATGATTGCTTTTGCAGTGAGTGTGTTCTACATTCGTATGTAAAGACTAGACTGTTGTTGAACTTGCAGCTTCAACAATTTCACATATTTGGAAGCTGTGGTGGTGGCGCTGCTGCAGTGGCCGGCGCGGTGAAGATGACGACGGCGAGGAGTGTGGAGTGCGCGTGAGTGTGTTCGAACGCCGCGGTTGTGGCTGGGTTGGCTCTGGAGACCCGTGTGTGCGAGTAGGCTGTGCTGCAGTGATGTGACGGCTTCGGGCCGCCATCTCTCCTAGGCCATCCTTCAGTGACGCGTCGACATCGGTTCGCCGCCTTCGTTACCACCGCCTCGCTTGGGCGACCACTGACCAGTGTCACTGGGCAGACCAGCGCCCGGACTAGCAACTCTGCCGTGTCCTCAAATCGTGAATAGCACTGGACATTTGTGGCCGCGCAGGCTTTGGGCCATTGACTTGAACGCCGTCGTGTTCCGTATGAGCACCGCCTGCCTCTGTGTACACTCCTCGCGGTTTTGGTGTTGATCCGCAGCAACATATAAAGGTGTCATAGCTAACGAGCCCTTTGGTGTCTTCTTTGACAGGCGCGGCGAACCACCACAGAAGCCCAATGTCTAGCTTGTTCAAAGATTTCAGTGCGCAGCCTTGATTAACTTACAGATGATGGTGTGCATCTTGTGCAGAAGTGGTGCACTACTCTCACCATGGGGCCTCATGTGCTGGGGAACCCGGCTGCCAGATTCATCTTCGCTCACCTCTCAGGTCGACTTGTAAGCAGGCTGGGTGGCCACAGCAGGCTCCTCAACAATTGTGTGAGGTGTCTGTAAAGGTGTCGAGTGCTGTATGGCATTGTCAAGGGTTTCCTTCAAAAATAAGCACAGCTTGCATTGTACAACACAACACATGCATCCACATTCAACTGCAGGATTGTGACACCACCGGCGAATGGTGATTTTGGCAGGAGTACCAACGTCTACAACAAAGAGGAGGACACAGCACCATTCAGTTTATACTTGGCAGAGACGAAGTGTGTGACGAGCTGCATGTGGGAATGTGTAGCCATGCCAGAAGCAATTTATGTATATTTTCCTTGCTTCATGCTTCATAGTATACTACAAGGAAGCTGTTAAGTGTTAATAATTTTGCTGCGGTTTAACGTTATTTTTGGCTTTAAATTTATTAGAAGTGTGCATGACAAAGGAGTTCATTTTTTTCTGGTTCTGCAGTTTTTCTTGAGACAGGAAATGTCTGTCCCTAGTGCTTTCATCCTATGATAAGCTGTGAAAATTAACTAAATGGTAATCACTGAATGGAATGTGCTTCCAGTGCATGTGGCATGTTCCAGCAGCAGTACTTTTGTTTCGTTACTGATCTAGATGTAATTCCGCTGTTCATCTTTTCTTTCTGCCCATAAGACCTATTTGCATTTGTATTGTTTTTATTTGTTAGTATTGTATAGCCTGGTGTTATCTGTTGCATTGTGAAGCCCACTGCCCTGCTGTAATGCTTTGGCGCTGCAGGATGCAGTATAAATAAAATAAAATGCATTTCCTTGACGTGGTGCTTCCAAATGTGTTCTGCTTGTTAAGAACGAGTTGCACATATATGATGAAGACGGAAAGAGCGCGGTTTGCACTCTTTTCGTCTTCAACGTATTTCCTGTGTTCGTCTTTCATGCATGCACAACTCGTTCTTAGCAATAGCCATGCACCAACAGGCCCAAAAGTTCTTCCAACCTACATGTTCTGCTTGTACACAATGCACATTTTATTTCCTGCCTCAGTGCAGCGTAAGACAGGATGGCCCCAAAATGTTTTACTTCTACCACTGGAGTGCTGATTGCACATGTGCTTCCCTGTGCTTCTCTGTTCGCTTTGGTGCTTGTGGAGAGCAAGCAGTTTTTAAGCATGAAATGCTTTTAGCTCCCGTTGTCGGCAGTGTGGTGACGTCACGCCGAGACCGAGATCCACTCATCCGGGCTCTGAAACGAGAACATCCGGGCACCGTACGAGACTTAACGAGATTTAACGAGACTCTCTAAGCCCTCCTACGCGACCGGCATGCAAGCGCCGGTTGGTCTCCAAACGAGTCACAAAAAATAACTGCTGCCAGTGGCTTCTCAATGTTTATCAAGATATCAGTCGAGCTGTCGTTTGATAATGCACGGAATTATAATTTACGATTTCTAATAACGCGTGCAAAAAGCACATACATGCCACAATATTTAAGCATGAAATGCTTTACGGTGCGGCTCGGGTGTCCACCGCGATGACAGAGAATTACTGCTCCATTTCCTGTCCTCAAAAAACGTTGCGTTCAAAGGGCAAGGCATCGCGCCGAATGGGTGGTGGCGTTCCTACCTTCCTGTAAGGTGCGGCTCGGGTGTCCACCGAGATGGCAGAGAATTACTGCGTAATTTCCTTTCCTCAAAAAGCGTCGCGTTCAAAGGACGAGGCATCACGCCGAACGGGTGGTGGCGTTCCGCGGACTGCCTGGCAGCGCTACAACATGCTGTCGCGTTCCACTCCTAAAGGCGAAGCTTAAGCGTCATTAATTAGCAGTTTATTAGTATTTAGTCATTAATCAGTCATTACACACTGATCAGTAATTTGTCATTACTTCGTCATGAATTATGTGTGACGTAATCCAGTGGTAACATCACCAGTGTCACATACGCAAAGTGGTGCTGAAAACGCTTTCGCCTCTACGCACTTCGGACAGTTTCGAACGCGCTGCATATACATTCTTGTCAGGCCTGCGTCTCGTCGTGTCCGCGCGCGCTTCGCATTATGCCCGTAAACATTTCATGCTTACTCTACTCTCGGTTACGGGAGAGGCAGATTTTTTTTTAACGTGTGAAAGAAGCTCAGTGTACAAAGGACATGGTCGATGTGTCTGCAGTCATTTACCACATCTTTTCTTCAGGGTGCAGCCCACCTTGTGTGGCACTGTTTGTGCGATATGAGGTATGCAGCATGCTTTTTCACGTGTGCCCACAGAATGAAGGTAGCTTTGCCTTATTGGTGTTTGGTTGCCTCTGTGTGCTTGTTTTTGACTACTGCTTCACTGCTTAATATAGTTATGCCGCTATCATTTTTTCCTGAAGGAAAAGTCAGGCAGTTGTTTCAAAGTCATTATCTCTGAGATGAAAATGCAAGGCCTGGGCATAGTAAGCACAAGGGTACACATTCCCAACTTTTTCAGCTGAAATGGGTACCCCGAAAAAAGACTTGCAAATTCATTCATTTAGACTAATTCAGCTGTAGGTAACTGAAATTATAAAACATCCAGCTGGATGCAGTTTGTTTAAACAATCAAGCTGTAAACTGCATTTTGCAGCTGGAACTGAACTGTTTCTAGCTGGATGATTTCCAGCTCTATAATGGAATATGAAATGGGATCTTTTTTTTCACCTGGGCTTTCAACTTTGTATGCATGCAGTGGAAGGTACTGCACACCTGTCCACCTAGTGGCACTGTGTTGAATACCACTTTCATTGACTCAGCCATTTGCACGTTAGTTCATGCAAGTTGGGTATGCTGTTCAGTGATTTTGAGGAAAATCCCAGACAACATGCTGCCATTTTTTAGTTTTTGCAAAGCTGACTGTTGGCTACTCCTCTTTACAAACAAGGCAATAATAATATGCTTGTACGCCACTCAAACGTTTATTAATGGTGGCTCTGTCGGAAAAAATTCGTCTTTGTACAGGAGGAATCTTGGTCAATGACTGTGTCACTAGCTAATGAATTAATTACAGTTCGATTGCATATATTTGTTTCGGGATGCATGAAGAACACTGATTAAATTAAATTATTTCACCAATACTGCCTTCGATAAACTTTTGGCTATGGATGTAAACCACACCTCACACCTCTTAGGTGCAGCAACTTGTTTTGTTCCAAAAAAAGTCTTGATAGACACCTTTAGCATAGCGTGCACACTACTATTACTGGAGTACTTGGAGCTCAGGCGCCGTCAATGCACATGTGCACGTCACCTTATGGGTGCCAGGTACCCGGCCGCTGCATCGACGCCTGGCGCGTCGGGACCAATCAGTGCGTGCTAATTACCAGTGGGCGGGCTCCCGGTAATGGTGCGCAGTATGCTGAAGGTGTGTAATGACTGATGTGTGCAGGGTTTCCATACCTTTATTCTCTGGTTGCAGATCTGGCCCAGTCACTTCTAAACACTAGCAGAGTTGCCATCATATTCCCTACAGTGCTCATATTAGCTGCCAGTATCACATTTTTTTTTGTTTTTCTGACAGTGAAAAGAAAAATGCCTATTTGTCACCTGTGTTGCTTTGCTAGTTTTGGTTGAGTTTGAAAATAAAATTGCCTGCACGGGAGTAAAAAAAGTAGATTTTCAAGGGGCCTAAAATTTACGCATTTTGCAGTTTTTCTGCTGTTATATTAGTGATGACTTTTTTGTTTTATTCATAAATTTTACTACTTCGAAATTCAGCGTCGTACCTGTTTACGATGTATTACGTTGACGATAAGTAGGGAGGCTTTGGTTTGGTTTATTAGGGTTTAACATCCCAAAGCAACTCAGGCTATGAGGGACACCATAGTGAAGGGCTCCGGAAATTTCAACCACCTGAGGTTCCTTAGCGTGCACTGACATCGCACAGTACATGGCTCTGTAGAATTTCGCCTCCATCGATATTCGGCCGGCGCAGCCATGATCGATCCCGCGTGTTTCGAGTCAGCAGCTACGCGCCGTAACCACTGAGCCACCGCGGCGCTGGAAGTTGTAACGGAATCTAGGTACTTAGGACATAGCGTTTATTTTTCAGCGCAAACCCAGCCAGGCCACTGTTCACTGGCTCGCTCTACTACACACGTTATTTCCGTAGCAGACGACACGCCGGTTGCGCTCCAGCAGACGACAGCAGCCAAATACATACACGCAGTCGCGCCTAGCGCTCGCAGTCCGAGAAAAACGCAATTATGTACAGGGTCAATCACATTTAGAGGGAACACGGCTCCGCATGGCTGCACAGACGCGGAGCACTATTGCGACCAAGTCGGTAGTAAACCCGTGCAACGGGGCAGATGACAGGAAGCACCACGTCGAGGTCCGTCTTCTCGTGCGCCACTCTGCATTGATTTATGAATGGGTTAGATGCAATGGCACTCCGCAGCTACGTGGCCACGCGGAGCCGTGTTCCTACTATGTGATTGAACCTATACATAGAGAGAGAGAAAGGAATTTTAATGAGAGGAAAAGGTGGAGAGGCCGGCCAGTGGTAACATGGCCCTGGCCTGCTACGCCACACAGGGGAAAGGGAAGGGGAGGAAAGGGAAAGTGCGAATTAAGGTTGATGAAGGCATAATGCAATCAGTTTCATGGGTGATGTCCACACACACGCACACACATTGGCTGGCACTCGCATCGCGGTGAGTAGACGCATGTGAAACTCGTGTCTGGAACACACACACCGACATGTCATTGGCACTTACTGGAGCAGGCCGGCTCCATGAAAACACATATGAAAACTGTAAACCGTGTAGGTAGTGCACAGGCGGAGACAGAGGGGTATCCAGGCTTGTTTCACACAAAAACTTGAGCACCACCTATCAGAGCGTTTGGCCCTGGCGCCTAAAAGAATTTCTTCATAGAGAGGGCGAGAGTCCAGTTGTCTCACGGTCGCTTCCAATGTTCTCCTCTCATCAGTACAGTTCGGGCACTCGCAAAGAAGGTGTCCGATAGTCTCTGGAGTGTGGCGCTGTACGCCATTTGAGTTTGTTTCGAGTTCGATCTTGTGAAGGTAGTGTTTGGTGTAGGCAACGCCAAGCCGTAACGGATGGAATAAAGTCCCATGATGTCGCATTACCCTAGATGACAGATGAAATCGTGAGCCGGCGTCAAGCATAGAGACGCGGTCGCGTTGATGGCTCGAAACGTTCCAGTGCAACTGCATTGTGGCTTGGATTAAATGCGGCAGCAAGGCTCCAATGTCAGATCTGGAAAAGGCTATTTCAATGAAAGCACCATCATCATGTGCCAGCCAAGCCTCAGCATCAGCACGTTCATTTTCCGCTATGCCGCAATGGCCCAAGGTGTTTGTTCATGCACCTCCTCGTTTTCCCTATACAGGACATTCCACAGGTCAGGGGTATCTTGTACACCACTTCTTTCATACAGCGTATGAAGGTACGCTGATGTTTTATACTGCGCCCAGGACGCTCCACAAATCCGGGGTATAAGTTTGTTCAACTTGTTTGGGGCTGAAAAAACGAGTGGCACGTTGTGCCAGTTAGCCACGTTCTTCAAACTGTGCGACATCTTGTGCACATAAGGCATAACTTCAGGTTTTACTGCAGGGCCCCTTTTTTTGAGGATTCTTTGGACTGGTGTAGTGTTTTTTCTGGAGGAGGGTTTCAGCGACAGCAGTCAGCACTGATCTGATTTCTTAAGCAATCGTGCATTTGGTTCAGACAGGACTTTGAAAACGAGGACTCAATGCATAAAGATGTGATGGCGCGCTTCACAATTTTGGATACGCCGCATTGAAGGGCAGCAGTTCCTTGCTAGTACGAGGAAAATAACCCCAACGTAAATGGTCCTCCCGGAACGCTAAGCTTAGGTCTACATTTGTAGTTTCCTCTCCCTTGTGAGCTCATGTCTAAAAACTAGGCCACACCCTTTGAAGTTAAAAACACTTAAAATTTTGGACACATTAGCTTCAAAACAATTATCAAAACCAGTGGATAAAAGGATAAAAAAAGCGCCAACATATCTAAAAATTTTAAAAACAGGTCCTCCTACAAACAATTGTGCAAGTTCCTTGTCCAAAGCAGCTAAAAAAATTTCACATAAAGTACAGGTCACAGAGGAACCTATACATGTACCTTTTCTCCGTAAGTAGTGTTGCGCATTAAAAATGATAAAAGTGACATTAAGATATTGCTCCAATAAATTCAAAAAATTTTCCAGACATACCGGCAGCATCCCGGTATGCAATTTCCCCTGTACCTTCACACACGAAAGAACAGATGCCAGCAGCTCAGCATGCGGAACAGAATAAAACAAATCCTCTATGTTTACAAAAAAAGCAATCTAATTTCTGGATATAAGAAACTTACGCTTGCTTGGCAAGAACCAGCTAACATTATGCTGCCAGAAACCATTTTTGCTCACTATAGTCCGGAACAGTATGTCAGGTTTGTGGGTTTTAGCAGTAAAAAATAATGAAAGACAGTTCTGTTTGCTTTTGGCTATATCACAAGCCAGCTTCGGGAGATGCCAGTCCCTACAAAGTTAAGGAACTTAGTTTTAACTCTCACAGCTGCCTTTTTATTGGCAATAAAATTCTTGTCTCCCACTTGCAATGCTTTTTCATTGTAGAGGCCTCTTTTCATAACCAGAAACCTGCCATCTTTGTCGGACTGAAGGAGACACAGCTCATTCCTATTAAAAAAAAAAAAGGTAACACAACTGACATCACATTCCAGTTGACTAGTTACAGCAGTCAGATTTTCTGAGGCCGTCCACTCCTTCAAACAAACATAGTTCTTCGTTTTCTTTTTTTACTTTCGCAGCAATGTTCCTGTTCGTGGCGAGCAGTTCATGGCCACGCTCAACCGGTTGAATGCCGTGCTTTGGTCCTCTCTCAAGCACATCTAACAAACTGTCGGGGTCATTTGCCTTCTCTAACACCACCACACTGCTCGTCCTGTTACCCTTTTTCTTGTCAGCATCACCAAGCAGACCTTTTAGAACCTCCCTCCAATTGGCATCTGTCAGCTGGGCGGCTTGAAGAAAGAGTAGTTCTTCTCTCCAAGCCACTCTGGAAACTCATTGCGGAACACGACGTGTAGCCAGTCGTGATAAAAACGAACCTGGCGCCACAGTTCAGATCGAAGTATCTTGCCTATAGACCCCCGCCAGTAGTCCCCGAGCTACCAGGAAGCATAGGCCCTACCCCTCTCTTTCTCTAGTTTGCCGTGGGCCGTCAGAGTTAGCGTTGCGGCACTGGTACCCACCAGAAGCCCTCACTGATCCGATGGTTCCCAGCCGAGGCAGTGTAGACTCCCCATGCTCGGACCCGAGGACTCAGTGTTGTGGCACTGGTTCACACGAGAGCGCTCGTTACTTCCATGGCCTCCGGTCAGTCCCCCTAATCGACCACAGCAGCGTCCCACTGCATTAGGAGTTTCTTCTGTCGCACCCTCAGGCAGTAGTTTGTCTTTCAAAGAGAAAACCCTCTGGACTGCATAACCAACTCGTCGCAAATCAAAGGTGCTCGAGCTACTCGCGGCAACCAGATGAAGTTGTTCTAGCAGGTCTGAGCTCGTTCAGAGGACCTACCACTGCTCTAAAAAATGGTTGAGAATGATAGGTGCTAACGAAAGGCCCCAGTTTGAGTGGTACAGGTAAGCTGTGGCTCCGCCCAGGGCACATCTGTTATTGCATTGTGAGGGTTGTATCTTGCTGCATAGCGCTGTGTTTGGGTATGTATAGGTTTGTAAGCACCTAAATCTAGTGGCTTGCTATCGGCTTGAGTTTGAGTGGGGGGTGCGTAAACTCTGCGTTTCAGCTTCCGCAAGTTTATGACCTCCTGACACGTGTCTAGTGTCTCGAAAGCTCCCGCAGCCTTTGTTGTCCTCCGAAACGTGTACCCTCGCATTATAGTGTCGACATAGATCCCCGAGTGCATAGGGTTCCATAAACTATCTAGCTGCTTCTTTGTGTTTTAACACGGTAGCGATGGGAGCTCGTGTCACTACAAGAATGAGCCAGATATTCCTCAAGTAGGGATAACAAAAAGCGAAATCTGCATGTGAGAGCCTTCTGTCAGTTACCCCACGGCTGCCTTGTTATCGACTGCGAAGGATATGAAACGATCTTCGGAAGATCTGAACTAAATGGATTTATTTATTTATTAACACAGCAAGCCAGCATACTGGCCTATGCAGGACAGACGTTGCGATACAATGCAAAAGTAAAATCAAAGGAGCAAAGCAAAACACAGAAGAACAAGAAAAACAGCGACAGCCGTCAGTGCTCCTGGTAGTATAAAAAGCATCAACAATGGTAGTATCACCAGGCAGGATGTTGGAAGTTGGGAAGGCAGGAGCCCTGTAAGAATAAGAACAATGCAACGAACAGCTCAGTATTCCTACTGCGATCGTCAAAATTCAGGTTTTGGTGCAGGACTATGACTCTGCCTTCGCTAACAATAAAACAAAGAGTGTCTCCCGCCGAAATTGCATGTGTGCAGATATTGCATAGCTATTGCCACCATCTATCTTCTCTATCGGACAACAACAAGACGCTGCTCGTTTTTGCACTGCCTTGTTTTCCCGGTTACGCGCACATTCAGTTTTTCTACTTTCACTGTTTGAATAGTAATGGCCACAATATCGAGCCATTCAATTGTGATGGGTGATCCACCCTTATTTTCGCTAGACTCAGGTTGCTGAGTTTTCGGAATTTTTTTTTTCTCTACGTGTGTCAGCCTGGCTCGTACGTGATAGCACGTAGTACTAGCGAGATTATGAGCTGCTGTATGTATTCTTTTCACTTGAATCCATACAGCTTCATATAAGAATATCTTTCAAGGAAATGAAGCCATTAATTAATACATTGCATGAAGGTAGAGCACTAAGTCGCCTTCCAATTTCCACTCAGGTGCTATAGTGGGAATGGGTGCGTCGAGGCCAGACTGCAACATGATCATCGAAGCTCCAAGATGCTCATGCCGTAGCCTGGAATAGCCTACAGGAGTGATCCCGTGTTTGTATTTATTCAACATTGACTTTTTCTTCTCATTCGTTATAGTTTGCTCTATATTGTTTCTCATACGATGAGTCAAATATTTAATCCAAGAGTTTTAATATATTTCTATGCTGCTCCGCATACACCTCCTGCACTGACATTGCTTTTTTCCTCTGGCAGTGAAAGTTCTCTATAACCCTTCAAGAAATAATTGTTGCTTGAGTTAATCTTGGAAACAGGGCTCCAGAATGTACCTACCCTCTGTTAAGCACTAAAGCACCCTAATATTTAGTACTTCTACTTTTACGGAAGCAGTGACTCAATCTAGCGTAAACTATCCCTGCAATGAGCATGCACATTGAAATACGTACTGGATGCAATAGAACCATCCTCCAGGGAGGCCTCGATGCTAGGTAACTTTTTGGCTCTGTTCGAAGGATGCTCCGGATGAGGGCATGTGCTTTGGATCTCATCCTCGGGGGGTGCGCTGTATCTCTTTCCCTTGATGGGGGAATATGTTTCCTCCACAGTGGAACCCGCGAAAAGAGGGTGTCCCACAAGCAATGTGTACCTGCAGAGGAAAGTACTGCAGTGACCAGTGACGGCCCTCCCTTTCATTTGCAATGCCCATGTACACTGCACGTCATTCTTTGGGGGCAAGCACATCTGTGATAGCCAGGAAAACAAGTAAATATAAACACTCAACGCAAGCATTATACGTGCAAAATGCAGTGTATAAAAAAAAGAACTTATGACGTTAGAAATATGAAGATTGTGTCTCGCGAGCGACCCTAGGCGCGTGGCCATTGTTGTTTTTTTTACTGTGCAAAGACACCCAGTAGAATATCTGTTAGCAGAATGAGGCAGTTGCTCTGCTCATCCCCTGCGAAGTAAATCTCTTTAGAGACCGCTTTCAATCACCCTACCGTCCAGTCTTCCCGTTCCGGCTTTGCATCTCCGTTACACCACTCCTAGTGAGATACTTCGGAACGAGGCCGCTAGCAAAAAATAATGCCTAAGACTGCCACTCATCCGAGTGCGAATTGAATGTTTTCTCCAGTCGCAGCCTGAACGGACCTCTGTCACTCGCATGCGCAAGGAGCTGACACTTTTAGAGGCGGAAAGGGCCTGATATTGTTAGTTCTGTTCCCGTCGGCAATTGCGCGGAAAACGCGCGAAGAGCTGTCAGCATGCAGTCTGAGTCATCCGTATCTGCTCCACGCCATCCTCATCTTCCTTGGGGCTGTGCCACGTGACTCAAAGCTTAGGCTGGCCGTGCGGCCCGTGAGAGGCCATAGTTGTCTTAGCTCCGCTGCAAACACATACAGTCGTTATTTGGCCGCTAGGCTCCACTAGTCTACTTTCGCATTGAGTTGCAGAGGTATATCTTGTGCTGAGATGTGGAGATTAGTGCAGTGTTTCTAATGCAGGTTTCCATTTAATTAACACATTTGGTTTGGGTTATTGGGGTTTAACGTCCCAAAGCAACTCAGGCTATGAGGGACGCCGTAGTGAAGGGCTCTGGAAATTTCGACCACCTGGGGGTTCTTTAACATGCACTGACATTGCACAGTACACAGTCCTCTAGAATTTCGGTTCCATCGAAATTCAGCCGCAGCGGCTGGGATCGAACTCGCCTCTTTCGGTCTAGCAGCCGAGCGCTGTAACCACTAAGCCACCGCGACAAGCGTAATTAACACATTTGCACTCATTAACTTCGCCTTCCCTTCACTGGTGTGAGTGCGCAAGTACACAACAAACTAGCTTTGCATTCAACTTGCTTTGGCTTTAAAATCCGAGCTATGTGAGCAACACACTCTATCACCGTTCATTATCCTACGAAGTCCGTCCTAAATTTTTTTCATTTCGTAGACGCTACAGTTTAGCTATCTGTGAGATGTTTACATTCTTCGCAAGATATCCAGTTTAGTAAAGCTCCTTGTTTCAGGATCACATGTAAGCTTTAATAGAGCCTTGTGTCCTCATTAGCATTTCTTCGGCTAAAGTAGCACTGTTTCTTTTGTGAACGTGCTGAAAATGTGAAAGAATATTGTGAGAAACTTTTGCCGAATGGTTAAGTATGCTCCCGAAATTTCGTGTGATAGTGCCTTTGACAACCCAGAAGAACTGTTCAAAAATATCTAATGATAATGCTCCAACTCTCTCCATGCCCGACACAGTGTGAAAGTACGTAAGACACGCGCTGAGGCTTCTACAATGCAATCAAACTTGCACAAACGGACAATTAAAAATTATCTATGGAAATGAATCTAGTTCGAAATTTTTCTCTGAAAGTACTGTGCAGTATTACGAAGTAGTGGGGAGGCCTGGTTATGCAGAAACTTACAGGATGCATCCGACTGACCAGACGTCAACCTCGAAGTAGTGCTCCTTTATCGACAGGACCTCCGGGGCGATGTAGTTTGGCGTTCCGCAGAGGGTCTTCTTTCGCTCGCCCTCAAAGTTGATGCGGACGTCAAGAAGGTTCCGAACTTGAGGTCTCTGTGGATGACACGCTGTCCCAGATATCGGCAGGCAAGGAGAAGCTGGCGGAGGAAGTATCTCGGCTCAGCCTCTGTTGCCTTGTTCCGGCGCCTATACATTTTCAAAAGCAACTGAAAAAAGAATACCGCAAAACAGTCTATCTAGCCCAGCGAAACCCTGCAGTTTAGACATTTGGGTCTGAATGACTGCTCACTGCAACACCCGAGCTCACGAGTTAGTCCATAGTAGTGAAATAAGCAGTCGAATTTTTTCACACAAGTGCATGTTGTGTTTTCAACGCGACAGCATTAAAGGGTCAGTCTACTGAATTTTATCGGCCATATTTTCCCTACGGCAACCGATAGCTCTTTACTCAAATTACTGTTTAGCCAGGTGTGGTGCCAAGAAGTGCGGTAGAACATTTGAAAATAGAACTTACTTATGTGGGAACACTTCTGCATGAGATGGTAGTCTCATTTGGCAACAATGAAAATACAAATGTCATAGCAATTTATAAAGTGCAATTTTCAAGTGCTGAGGTGATTAAAAGCAGTTGCCACTGAAAGGATATTGGATACATAGGTGGCAATTAGTTAAAGTAACCCCCTGTTAGTTAAAGTAACCAAACTGAGAAGAGTGCGTTTTGGGGGAGCTAAATACAGTTGGAGTGCATTGCAGGAAAGCGAACCACAGGGGACGAACGAGTGCGTCCCCACAGGTTGGGAATGCTTGTGATTCCTACCCATAACATTAAAAATGACACAAAAAAAGTTCATTTAATACTTAACAGAAACACGTATGGCCAATGACTGTTTCAGTATCACGGTTCGAAATAAGGGAAACCTTGCAGATAGAGGTCTGCTTTCAACATGATGTTCTTCATAAAAAGGTTCAATCTTTCAAAGGACTGTTAAATAAGTTAAGGTGCCTACATGGAGCCAATGCTTTGTAATCAAATTACATCATTCCTGCATTGATCTATGTTTTCTATCATTCCAACTGATTACACCATTGTTCAATCTGGTTTTAGAAGCTGCTGCACTTATGCATGCATACCTTATGTGCCAACGCATGCTTTTGCTATTAACCCAACAGTTGTTTGCTGGTGTTTCCTGTGAAGTTTCATGATGAAATAAAATGAATGAGCATTTCTGGTGCTTCTCTGGAAATGAACTTGCGACCTCACCTGGAGAACTTCCTGTGTCAACGACACGAAGATGTCCAGTCCAAGCACCCACGCGACGAAAGCACTCTAGATGGAAATATGGAGAAGGAAATATGAATATGGAATACGAAAAAATGGAAGTTCTCAAATATAAATTCATCCAAATGATTTTCAACCATGCAACAGACACATTGTATACGCACTTGAAATTCAAAATATTAGTCCACCCCACATCAAAGTTCTGTCATTAAAGAATGTAGTGAAAATGGAGGACACATCCAGCTGCAATCCATTATGATATCTGTCAAAATATTATCATATTAAGCACAAAAGTGGTGCTTACCTAGAATATTCATTAAAGAATGCTGTATCAGGGCATTTATGCACCCAAAACAAAAATTTACTCACATATTTTGAGCTCCGAACACACCTACCCAAAATTAAGTACACCATTAAATGTTTTCGCGTTACAATAGACGGCAGTTTTGACTCCAGGCCACATGCTGATAACTTAAGCCCCTAAGCTGGTACTAGCAGGCTACGGTCTAACAGCTGAAGGCGTTTTTATCTTCCTGTATTAAAAATCATTCGCTTCTCTCTTTTTCAATCTCATATCGCATACCATTGCAAACCATGGCTTTGTACATTTCAAACCTATTTGGACCGAACTCTTCTTAGCGCTGTGAATAATGCCCTTTTCACGTCTATTGCATTCAAGCAGTGATTTATTTTTCAGGGTGAAAATACTTCTCTTCACGTAATCCTCTTAACTGATTGTCTCCATTTCAAATGATAAGGCAATAATATGTAATAATCACTCATTATGGTTAGGCATGCTTGTGATTCCTACCTATAACATTAAAAATGATGCTAAAAAAATGTTAATTTACCGGTTACTAGAAACACGTATGGCCAATAATTGTTTCAGTATCATGGTACCAAATAAGGAAAACATTGCCAATATATGCCTGCTTTCAGCATGGTGTTCTCCATAAAAAGGTTCCATCTTTCAAAGGTCAGTTAAAAAAGTTGAGGTGCCTACATGGAGCCAATGCTTTGTAATCAAATTATATCATTCCTGCATTGACGTACGGTTTCTATATCTCCAACTGATTACACCATTGTTCAATCCTGTTTTGGAACCTACTGCACTTATGCACGCATACCTTATGTGACAGCACATGCTTTCGCTATTGACCCAACAGTTGTTTGCTGGTGTTTCCTGTGCAGTCACAGTTGACACACAGTTTCCTGTGTATCAGATGTCAGTTATTCACATTTTACGATTGCATAGAAATAGATGCCAGAGGAAAACTCAGAATACGCAATATCACTAACACCCGCCCATGTGACACAACATAAACACTGCATGAGGAAACAAAATGACCCCGTCCTGCGAGTGTTGCGCCACGGTACTGTTCCAGCGTCTAATGCACATCTTTAATTAAAGCAGCCGATTTCCTTGTGCACTTGTTATATTAACCCAAGTGTTTTCGAGCTCACTAATTACATGAAACACTGCAGGAACCAACACCAACAAAAAAAAAATTCCCATGTAATTTCTCAGTACGTAAAAAAGGAGAGGGAAGCCTAACTTTGTCTATCAGGAGGAACATTTTCCCGTGCTCTGTGAAATCAAGAGAGCCAAGCAAGCATTTTGAGAACAGAATATATGAATTTTTTCCTATTCCAATGCGACAAAAAAAAAAGGCATTGAAATACTAAAGTAGAAAAATTCTTATAGTCGTTAGTTTTTGTTTGCTTGGTTCTAAAATCTCTGCACCGATCTGGCATATGAACTGCGAAGGAATATTGCTCTGCATCCGAAGCTGGACTAAAACCGGAAGTCGTGAAAACGAACCTTGCACTCAGAAATTCCAGCTCGACACCGAGTGCGGTAACTCCCTTCTTTCTTTCTATGCGTCCAAAACAACTTGTTCGACTCACTCTGACAGGCCTTCTGCATCCTCCATGTATGCATGTGCCTGACCTTCGTCTGTACGAGATGCAGGTATTCTACACGAGACCTGCAAAAATCAGCACACACGACAAAGAATCCTCTTGAAGCAGCACATATATCCCATGGCTGCATATCTACCCTGCAACACACACACATCAAAAGTCTCTTATAATGGTGCAAAAATAGGGTGTGGATTTAGGCCTGTGAATTCCTTATGCCTGCACTCTGGGTAATCCAGTGTAAGTGAGGCCTATTAATAAAATGAGCTTCAGGATCTGGAATAACAAACGTTAGAATTTTACTAAATTATTCACACCCTCTCATCGCCAAAAACATCATTTGACAATTTCACTAGCAAGTATTCAACGCTTTTACTAGCACGTACATCAGGACGATGTAAGGTGCATTTCTGATCTTGGTTCTCTGACCGATGTCCAAAGTTTATGTCATCCCCACTAGGAGCTCCCTGTGTCAGAAGCACGTGTTGTGCTCTACCCAGGTGCCAGCAGGTTGCTCTTCCCGGTCCTGGCACTGCGCTGAGTTAGTTAAAGGTCGATTAACGCACCAACAGCGGAGATGGAATGCAGAGGGGGGTGCAAATAGTGGATTGAAAGTACTTTTATGCCACAGCAAGTCAAGGACAGCCCAGTACAATTTCTCTTGAAGGAGCAGAAACCTGTAAGTGGCTTAGTGATGCTGCTGAGTGTTATAGTATTTTGTGCAGACTATGTGCAGCGAATGAAGTGGAATGACTTTTTCACACATCTGGAATACCGCCTCTTAATTAGTTTTTTTTTATTGGCCAAACAAAACAGCTCTGAGTGCCAAAGCAACTTAACCACCAGCACTGACAATGCCGGCAAGAAAATTACCACAAGAGAGGTCTCATTTTATTTGTTGGGAAATCTTACAAAGATCAAATTTAGGTGAGCACTACTTGTCGTAATTTTTTGCAAGTAAAGCTGTGCAGCAGATGCCTTCTTGAGCTTTCTTTCTCTATGAATTCATGAAAATTCTTAATAGATTGAACAGAAGCCCTCTTTTCTGTAAGTGGAACCTACGACTCAAGCGACCTTATCTAAATACATGAAAACAGTAAAACAGTGTTGCTAAACCATTGAAAAGGCGAACGTATGGTGACAAGTTCAGTGGAAAAGGTGAACTTGAGCCACAGCCACGACTTGCACATTGTCAGTTATCCAGGAGCTTCAAAAGAGCTGTGCTTTCCATGCGGACAGTCTCTGCGTCAGGCAACCTTGCACAGAACCAGTCTTCTACCAGTGCCCTTGTCGCTCTTTAATTTTTTCAATTTGGGCGCAGGCCCGTTGGACACTTTGATGCATTGGGAGCATGAACACTACATGCAGTGTCAGCTGTCACGATGGATGCCGATTGCCTCTGCTCAGGCTCCAGCAGGTGGGCAAATGGGAGTGGAGAGGCTACTGAGAATATTCGAGAAACGGACCAGGGCCGTCCTGAATTCGCAGTAACATTATACTGCTCGGAAATCACAGCTTCCAAAATATTACAAGAAACTGCAAAAAAGTTACAAGAATACGAGTAGGCAGAACCAGTTTTTTTCAACATTGAGCTTTAAACTTAAAGTAATCCAGGTACGTATTTGGAAATGACTCCAAAGTGACAGCCAAAAGCCAACCTAAAAGCATTTCGGCTTTTAGATTGGCTTTAGAATTTCGGCTCCATCGAAATTCAGACGCTGCGGCTGGGATCGAACTCTCCTCTTTAGGGCTAGTAGCCGAGCGCTGTAACCACTAAGCCACCGCGACAAGCATAATTAACACATTTGCACTCATCAACTTCGCCTTCCCTTAACTGGTGTGAGTGCACAAGTACACAACAAACTAGCTTTCCATTCAGCTTGCTTTGGCTTTAAAATCTGAGCTATGTGAGCAACGCACCCTATCATCGTTCATTATCCTACGAAGTCCGTACTAAATTTTTTTAATTTCGTAGTCGCTACAGTTTACCTATCTGTGAGATGTTTACATTCTTCACAAGATATGCAGTTTAGTAAAGCTCCTTGTTTCAGGATCACATGTAAGCTTTAATAGAGCCTTGTGTACTCATTAGCATTACTTCGGCTAAAGTAGCGCTGTTTCTTTTGTGAACGTGCTGAAAATGTGAAAGAATATTGTGAGAAACTTTTGCCGAATGGTTAAGTATGCTCCCGAAATTTCGTGTGATAGTGCCTTTGACAACCAAGAACTGTTCAAAAATATCTAATGATAATGCTCCAACTCTCTCCATGCCCGACACAGTGTGAAAGTACGTAAGACACACGCTGAGGCTTCTGAAATGCAAAAAAAACTTGCGCAAACGGTCAATTAAAAATCATCCACGGAAATGAATTTAGTTCGAAAATTTTCTCTGAAAATTTTAGTCTGCTTTTCACCAGTACTGTGCAGTATTACGAAGTAGTGGGGAGGCCTGGTTATGCAGAAAGCTTACAGGACGCATCCGATTGACCAGACGTCAACCTCGAAGTAGTGCCCCTTCGTCGACAGGACCTCCGGGGCGCTGTAGTTTGGCGTCCCGCAGAGGGTCTTCTTTCGCTCGCCCTCAAAGTTGATGCGGACGTCAAGAAGGTTCCGAACTTGAGGTCTCTGTGGATGACACGCTGTCCCAGATATCGGCAGGCAAGGAGGAGCTGGCGGAGGAAGTATCTCGCCTCAGCCTCTGTTGCCTTGTTCCGGCGCCTATGCATTTCCAAAAGCGACTGAAAAAAGAATACCGCAAAACAGTCTAACTAGCCCAGCGAAGCCCTGCAGTTTAAATAAGCAGTCGAATTTTTTCGCTGCACTGCACTGCACTGCAGCGACAACACACAAGTGCATGTGGTCTTTTTCAACGCGACAGCATTAAAGGGTCAGTCTACTGAATTTTATCGGCCATATTTTCCTTGCGGCAACCGATAGCTCTTTACTCAAACTACCGTTTAACCAGGTGTGGTGCCAAGAAGTGCGGTAGAACATTTTAAAATAGAATTTACTGATGTGGGAACACATATGCATGAGATGGTAGTCTCATTTCGCAACAATGAAAATACAAACGTCATAGCAATTTATAAAGTGCAATTTTCAAGTGCTGAGGTGATTAAAAGCAGTTGCCACTGAAAGGATATTGGATACATAGGTCACAATTAGTTAAAGTAACCCCCTGTTAGTTAAAGTAACCAAACTGAGAAGAGTGCGTTTTGGGGGAGCTAAATACAGTTGGAGTGCATTGCAGGAAAGCGAACCACAGGGGACGAACGAGTGCGTCCTCACAGGTTAGGAATGCTTGTGAATATTACCCATAACATTAAAAATGACAAAAAAAAGTTAATACTTAACGGAAACACGTATGGCCAATCACTGTTTCAGTATCACGGTTCAAAATAAGGGAAACCTTGCAGATAAAAGTGCTTTCAACATGATGTTCTCCATAAAAAGGTTCAATCTTCAAAGGACTGTTAAATAAGTTAAGGTGCCTACATGGAGCTGATGCTTTGTAATCAAATTATATCATTCCTGCATTGAACTATGTTTTCCACCATTCCAACTGATTACACCATTGTACAATCCGGTTTTAGAAGCTGCTGCACTTATGCATGCATGCCTTATGTGCCAACGCATGCTTTTGCTATTGACCCAACAGTTGTTTGCTGGTGTTTCCTGTGAAGTTTCATGATGAAATAAAATGAATGAGCATTTCTGGTGCTTCTCTGGAAATGAACTTGCGACCTCACCTGGAGAACTTCCTGTGTCAACGACACGAAGATGTCCAGTCCAAGCACCCACGCGACGAAAGCACTCTAGATGGAAATATTGAGAAGGAAATATGAATACGGAATACGAAAAAATGGAAGTTCTCAAATATAAATTCATCCAAATGATTTTCAACCATGCAACAGACACATTGTATACGCACTTGAAATTCAAAATATTAGTCCACCCCACATGAAAGTTCTGTCATTAAAGAATGTAGTGGAAATGGAGGACACATCCAGCTGCAATCCATTATATCTGTCAAAATATCAGATTATGCACAAAAGTGGTGCTTACCTAGAATATTCATTAAAGAATGCTGTATCAGAGCATTTATGCACCCAAAAAAAAATTTACGCACATATTTTGAGCTCCAAACATACCTACCCAAAATTAAGTACACCATTAAATGTTTTCGCGTTACATTAGACAGCAGTTTTGACTCCAAGCCACATGCTGATAACTTAAGCCCCTAAGCTGGTACTAGCAGGCTACGGTCTAAAAGCTGAAGGCTATTTTATCTTCCTGTATTAAAAATCATTTGCTTCTCTCTTTTTAATCTCATATCGCATACCATTGCAAACCATGGCTTTGCACATTTCAAACCTATTTGGACCCAACTCTTCGACTGGAAAAATTAGCGCTGTGAATAATGCCCTTTTCACGTCTATTGCATTCAAGCAGTGATTTATTTTTGAGGGTGAAAATACTTCTCTTCACGTAATCCTCTTAACTGATTGTCTCCATTTCAAATGATAAGGCAATAATATGTAATAATCACTCATTATGGTTAGGCGTGCTTGTGATTCCTACCGATAACATTAAAAATGATGCTAAAAAAATGTTAATTTACCGGTTACTAGAAACACGTATGGCCAATAATTGTTTCAGTATCATGGTACAAAATAAGGAAAACATTGCCAATATAAGTCTGCTTTCAACATTGTGTTCTCCATAAAAATGTTCCATCTTTCAAAGGACAGTTAAATAAGTTGAGGTGCCTACATGGCGCCAATGCTTTGTAATCAAATTATATCAGTCTTGCACTGATGTATGTTTTCTCTCATTCCAACTGATTACACCATCGTTCAATCCTGTTTTGGAATTAGCCAGGACAGCAGCTTGGGCATGTTGGTTATTCATTTGTGATGGAACAGCGCAAAATACCGGGACAAGAGACAAGCGCTGACTTACAACTGGTTTTTATTTCGAAGAAACACTGCTTCTTATACCTTCTTCTCCCTCTCAAAACAACAACAAATGTGTCACAACCATATCGTTCAAGCGTCCAAAAAAACATAAGATAAATAATCGCAGAGATTTATAATCACATTTTTAACATTTCAAATTCTTTCTTAGTCAAAGCAACAGACGGCGTGCTGACACAATCGTCGCGCAGACTCGCTATCGAAGCTGCCTCGATTATTTCCCTGACTAACTGGTCTTTGTGATTAGCCAAAGTTTTGCATTTCTGGAAAACAGGTGCACAACTTGTTGAAGGGCAATCTCTGGAATGAATTCCCAGGTTCCGGGAAGCTTGCTCGAAATTAGTTTTGTGTTCTAGTAGCCTTTCGTTCATGCACCTACCAGTCTGCCCTATGTATTGTTTACCACATGCCACTGGCAACGAATAAACAAGGCCTTCGGTGCACTCCACAAAGGGGGTTCGATGCTTTATCGTGCATCCCTGCTTCTGTTTGGTCGGGTCAGAATTGACTCGTCTGCACAGACTTTTGAGTTTGTTAGGAGCAGTCATCACTACATTGACGCCAGCTTTTCGACCTATGCTCTTCAGGCGATGGGAAACGTTGTGAATGTACAGGTGCCCCAAAAGTAATACGGAGCACGCGAGCGGTGGCCGAAATGGAAAAAACTGCATGCCAGCGCGCTCTATCAGCAGATGCGCGGCAAAGAACTAAGGGGCGTCGGCACATCCGGCTGACCCATCTCGATAACTTGATGCTCGCGTTATCGCCGCCACGAGCGAAGTTGCGCTGCTACCATCAGTGCTCGCCAGGGGCACTTTAAATACATCATGCAAGCGTTTGTTGCTTGTCTTCGCCGTGTAGAAAGTGGCGTTCGCCAGGTTGCACTTTTTGCTTTTTCAGGAATGCCACCACTTTCAGCCTGCAAGACCGCCGTGGTTCGCTCTTCGCTTCGGGGCGAGTTTGTGATAGTGCAAAACTAAGCAAACTTCACAAAGGACACAAGAAGGGAAGACGAGACACAGAAGCTGATATAACCATGGAACGTCTCACTCTGATCGACTTCCCTTTCTGCGTTCGTCATGAAGTTCGCGCTGCTTTTATCGTGATGAACAAGCTCATGATGTGTTCGTCGAGTTTGTGCGCAACTGAACAAATTAAAGATCACTTCCGTTGGCACAAATTTGCTTTCTTAGAATGGAGGATAAAAGACAAACAAAAAACGAGCTTGTCTCTCATTTAGTCGTCCCCTATCGGCTGGCTCTATTTTACAAGCGTGCAAAGGAGAAAAGGGCAACAGGGTGGAGGCGATTAAAAAAAACAACTTCCAAAGGCACTTTTCATGCAAACTCAAAGGTTAATGACGGGTGAAGCTCCCGCTCACGTTAATGACAGCGACCATGCGGCGATGAAGGGACACGTATAATGAGTCGACGTATCCGGGTTGCTCTCGAAAGTTGTCCAGTGTAAGAAAGTGAATTTGTGTGGAAGAAAATGGTCTTGAATTATTAGCCCACTTGCTATGCCGTTGAGCACCTATTTTTATCAAAGACAGCACATGCCTGCTACTGTTTGTTTTTTTGTTTGTCATGCGTTCCCTAGAGCGAAGCAAAGTTGTCACCACATTTGCCAAAACGTTCCTCAGCGCACAAACTCGCCGCCATGTGTAGCACAAACTTCGGCTGCTCCACAAAGATAACGTAGGACCTGACAAAGTGTAAAGCACACGGTGCCGATGGCAAACATTTCTTCACGGCCCGGACGAACAGCAAACCATGAGGTATTGAAAGCGCCCCTGGCGGGCAGGGATGGTAGCTACGCAGCTTCGCTCTTTGAGGCGATAAGACGAGCATCAAGTTATCGAGATTGGTCAGCCGGATGTTCCGACGCCCTTTAGTTCTTTGCCGCGCATCTGCTGATAGAGCGCGCTGGCATGCAGTTTTTTCCATTTCTGCCACCGCTCGCATGCTCCATATTACTTTTGGGGCAGCTGTACGGTATTGCTACTACCGGCCTCCTTTCTTTTTGTTTCTTTGCCTCATCTTGCTGCTCAGGCCTAGCCTGCATCAGGTGCTTTTTCATCTGCTTGGCAACAGAAACCAAAAGGTGTTAGGGGTAACCCGAGTTGCCAAGCCGTTCAGCCTGGCGAAGAAAGCTCACTTCCATTTTGTGAACACGATTTCCTCAAGGCATTTGTGAGGCACAAGTTCACAATAGCCCTCTGGGTCAGCTTAGAGTGAGCTGATTGGAAGGGCACTGGCACTTTCTCCCCTCTGGGCTCAGAGGCCCAGCAGGCATCCCTCTAGCGAACTCAAGTCTCAGGTCTAAAAACCTTAGTGATCCTTGAGCAGGAAGCTCGTGTCATGCACGAGCTTCCTAAGTTAGAAACAGTAATGGAAACAGTAAATACATTAGAAACAGTAATGGAGGAGGTGGGTTGCTTTGCACAGGCTTTGCAGCCACTTATTGTCACGCACGAACTTCCTGCTTAAGGATCACTAAATACGTTAGAAACAGTAATGGAGGAGGTGGGTCGCTTTGCAAAGGCTTTGCAGCCACTTATTGTCACGCACGAGCTTCCTGATTAAGGATCACTAAGGTTTTTAGACCTTCATTTGCTTCTCTTTCATTTGCTTCTCTCTCTTTCATTCTCATATCGCACACCATTGCAAACCCTGGTTTTGCAGTTTTAAAGCCTATTTGGACCCAACTGTTAGACTGGAAAAATTAGCGGTGTGAATAATGCCCTTTTCAGGTCTATTGCATTCGAGCAGATTTATTTTTCTGGGTGAAAATACTTCTCTTCATGTAATCCTCTTAACTGATTGTCTCCATTTCAAACGATAAGGCAATATGTAATAATCAGTCATAGGTTAAGAGTGATTGAGATTCCTACCCATAACATTAAATATGACACAAAAAAATGTTAATTTACCAGTTAACAAAACACATATGGCCAATCCCTGTTTCAGCATCATGATTCAAAATAGGAAAAACCTTTCCAACAGAAGTCTGCTTTCAACATAGTGTTCTCCATAAAAAGGTTCCATCTTTCAAAGGACAGTTAAATAAGTTGAGGTGCCTACATGGCGCCAATGCTTTGTAATCAAATTATATCAGTCTTGCACTGATGTATGTTTTCTATCATTCCAACTGATTACACCATTGTTCAATCCTGTTTTGGAAGCTGCTGCACTTATGCATGCATACCTGATGTGCAACGCATGGTTTCGCTATTCACCTAACAGTTGTTTGCTGGTGTTTTCTGTGCAGTTTCATAATGAAATAAATGAGCATTTCTGGTGCATCTCTGGAAATGAGCTTGCGATCTCACCATGAGAACTTCCTATGTCACTGACAGGAAGACGACCAGGAACCCACGTGATGAATGCACTCTAGATGGAAATATGGGGATTGGTTTGGTTTATTGGGGTTTAATATCCCAAAACGACTCAGGCTATGAGGGACGCTGCAGTGAAGGGCTCCAGAAATTTCGACCACATGGGGTTCTTTAAAGTGCACTGACATCGCACAGCACACGGGCCTCTAGAATTTCGTCTCCATCGAAATTCAGCCGCCACGGCCAGGATTGAACCCACATCTTTCAGGCCAGCAGCCGAGCGCGTACCCACTAAGCCACGCGGCGGGCGTAATTAACACATTTGCACTCTTTAACTTTGCCTTCCAATAAAGATGCAGTGAAGAAGAATCTGAACTTGTCTTTGAGCTGCGGGAGCTCGATCTACATGTTTTGAGCATTCTTAGAAACTTCGACTTATTGCCCTGTGTGGCCGATTTTTCTAATTAAATCGAATTAACATCCGGCTCCCGCCTTTATTTTTTTAATTCTCCCCGTACGATGGGTGGAGTCGACCAACGCGTCGAGTGCCTTTCAGCCGGCTCCGTGGAGGCTTTGCTTTCCCTTTATTTTGTTTTTTAGGTTTCCGTGAATAAATAGTTTCATTCACAGATAATATAGCCGCAGAATAAGTACACAGAAATAAAAATGCGCGTGGACTATTTGCTACTACAGATTACTACGTATTACTCCGCCGATGGCAGAGCGGCAAACCGCCATGGGACTGGGTGAAAGGCACTCCACGCGTTGGTCGACTCCACCCACCGTGCGGGGAGAATTAAAAAAAAAGAGGGAAGCGAATCGATTTAATTAGGGAAATTAAGGAAGAAAGCTCATATCGTGCAGATTGAGTTCCCGCGGTAAAAAGACGAGTTCAGATTCCTCTTCACTGCACCTTTAACTGGTGTGATTGCACAGGTACGCAACAAACTTGTTTTGCGCTCAGCTTCCTTTGGCTTTAGAATCCCAGCTATGTGAGCAACGCACTCTATTGCCGTTCATTATCCTACAAAGTCTATACTAAAGTTTTTGTCATTTCGTAGTCGCTACAGTTTAGCTATCTATGAGATTTTTACAGTCTTCAGAAGATATCCAGTTTAGTTAAGCTTCTTATGTTTCAGGATCACATGTAAGCTTTAATAGGGCCTTGTGTACTCATTAGCGCTTCTTCGGCTAAAGTAGCACTTTCTTTTGTGAACGTGCTGAAAATGTGAAAGAATATTGTGCGAAACATTTGTCGAATGGTTAAGTATGCTCCCGAAATTTCGTGCGATAGTGTCTTTGACAACCCAGAACAACTGTTCAAAAATATCTAATAAAAATGCTCCAACAGTCTTCATGCCCTCAAAGCTGATGCGGGCGTCAAGCAGGTTCCCAACTTGAGGTCCCTGTAGATGATCCGCTGTCCCAGGTATCGGCAGGCGAGCAGAAGCTAATGGAGGAAGTATCGCGCCTCAGCCTCTGTTGCCTTGTTCCAGCACCTATGCATTTCCATGAGTGACTGGAAGAAGAATGCCGCAAAACAGTCTAGCTAGCCCAGCGAAGCCCTGCAGTTTAGACATTTGGCTCTGAATGACTGCTCACTGCAACACCCGAGCTAACGAGTTAGTCCACAGTAGTGAAATAAGCAGTCAAATTTTTTCGCTGCACTGCACTGCAGCGACAACACACAAGTGCATGTGGTCTTTTCAATGCGGCAGCATTAAGGCCCCTATTCTGCAGAAAATCTGGCATCGTCCCTGTTGGCACTGTGAGCGACAAATCCCCGGAAATGAAGCCTAGGTGGTTGATTGTGTTGGTTTAATGGTGCATAGGAAACTCGGGCCATCATGCACCAAACTTATGGTATAGGAAAAGTTTTTTGCGGCTTTTAAGAAAAATATGGAAAGTGATCAGTGGTGTAGAGGGCTTAAAAAGTTTAAACTACCTAGTAATAATAAAGGAAAAGAAATTTAGGAATGGCTAAAGGTAAAAGCTTTAAAGAAGGTCAGGTAACCCCAACAGCGATCCTTGGCTGGACAAGGATGTCGAGCCTCCCGACCAGTAAAACAAAATCTCAGCCTCCTCCCCAGGAATGAGAAGGTGGCTGAGGTGTATAATGAGTTACGCAAAGCAGTGGGTGAAATTTAGAGTTTGTTGAGAAAACCTATCTCTCTCAAAAAGCTGAACACACAAGATATTTCGACAGCTGCATCTTCACCCAAGAGTAACATTGGGCGTAAAGGAATGTGTTTATTATAAAACTCAGTAAAATAAATTTTCCCTAGTTTTGCAAGTTTTGTGCAGAAAAGTAAAATGTGATTTACGTGAATTCTTCTCAGCACTTTTCACAAAGAGGTTTTTCTTGTTTTGTGAATAGAAAGATATGAGTAAGGTGTGCATGTCCTTTACGAAGCCAGCAGAGATCAACATCCTTGAAACATTCCTGGTGTGTGCAAGATTTCCATTCATCTAAAACTGGCATTAACAAGTGTAGTTTTTACTTCATTGTTCCAAGCTAACTGCCATTTTTTCCTTAACTTACTGTGTACTAAGTGCATGTGATCATTAAAGGGTATGTTTACTGTGATTATTTGTTTGCAATGGGCGTCAGCAGCATACAAGTCTGCTCTCTCGTTGCCTTTAATTCCTATATGACTCGGTACCCTGCAGAGTTTTATGTTTTTTCCTTCAGCTGTGGCTGTTGTTATGTTGTGTATGACGTCACCAAGTATTGGAGTGATTGCATTTTTAGATTGAAGGGCTGTAAGTACACTTAGTGAGTGTGTAAATAATGCTGTTTGGGAAGTTCTCAATTACTATTTATTTGTACAGCTACACTGATGGTGTAACATTCGGCAGCGAAGATAGACGCACACTATCTGTCCCTTGCACCACTGTGCTTCCAACGTAGGCATCTGTTTTGAACCAACGGTGCAAAAGGCTGTAAAAGAATTGTACTTTTCCTCAAGTTTAAGAAATACTTGTATATTATATGTTGTTGTGGAGTTTCTGTTTTACGGAACTGTGTAAGAGTGAAATCACAGATAGTAGGGAAATTGTCCCATTGTGGTAATGGATCTCGCCTTCGGGCAATGCTTGGCAATGTGTTAAGTACGCTGAGGTTTTGGCATCTCTTCAAATCGCAAGAGCAGTGGCCGGGAAGCTTGCAGTTTGTTGTTAAAGAGCGTTCTAGATGGGCACATTGTAGTGATGGGGTAACAAATATGCTTCTGTAGTGAACGGATTTTTGGAATGTAGGAACATGTAAGCACGGCTCTCCTGTCTGCAAGTGATTATTCGTTAGTTTCTACATAAAGACTGTGTATAGGCGATGTTCTGTATGCACCAGTGGAAGGACGCAACCCTAAGTTATGTATTGGATCCAGTTGGTTAAGTTACGATTTTAACAGGTACGACGGTGCGATACATGGGAACAGTAAAACACTGTTGCTAAACCAATGAATAGGCGTACGGACGGTGACAAGTTGGATAGAAAAGGTGAACTTGAGCCACAGCCATGACATCCACATAGTCAGTTAGCCAGGAGATTCAAAAGAAGCTGTGCTTTCCATGCTCACAAAACCTCTGCGTCTGGCAACTGTGCGCAATCCCATCTTCTACCTGTGCCCCTGTCACGCATAAATTTGTTCAATTTGGGCACAAGCCCCTTGGACACTTTGATGCATTGGGAGCACGAACACTACATGCAGCGTCATCCGTCGCGATGAAGGCCGTTAGCACCAAGCTCCAGCAGGTGGGCAAATGGCGGCGGCGACGCTATTGAGAATAGTCGCGAAACGGACAAGGGCCATGCTGGAGTTGCAATAACATTCTATCGCTCGGAAATCACAGCTTCCAAAATATTGTTACGTGGCCCGAAGTCTATGTCGGCACAAGGACGACCGGAGCACAGGGTCCAGATCACAGCTAGCCCCGAGCGGCAAGCGCGCACACACCGGGCACTTCCTCTGCGTCGTCTTCACGGAGATTATCCGTTGCATGGCCCCCCGGTCGGAAAAGCTGGCAGTGGCGCGGGACGGAGCGCCCGCGCTAGGCCAGCGGCCATTAAATCATCTCAGCCATGGTTCACCACGTCTCATTCTTCGGCTGGCCGCCGCGTAACATTTGGTGTGAGGTGCTGGGGTCCCTTCATCGCCATCCTGGTCACGGAGCTTCGGCGTCCTGGGCCTGCCGTGGACGTCGGCCGTGAGTACCTGGTCAGCGCCGCACGGCCGTGCCCCAGCCCGCCAGACCTGAACCGACCTCGACGCTCACCCCAGCCCCGTCCCCCGCCCGGACCACACTACACGACGACCCAAGACCCGACGGACCCAAGACCCGACGGACCCAAGACCCCACCGACCCAAGACCCCACTGACCCAAACGTGAAGACACCGTCCTCCTGCCTCTGCCGTTCGGTGCGTCCAGAGACCTCGGCCGTCAGCTCCTGGCACCCTACGGCCCGGATGCTTCGTGGACCGGGACTCATTCTCTCATCTTTCTCATCGTGGCGGCCAGCACTGCACCATCTTCTACATATTGTTCGATCCTTCACTCAAGACCATCGCCATTTCGCCGTCTGTTCGTCACCGATCGGGACGATCGCTCGGAGGCCCCGGGTAGTGTGACGAAGACGAAGCTGGCAGTGGCGCGGGACGGAGCGCCCGCGCTAGGCCAGCGGCCATTAAATCATCTCAGCCATGGTTCACCACGTCTCATTCTTCGGCTGGCCGCCGCGTAACAATATTACAACAAACTGCAAAAAAGTTACTAGAATATGAGTAGGCAGAACTAGTTTATTGAACATTGAGCTTTAGAGGTAATGTAAACCAGGTAAGTATTTGG
Source organism: Amblyomma mixtum (assembly GCF_055824585.1). NCBI lineage: Eukaryota > Metazoa > Arthropoda > Arachnida > Ixodida > Ixodidae > Amblyomma > Amblyomma mixtum. The sequence continues at coordinate 415,532,399 of NC_143014.1, read as the reverse complement.
AAATGACTTTAAAGAGACTGCCAAAAGACAGCCTAAAAACATTTCACAGAAGGCACCAGGAATATACAAAAAATTTTTGCACGATCTGATACTAATAACACTGTAAATAAAAAATTCAAAGGGGTTCTAAAACGCCTACAGTGGAGAGCACAACTCACTTAATCTCTGCATTGTGTTGCCATAAAAATCTGAGCTAAATAATCCACTTCAGCACGCAGCAGAAAACCCACAATCCCACACGAAAGTTGGCGAGCCTTTCCCGGAACTTTTTCATGCCCGCACCCTTCTCTGTCCCTCGCACCAGCGAATACGAGTTGAGAGATGGTCATTGGTTAGATTCTTTGCGGCGTTAGGCTGTGGCTAATAAGCCGTGTAGCTCCGACAGGTTTTTTTTTTTTTTACTTTCATCTGGGCAGCACTTCTGGGCTAAAAGCCATTCACTCTCGCACTCCAGAAGAACCTGCCACAGGCCTAGTAGGTACAACAAAAACCTAGCAACAAATTAAACCAGGACATTAAAAAGCGCACCAAAAGTGAACAGCCTCCGTTGTCCAGCATGACTGTTTTCTTTTTCTTTTTTTCGTCTGGCCACAGACCCTCTGACATATTTTCACACACGCACCAACAGTGTACTGGCTCTAATCCAGGAGCTTGGAGATGACGGCCTCAATGTACTGGTTCTGGTCCGGGTGTGTCCTCACACTGCGCTGAGTTAAAGCTCGATTAACGCAACATTGGAGATGGAATGCAGAGGAAAGTACGAAGAGTGGATTGAAAGTAGTTTTATGCCACAGTAAGTCAAGGAGAGCCCGGTACGAATTCTCTTGAAGGAGCAGAAACCTGCAATCGACTTAGTGATGCTGCTGAGTGTGCTAGAGTTTTGCGCAGACAATGTGCAGCAAATCAAGTGGAATGACTTTCATCAACGTCTGGAATAGCGCCTCTTTTAATTAGTTTTTTATTTTGTTATTGGCCAAACAAAAACAGCTCAGAGTGCCAAAGGAAAGAAGCCTGACTCTTCCGCAGAGTCCTCCTTTACCTCCCTTAGGGGTATGCAATAAGAAATGGCAAAAGATCATTCAGGCTAGCAGGGTTCACTGAAGTGAAGGAATACAGGCGTGGCAGCGTAAGGCATTCTAGCGCCCAGCAACAGTGGGATCAGGCAATTTACAAGGAGCGGGTGGCTATAGCAGGCCCTGAGTGCAGCTAATTAGAGATTGATAACAAAGGTCCCTGCCCCGTAGCAGACAAAACTTGGTTGTCAACGATGATGATCATCATCATGCGTCTCTACATCTCTCCAGATAGTATCCGAGCAATGTTATTTAAAAAAACCAAGGCTCAGCTTGCAACTCAACTGGCTGTTTGCTACAGGACACCCATCACTGTGTGTGCACGTCATCGCTCACGCTTTTGTCTGCACGGCCAGCAACAAGACTGCACTGAATGAGGTGGCGCGCAGCGTCGTGTCGAGGCTACATGTGCATGCAGAATGCCGGAGCACCTTGATCAGTGCACTAATGAAAAGCTCTGCCTCCCCACCCTTCCTTCGAAACTAATGAAACAATTCTTCTTTTCCGTCTATGGTTCCACAAGTGGAAAAGAAAAATTCTTGCGATGAAAGGGACGAGATTGGAAGCTGAGTGGGTGAAAGTGGCAGAGATGAGAATATGAATCAGAATTTGAGCTCCTACAGTAACTGACTTACACCGAACGAGCAGACATGAGAGTGAAAACAGTTTGACTCCCATTGTAACACAGCTATTTCCAACAAACAACAAGGCAGTGATTATTTACTAGGCGAGGCTAAATATTAGCTCTTGGTTTTCAATTCTGCGGCTCAAAGACGGATCCATGAAAGTTTTAATGGATCCCGCCTATGTTTCTTCTGCAGCAGCTGATGTTTTTGTGTTCTCGTTTTAGTTAATCAGTTCACGTTTCATTTCATATCGATGGCACAGGATTCAACTGCACAAGTGGCACACAAGTCCCAGGGAGCATGCAAAGCATGCATGGAAAGCCTGCAGTTCGATGCGTCCTACCACGTGGAGGATTGCAAGTGTACCCGACACGGGCTGTGCCAGGTCTAAAAACCCTGCTACCGGTCCCCCTGGGAATGCCAGGTGGATGCTGAGGTTGCACTGGACATTCAGGTGTAACGGGCACCTTAGGAAAGGCATGGCCACAGTAAACATGGCCGGCTGGAAAAAGAAGAAGCCCTACTAAATTGGAGAGACACGGGAGAGGTCTTTGCCCTGTAGTGGGCGTAGTCAGGATGATGATGATGACGATGAAGCTAAACTTAATTTGTTTTCGCTCTCTGCCATGCATCAAAATTAAGAAAAAATGCCTTACCCAATCCTCCTGCTCTCTCCAAGGGCACAGTGCCGGTTGTCGATCTCGGCATGGTAAGAGCACCTAAACATGTAAACAAAAACATAAACAGGGCAGAGTCAGTGAGCACAGCATCAAATAAACATTGTCTGCAAGATTTCAGTCATGTCAGAATGAAACTAAAGCTATTCTGTGAACACCGTTAATACAAATCCAAGTAGTTGACCACAGGGTTAAAAACATTAAGCTAACATCTCTGGTTGGAGGGCCTCCTTTGAAGTCAAATTGCTACTCCGTACTCGATACGCTTCCTACCATATTCCGAGTGCAGATTGTATGTTAAGCTCTACAGGAGTAGATGATTATTACATATCACGTTTTGCAAGCTTGTACACCTGTTGTCCTCCAGCAACATCGCTGATCAGTAGTTAGTACACCCACCACAGCTTGCACTGAGGCAGGTTTTGAGTTTGGTGCAGAAAAATAGTGACTAAATATTGCATGCTTCAATTACTGATGCGTCAAAAAGTTTGCTAAAGAACACACAGACACTGCACCCTTTGGCTGAGCAGAGGGAACAATAAATTTCTTCAAGTGTGGTCAACAAACGTGACAAGTTGCAGTGGAATCTTGCGAATAATCACCAGTTGCTCAGTCATGTCTTTCTACTGTTACTGCAGAGTTTCAGAATTTGCAAAGACCGAAAGGACCACTTTATGCTGCAACCTAATTACTAATTCCACTTTAGAAACAGCTTCTTTAGGCGACACTACCACAAGCATTCTACTTCAGTCTCCGGGATCCTGAAGTCTAAATGTTTTCACGTTACACTACACAGCAGTTTTGACTCCAAGCCACATGCTGATAACTTAAGCCCCTAAGCTGGCACTTGCAGGCTATGGTCTCAAAGCTGAAGGCGTTTTCATCTTCCTGTATTAAAAATCATTTGCTTCTCTCTCTTTCATTCTCCTACCGCATACCTTTCCAAACCATGGCTTTGAACATCTAAAACCAATTAGGACCCAACTGTTCGACAGGAAAAATTAGAGGTGTGAATAATGCCTTCTTCAGGTCTATTGCATTCGAACAGTGATTTATTTTTCAGAGTAAAAATACTTTTCTTCACGTAATCCTCTTAACAGATTGTCTCCATTTCAAACGATATGGAAATTTGTAATAATCGCTTATTATGGTTAGGCGTGCTTGTGATTTCTACCCATAACACTAAATATGACAAAAAAAAACATCAATTTACCAGTTAACAGAAACACGTATGGCCAATCATTCTTACAGTACCATGGTTCAAAATAAGGAAAACCATGCCGATAGAAGTCTGCTTTAAACATGTTTTCCATAAAGAGGTTCCATATTTCAAAGGTTAGTTAAATAAGTTGAGGTGCCTACATGGAGCCAACGCTTTGTAATCAAATTATATCATTCCTGCATTGACATAAGTTTTCTATCATCCCAACTGATTACACCATTGTTCAATCCTGTTTTGGATGCTGCTGCAATTATGCATGCATACCTTATGTGCCAACGCATGCTTTCACTATTGACCCAACAGTTGTTTGGTGGTGTTTTCGGTGCAGTTTCATGATGAAATAAATTGAAAGCGCATTTCTAGTGCTTCTATAAATGAACTTGTGACCTCACCTGGAACTCTTCCAGTGTCGTCGGCCGGAACACGACGAAACACCCACGCGAAGGAAGCACTGTAGATAGAAATATGGAGATGGAAATATCAATATGGAAAGATGTAAGTTCTCAAATATAAATTCATTCAAATGATTTTCAACCATGCAACATATATATTGTATACGCCCTTGAAATTCCGAATATTAGTCACCCCACACCAAAATTCTATCATTAAAAAATGTAGTGAAAATGGAGGGCCACGTCCAGCTGCAATTCATTAAGAGACCAGTCAAAAGATTATCGTATTATGTATAAAAGTGGTGCTCACCATGAATATTCATTAAAGGATGCTGTATCAGGGCATTTATGCAGCCAAAAAAAAACTTTTACTCACATATTTTGCGCTCCGAACACACCTACCCAAAATTAAGTACACCATTAAATGTTTTCGCGTTACACTAGACAGAAATTTTGACTCCAAGCCACAAGCTGATAACTTAGCCCTAAGCTGGCACTACCAGGCTATGGTCTCAAAGCTGAAGGCGTTTTCATCTTCCTGTATTAAAAATCATTTGCTTCTCTCTCTTTCATTCTCATATCGCATACCATTGCAAACCATGGCTTTGCACATCTAAAACCAATTTGGACCCAACTATTCGACTGGAAAAATTAGTGGTATGAATAATGCCCTCTTCAGGCCTATTGCAATCGAACAGTGATTTATTTTTCAGGGTAAAAATACTTTTCTTCACGTAATCTTCTGAACTGAGTGTCTCCATTTTAACGATAAGGCAATATGTAGTAATCACTCATTATGGTTAGGCATGCTTGTGATTCCTACCCTTAACATTATAAATGACAATAAAAATGTTGATTTACCAGTTAATGGAAACATGTATACCCAATCACTGTTTCAGTATCACAGTTCAAAGTAAGCAAAACCTTGCCGATAGAAGTCCGCTTTCAACATGGTGTTCTCTATAAAAAGGTTCCATCTTTCAAAGGTCAGTTAAATAAGTTGAGGTGCCTACATGGAGCCAATGCTTTGTAATCAAATTATATCATTCCTGTATTGACGTATGTTTTCTATCATTCCAACTGATTACACCATTGTTTAGTCCTCTTTTGGAACCTACTGCACTTATGCATGCATACCTTATGTGCCAACATATGCTTTCGCTATTGACCCAACAATTGTTTGCTGGTGTTTCCTGTGCAGTCACAGTTGACACACAGTTTCCTGTGTGTCAAATGTCAGTTATTCTCTTTTTAAGACTCTTTACAATTCCATAGAAATAGATGCCAGAGGAAAACTCAGAATATACTGCATCACTCACACTACATCACTACAAACTGCTTATGCGTCATGGAAAGTAAGGGGGCGCTGCTTTTCAAGGAAGTGAAGCGCGGCTCGCATGGAGGTCTTTTTCACGCGAAACCTCACCTCGAGAAATAGGCATGTGGCCGTGCAGCCGAACTTGCACAGTCACGCGCTGAGGAAGCGGTCACCCTTGCGTCCATGCGAGAGTTGCTGGCGCATATCAACCATGGCGAAACGCCGAACCCCGTTCGGGACAGTGTTGAGAAGATAAGCGAATGTCGTTGCTTGACCGTTCGTCTGGGAGCGCTAAAACTGCTGCCCTATCACGTGGTTCTTTTGGTATTTCGCGGGCTTTAAGGCAAATAAAAGAAGCTGTATCAGTGGTACTTGTTTGCAAACAAGGCAAATGGTTATTTTCGATGGGATCTACAACTCCTGCTTTGACACTTTCTTTCTGAAGGCAATAATTAAAAATTAGCTAATTTTGTCTCTGCTAATTAATTTGCTTTGGATAATAAAAAATACTGCAGACTAGAGCACGCGACTAGCAACAACCCTTAGTTGGTCTCACGGGGCTAGGGCACTTCTTTTATAAAAGCTTGGTTACATTTAGCTGGGACAGCCTGTGTGTGTGTGTGTATATAACAAAAATGTTATTGTAGTATTCAAATAATAACTATAAAACAACATAAGCAATATATAATGGACAAGTCTCACAACTTTTCCTCTGCTCGTACAGCAATGATGTTATGCATCTAGCAAAACTTTGCATTTATCCAACAGCCACTATTACTTATGGAACAAGCTTCTCTGGTGGCTGTATAAAGGTGTCCGTTATAAGGTTAACGTAGGAGTTGAGCTGTATTCGAGTGTTGAAGTGTAGCCCTCCTTGCTCCTTGCAGAGCGGTAAAGTTGTCTACTCTCACAATTGACAGATACCTCGTCTGGCAGGGTTACTTCGCATTTTAGCGAAAGTTGCAGGTATGTTACTTGAAGGTTAGAAAAAGGTCATTTCGAAGTTATAACGTTCCAGAAGGACTAGAAAAAAGCTAAACTCAATTTGTTAATGTTTCTGTGCTACCAGGATTGGCATCACAATTTCGCATCACCCTGGCTGCTGCTGAAATTCGCATTAGAAGGAAGAAGTCCAGCGATTTTTTTTTGCAGTGGTGATTTCCATCTCATCTCTCCATCTCACCTAGCACTTTTAAGGAATCTGAAGACTAATCCGCTCGTTTCGCTCTAATGCGCGATGTGGAGTTCGCCCGCGACCGGTTTGCACCCCAGTACACTGGAACAACTTTGCTCTCACTCGCAACACATCACACTCTCTTCAAAGCTCCTTGCCACCCGCTTCCGCTCCTCCACATTTCACCTCCTATCTGTGGACAACGCCTTACGCCACATCTCGGGAGCGGCAGTAACAGCTGTCACTGCAGAAAATGGCAGGCCCCTGTACCCTTCCCGAAAATGATCATTAGGACAGTGCCTGTATTCGCAGCACGACCTCCATGTTCACACATGCGCCACAAACCCCAGGACACGTTGCGGTGCCAGCTTCTGACCAGCAGTGCGAGGTGCCAGTGTCAGCGGCCAGGCACAGGCGCTTAAATCAAATGATCAACCCTTCCTCATGACAGACTTTGGTCTTCCATTCAAGCAGCCAACCCCAAAAGCTTAGCAGCCCACCCGGCCTGGCATTTTTCAGAGTGCAACCTGCTGCACACACTGCGCCACAGCTTCTCATCTGTTGTCGTTTGTCTCATTCACACAGCACCTGGTTTTTATTGGAAACCTAATACCCCTGCTACATGGACGTTACGAACGAATTCCAACCGAATATCATTCGACTTGACTGCCGAACTTACGCTGCTACACGAATTTTTCAACAGCTTTCGGTTCAGATGTCAGTCGGGTCGACGGAGCACCGCGGAGACATTCCAGATTTTCTAATGTCTTCCAAACGTGAACACAGACCTCAAACACCAATATCCGTCGCCGTCGCTTCATCCCGCCCGCAGCCGTGCCGCGCAGCTGCTTGTGGCTGTTCATTCCGAAATCAGCTGCTCGTTTTTTAAACTGCTTGTTTAGCGAATAGCTAGTGTTCACGCTAAATGACTGCTTGGAACTAACAGTACACCACTTAGCATTTACCGCTTGAGCGCGATATTTCCCGAGCAGTGCGCCGATGAGAATGACTGCACTCCAGTACTTTTGTTTACATGGTTGTGTACAGTCAGCTAGTGCTCGCTTGCGTGACATAAAATTCAGTCTGCACTTTACTTGCACTGAATAATCTCTTCTCTTTTGTTTCGATTGTACTCGTGATTGTTTACGCAGAGCGACAAATATGTAGGAAGTGTCGACGCGATCGCTCGCCTGGTAAACACTTTATAGCTGGTTTGCTGACATTGCGATCAACAGATGCTTCTTTCTAATTGTCCCTTCTTTCTCCGATGTGACCAGTACTTGATTTTAAATCACTCTACCCAGAAGTATGCTATCTAGAACTCGCCAAAACTACACTCGTTGACCATTTGCATTCGCTAAAACTCGTGCATTCGCTCTCCACAATCGCCGAAAATTACACACGAACCCTGCGGACTTCCTAAGCCTACTCGTCGCAGAACGGGGTCGTCATCGGTTAAAATTTCAAAATTTGACAAGCGTTTATCGCTGCTGCTCGAGTGTTGAAGTGTGCGCATGGGAAACGAAGCCGCTAGTTTCGCTTATTTTTATTGTGGATAAGGTAGAGACAAGGAAAGGTATATTCACGCCATCGTCTCATCAGCGTGAAGTTTTCGCAGCCGCCTATCTGGGGAGGACACAAAGGGTGACCAACCGCCGGCCTGATTTATGGGTGTCGTTGGCCTGAAAAACATGCCACACTACAATGATATGTGACTTTTAGTCGTGCTGGTGTCATTGTCGGTCTAGTGTGACCGCTGCAACCACCGACGTCGCCGCCGTGTAGTTGTATGCACTCACAACGATCTAAAAGTCACTACTGGAACTCGATGGCAGCAGTGCCAGGTGAGTGAATGCTGAAGCTTTCGAATGTGCTTGGAAATTGTCGTGTAGCACCGCGAGAGTCCACCGAGTCCGAATTGAAACTTGGTTTTGAGGAAAGGAAATGACGCAGTAATCGTCTTGCATAACTCGGTGGACACCTGAACCAAGCCGTAAGAAAGAGATAAAAAACGAGTGAAAGCATTCGAACTTTCGACTGCCATTCGACTCACAGGTCATTTGAACGTAAAGATGTAGCATGGGTACAACCATTCAACCACATGCAGTTCTTTAAAAGGGACATTAAAATTTCAGTACACGTGGGCGCCTTCGCATTTTGCTTCCGTCAAAATGTTGCCGTTGAGGCCGGGATCGAACTATAGCGAACTCGTTTTCAGCAGCCGAACGCATAACTACTGCCACTGTGACACAGGTCAGTAAGATACGAGTAAGCTTTAGGCATTGCTTGCCTTGCCTAAGCCTTTCTCATCACCATCCCTCGAAACTTTCCACAGAGCCACTAGTAAATGGTGTGTTGAGGCAGGCAATGAATGTGAAAATAAGAAAACTCACTTTTCCTCTTGATGTCGGGAGCCGCACTCGAGCCATTCTGCACTGCGATGTAGTAGGCTATGGCTTGCACTCTCGATTACTGACCCACACGACGAATGCACTCTAGATGGACATATGGAGATGGAAATATCAATATGGAATATGGAAAGATGTAATTTCTCAAATATAAATTCATTCAAATGATTTTCAACCATGCAACATATATATTGTATACACACTTGAAATTCCGAATATTAGTTCACCCCACACCAAAGTTGTATCTTTAAAAAATGTAGTGAAAATGGAGGGCCACGTCCAGCTGAAATTCATTAAGATACCAGTCAAAAGAGTATCGTATTATGCACAAAAGTGGTGCTTACCATGAATATTCATTAAAGGATGCTGTATTATGGCATTTATGCAGCCGAAAAAAAACTTTTACTCACATATTTTGCGCTCCGAACACACCTACCCAAAAATAAGTACACCATTAAATGTTTTCGCGTTACACTAGACATAAATTTTGACTCCAAGCCACACGCTGGTAACTTAAGCCCTAAGCTGGCACTAGCAGGCTATGGTCTCAAAGCTGAAGGCGTTTTCATCTTCCTGTATTAAAAATCATTTGCTTCTCTCTCTTTCATTCTCATATCGCATACCATTGCAAACCATGGCTTTGCACATCTAACACCTACTTGGACCCAACCGTTCGACTGGAAAAATTAGCGGTGTGAATAATGCCCTTTTCACGTCTATTGCATTCAAGCAGTGATTTATTTTTCAGGGTGAAAATCCTTCTCTTCACGTAATCCTCTTAACTGATTGTCTCCCTTTCAAACTATACAGAAATTTGTAATAATCACTCATTATGATTAGGCGTGCATGTGATTTCTACCCATAACACAAAATATGACACAAAAAAGGGTCAATTTAGCAGCTAACGGAAACACGTATGGCCAATCACTCTTACAGTACCATGGTTCAAAATAAGGAAAACCTTGCTGATAGAAGTCTGCTTTCAACAAGTTCTCCATGAAGAGGTTCCATCTTTCAAAGGTTAGTTAAATAAGTTGAGGTGCCTACATGGAGCCAACACTTTGTAATCAAATTATATCATTCCTGCATTGACATCAGATTTCTATCATTCAACTGATTACACCATTGTTCGATCCTGTTTTGGATGCTGCTGCAATTATGCATGCATAACTTATGTGCCAACACATGCTTTCACTATTGACCCAACAGTTGTTGAGTGGTGTTTTCTGTGCAGTTTCATGTGAAATAATTTGAATGAGCATTCCTAGTGCTTCTATAAATGAACTTGTGACCTCACCTGGAACTCTTCCAGTGTCGTCGGCCGGAACACGACGAAACACCCACGCGAAGGAAGCACTGTAGATAGAAATATGGAGATGGAAATATCAATATGGAAAGATCTAAGTTCACAAATATAAATTCATTCAAATGATTTTCAAACATGCAACAGATATATTGTATACGCACTTGAAATTCCGAATATTAGTTCACCCCATACCAAAGTTGTAACTTTAAAAAATGTAGTGAAAATGGAGGGCCACATCCAGCTGCAATTCATTAAGATATCAGTCAAAAGATTATCGTATTATGCATAAAAGTGGTGCTCACCATGAATATTCATTAAAGGATGCTGTATCAGGGCATTTATGCAGCCAAAAAAAACTTTTACTCACATATTTTGCGCTCCGAGCATACCTATTCAAAATTAAGTACACCATTAAATGTTTTCGCGTTACACTAGACACAAATTTTGACTCCAAGCCACAAGCTGATAACTTAAGCCCTAAGCTGGCACTAGCAGGCTATGGTCTCAAAGCTGAAGGCGTTTCAATCTTCCTGTATTAAAAATCATTTGCTTCTCTCTTTCATTCTCATATCACATACCATTGCAAGCCATGGCTTTGCACATTTAAAACCTATTTGGACCCAACTGTTCGACTAGAAAAATAAGTGCTGTGAATAATGCCCTCTTCAGGTCTATTGCATTCGAGCAGAGATTTATTTTTCGGGGTCAAAATACTTCTCTTCACGTAATCCTCTTAACTGATTGTCTCCATTTTAACAATAAGGCAATATGTAATAATCACTCATTATGGTTAGGCATGCTTGTGATTCCTACCCTTAACATTATAAATGACAATAAAAATGTTGATTTACCAGTTAATGGAAACATGTATACCCAATCACTGTTTCAGTATCACAGTTCAAAGTAAGCAAAACCTTGCCGATAGAAGTCCGCTTTCAACATGGTGTTCTCTATAAAAAGGTTCCATCTTTCAAAGGTCAGTTAAGTAAGTTGAGGTGCCTACATGGAGCCAATGCTTTGTAATCAAATTATATCATTCCTGTACTGACGTATGTTTTCTATCATTCCAACTGATTACACCATTGTTTAGTCCTCTTTTGGAACCTACTGCACTTATGCATGCATACCTTATGTGCCAACATATGCTTTCGCTATAGACCCAACAATTGTTTGCTGGTGTTTCCTGTGCAGTCACAGTTGACACACAGTTTCCTGTGTGTCAAATGTCAGTTATTTTCTTTTTAAGACTCTTTACAATTGCATAGAAATAGATGCCAGAGGAAAACTCAGAATATACTGCATCACTCACACTACATCACTACAAACTGCTTATGCGTCATGGAAAGTAAGGGGGCGCTGCTTTTCAAGGAAGTGAAGCACGGCTCGCATGGAGCTCCTTTTCACGCGAAACCTCACCTCGAGAAATGGGCATGTGGCCGTGCAGCCGAACTTGCACCGTCACGCGCTGAGGAAGCGGTCGCCCTAGCGTCCATGCTAGAGTTGCTGGCTCATATCAACAATGGCGAAACGCCGAACCCCGTTCGGGACAGCGTTGAAAAGATAAGCGAATGTCGTTGCTTGACCGGTCGTCTGGGAGCGCTAAAACTGCTGCCCTATCACGTGGTTCTTTTGGTATTTTGCGGGCTTTAAGGCAAATAAAAGAAGCTGTATCAGTGGTACTTGGTTGCAAACAAGGCAAATGGTTATTTTCGATGGGATCTACAACTCCTGCTTTGACACTTTCTTTCTAAAGGCAATAATTAAAAATTAGCCAATTAGTCTCTGCTAATTAATTTCCTTTGCATAATAAAAAATACTGCAGACTAGAGCACGCGACTAGCAACAACCCTTAGTTGGTCTCACGGGGCTAGGGCACTCCTTTATAAAAGCTCGGTTACATTTAACTGGGACAGCCTGTGTGTGTGTATATAACAAAAATGTTATTGTAGTATTCAAATAATAACTATAAAACAACATAAGCAATATATGTTGGACAAGTCTCACAACTTTTCCTCTACTCGTACAGCAATGATGTTATGCATCTAGCAAAACTTTGCATTTATCCAACAGCCACTATTAATTATGGAACAAGCTTCTCTGGTGGCTGTATAAAGGTGTCCGTTATAAGGTTAACGTAGGAGTTGAGCTGTATTCGAGTGTTGAAGTGTAGCCCTCCTTATTCCTTGCAGAGCGGTAAAGTTGTCTACTCTCACAATTGACAGATACCTCGTCTGGCAGGGTTACTTCGCATTTTAGCGAAAGTTGCAGGTATGTTACTTGAAGGTTAGCAAAAGGTCATTTCCAAGTTATAACGTTCCAGAAGGACTAGAAAAAAGCTAAACTCAATTTGTTAATGTTTCTGTGCTACCAGGATTGGCATCACAATTTCGCATCACCCTGGCTGCTGCTGAAATTCGCATTAGAAGGAAGAAGTCCGGCGATTTTTTTTTTGCAGTGGTGATTTCCATCTCATCTCTCCATCTCACCTTTCTAGCACATTTAAGGAATCACATCATACGATGGGCTGAAGACTAATCCGCTCGTTTCGCTCTAATGTGCGATGTGGAGTTCGCCCGCGACCGGTTTGCATCCCAGTACACAGGAACAACTTTGCTCTCACTCGCAACACATCACACTCGCTTCAAAGCTCCTTGCCACTCGCTTCCGCTCCTCCACATTTCACCTCCTATCTGTGGACAACGCCTTACGCCACATCTCGGGAGCGGCAGTAACAGCTGTCACTGCAGAAAATGGCAGGCCCCTGTACCCTTCCTGAAAATGATCATTAGGACAGTGCCTGTATTCGCAGCACGACCTCCATGTTCACACATGCGCCACAAACCCCAGGACACGTTGCGGTGCCAGCTTCTGACCAGCCGTGCGAGGTGCCAGTGTCAGCGGCCAGGCACAGGCGCTTAAATCAAATGATCAACCCTTCCTCATGACAGACTTTGATCTTCCATTCATGCAGCCAACCCCAAAAGCTTAGCAGCCCACCCGGCCTGGCATTTTTCAGAGAGCAACCTGCTGCACACACTGCGCCACAGCTTCTCATCTGTTGTCGTTTGTCTCATTCACACAGCACCTGGTTTTTATTGGAAACCTAATACCCCTGCTACATGGACGTTACGAATGAATTCCAACCGAATATCATTCGACTTGACTGCCGAGCTAACGCTGCTACACGAATTTTTCAACGGCTTTCGGTTCAGATGTCAGTCGGGTCGACGGAGCACCGCGGAGACATTCCAGATTTTCTAATGTCTTCCAAACGTGAACACAGACCTCATACACCAATATCCGTCGCCGTCGCTTCACCCCGCCCGCAGCCGTGCCGCGCAGCTGCTTGTAACTGTTCATTCCGAAATCAGCTGCTCGTTTTTTAAACTGCTTGTTTAGCGAATAGCTAGTGTTCACGCTAAATGACTGCTTGGAACTAACAGTACACCACTTAGCATTTACCGCTTGAGCGCGATATTTCCCGAGCAGTGCGCCGATGAGAATGACTGCACTCCAGTACTTTTGTTTACATGGTTGTGTACAGTCAGCTAGTGCTCGCTTGCGTGACATAAAATGCAGTCTGCACTTTACTTGCACTGAATAATCTCTTCTCTTTTGTTTCGATTGTACTCGTGATTGTTTACGCAGAGCGACAAATATGTAGGAAGTGTCGACACGATCGCTCGCCTGGTAAACGCTTTATAGCTGGTTTGCTGACTTTGCGAATAACAGATGCTTCTTTCTAATTGTCCCTTCTTTCTCCGATGTGACCAGTACATGATTTTAAATCACTCTACCCAGAAGTATGCTATCTAGAACTCGCCAAAACTACACTCGTTGACCATTTGCATTCGCTAAAACTCGTGCATTCGCTCTCCACAATCGCCGAAAAGTACACACGAACCCTGCGAACCCTAAGCCTACTCGTCGCAGAACGGGGTCGTCATCGGTTAAAATTTCAACATTTGATAAGCGTTTATCGCTGCTGCTCGAGTGTTGAAGTGTGCACATGTTAAAGGTAGCAGCTAGTTTCGTTTATTTTTATTGTGGATAAGGTAGAGACAAGCAAAGGTATATTCACGCCATCATCTCATCAGCGTGAAGTTTTCGCGCAGCCGCCTATTTGGGGAGGACACAAAGGGTGACCAACCGCCGGCCTTATTTATGGGTGTCGTTGGCCTGAAAAACATGCCACACTACAATGATATGTGACTTTGTCGTGCTGGTGTCATTGTCGGTCTAGTGTGACCGCTGCAACCACCGACGTCGCCGCCGTGTAGTTGTACGCACTCAAAACGAGCTAACAGTCACTACTGGAACTCGATGGCAGCAGTGCCAGGTGAGTGAATGCTGAAGCTTTCGAATGTGCTTGGAAATTGTCGTGTAGCACCGCGAGAGTCCGCCGAGTCCGAATTGAAACTTGGTTTTGAGGAAAGGAAATGACGCAGTAATCGTCTTGCATAACTCGGTGGACACCTGAACCAAGCCGTAAGAAAGAGATAAAAAACGAGTGAAAGCATTCGAACTTTCGACTGCCATTCGACTCACAGGTCATTTGAACGTAAACATGTAGCATGGGTACAACCATTCAACCACATGCAGTTCTTTAAAAGGGACATTAAAATTTCAGTACACATGGGCGCCTTCGCATTTTGCTTCCGTCAATATGTTGCCGTTGAGGCCGGGATCGAACTATAGCGAACTCGTTTTCAGCAGCCGAACGCATAACTACTGCCACTGTGACACAGGTCAGTAAGATACGAGTAAGCTTTAGGCATTGCTTGCCTTGCCTAACGCTTTCTCATCACCATCCCTCGAAACTTTCCACAGAACCACTAGTAAATGATGTGTTGAGGCAGATAATGAATGTGAAAATAAGAAAACTCACCTTTCCTCTTGATGTCGGGAGCCGCACTCGAGCCATTCTGCACTGCGACGTAGTCGGCTATGGCTTGCACTCTCGATTAGCTTTGCCTTCCGAGTCTTGCCTTCCGAATAGTGACCCACAGGACGAATGCACTCTAGATGGACATATGGAGATGGAAATATCAATATGGAATATGGAAAGATGTAAATTCTCAAATATAAATTCATTCAAATGATTTTCAACCATGCAACATATATATTGTATACACACTTGAAATTCCGAATATTAGTTCACCCCACACCAAAGTTGTATCTTTAAAAAATGTAGTGAAAATGGAGGGCCACATCCAGCTGCAATTCATTAATATACCAGTCAAAAGATTACCGTATTATGCACAAAAGTGGTGATTACCATGAATATTCAAAGGATGCTGTATCAGGGCATTTATGCAGCCAACAAAAAACTTTTACTCACATATTTTGCGCTCCGAACACACCTACCCAAAAATAAGTACACCATTAAATGTTTTCGCGTTACACTAGACATAAATTTTGACTCTAAGCCACACACTGGAAACTTAAGCCCTAAGCTGGCACTAGCAGGCTATGGTCTCAAAGCTGAAGGCATTTTCATCTTCCTGTATTAAAAATCATTTGCTTCTCTCTCTTTCATTGTCATATCGCATACCATTGCAAACCATGGCTTTGCACATCTAAAACCAATTTGGACCCGATTTGGACCCAAAATTAGTGGTATGAAAAATGCCCTCTTCAGGCCTATTGCAATCGAACAGTGATTTATTTTTCAGGGTAAAAATACTTTTCTTCACGTAATCCTCTTAACTGATTGTCTCCATTTCAAACTATACGGAAATTTGTAATAATCACTCATTATGATTAGGCGTGCATGTGATTTCTACCCTGTGGGGACGCTTTCGTCCCCTGCGTTCACTTTCCCTCAACGCGCTAGTTCCCTGTGGTTAGCTCCTCCGCAAAGCACTCCTCTCGGTTCGGTGACTTTCCACTAACAGGGGAGGGCGCTTGCGTCGCAGCGACACCAGCGCCACGGATGGCGTTTTGCTGCGCGCTCGCGGGGAGCTACGGGGCTCTTCTCTCTGGGATCGGGAAGTGAGCAGACGTTTCGCTCGCAGCTTCGCTCTTCGTCGACGGGCGCCTCTTGGTCGGAACTTACTCCCGCCGAGCCCGTCCCGCTCGACCTCGGAGTTTATCCCTTTGCCCTACCGTGGGCGGACGTTCGCTCGTAGCCGTGCTGGTGGGTCGGACATCCTAGATTCCTCAGTGTATTTTGTTGCTAGCTGGCGTTATTGTTGTTATAGCAATAAATGCCTTGTTTGTGTCAGCCAGTGTGTCGTTCCTTTGTTCCCTAAGAGCAAGGCCTGCCGTGGTCGGCTTGCGCTCAGTAGCGTACGCGACCACGGGGTGGGGTCCGCGCGGTTTTGAACTGTGTCAGCCGCGCTTAAACGGGGAATACGTATTTATCTCCCCCATTTAAACCCCACAACCCATAACACTAAATATGACACAAAAAAAAGGTCAATTTACCAGTTAACGGAAACACGTATGGCCAATCACTCTTACAGTACCATGGTTCAAAATAAGGAAAACCTTGCTGATAGAAGTCTGCTTTCAACATGTTCTCCATAAAGAGCTTCCATCTTTCAAAGGTTAGTTAAATAAGTTGAGGTGCCTACATGGAGCCAATGCTTTGTAATCAAATTATATCATTCCTGCATTGACATAAGTTTTCTATCATTCCAACTGATTACACCATTGTTCAATCCTGTTTTGGATGCTCCTGCAATTACGCATGCATACCTTATGTGCCAACGCATGCTTTCACTATTGACCCAACAGTTGTTTGGTGGTGTTTTCTGTGCAGTTTCATGTGAAATAAATTGAATGAGCATTCCAAGTGCTTCTATAAATGAACTTGTGACCTCACCAAGAACTCTTCCAGTGTCGTCGGCCGGAACACGACGAAACACCCACGTGAAGGAAGCACTGTAGATAGAAATATGGAGATGGAAATATCAATATGGAATATGGAAAGATGTAAGTTCTCAAATATAAATTCATTAAAATGATATTCAACCATGCAACAGATATATTGTATACGCACTTGTAATTCCGAATATTAGTTCACCCCACACCAAAGTTCTGTCATTAAAAAATGTAGCGAAAATGGAGGCCACATCCAGCTGCAATCGATTATGATATCTGTCAAAATATATTATGCACTAAAGTGGTGCTCACCTAGAATATTCACTAAAGGATCCAGTACAAGGGCATTTATGCAGCACATAAAAAACTTTTACTCACATATTTTGAGCTCCGAACACACCTACCTAAAATTAAGTACACCATTAAATGTTTTTGCGTCACACTAGACGGCAATTTTGACTCCAAGACACACGCTGATAACTTAAGCCCCTAAGCAGGCACTAGCAGGCTATGGTCTCAAAGCTGAAGGCGTTTTCATCTTCCTGTATTAAAATTGATTTGCTTCTCTCTCTTTCATTCTCATATCGCATACCATTGCAAACCATGGCTTTCCACATTTCAAACCTATTTGGACCCAACTCTTCGACTGGAAAAATTAGCGCTGTGAATAATGCCCTTTTCACGTCTATTGCATTCGAACAGTGATTTATTCTTCAGGGTGCAAATACTTCTCTTCACTTAATCCTCTTAACTGATTGTCTCCATTTCAAATGATAAGGCAATAATATGTAATAATCACTCATTATGGTTAAGAATGCTTGTGATTCCTACCCATAACATTAAAAATGACACTAAAAAAATGTTAACTTACCAGTTAATGGAAACACGTATGGCCAATCACTGTTTCAGTATCACGGTTCAAAATAAGGAAAACCTTGCCGATAGAAGCCTGCTTTCAACATGGTGTTCTCCATAAAAAGGTTCCATCTTTCAAAGGTCAGTTAAATAAGTTGAGGTGCCTACATGGAGCCAATGCTTTGTAATCAAATTATATCATTCCTGCATTGACGTAAGGTTTCTATCATTCCAACTAATTACACCATTGTTCAATCCGGTGTTAGAACCTACTGGACTTATGCATGCATACCGTATGTGCCAACGCATGCTTTCGCTATTGACCCAACAGTTGCTTGCTGGTGTTTCCTGGGCAGTCACAGTTGGCACACAGTTTCCTGTGTGTCAAATGTGAGTTATTCTCTTTTTAAGACTCTCTAGATTGCATAGAAATAGATACCAAAGGAAAACTCAGAATACACTACATCACAAACACCTGCCCATGTGCAACGACATAAACACCGCATGAAGAAACAAAATGACCCCGTCCTGCGAGTGTTGCGCCATGGTATTGTTACAGCGTCTAATGCACATCTTTAATTAAAGCAGCCGATTACCTCGCGCACTTCTTATACTAACCCAAGTGTTTTTGAGCTCACTAATTACATGAAACACTGCAGGAACCAACAAAAAAAAATTCCCATGTAATTTCTCAGTATGTAAAAATGGAGAGGGAAGCTAAACTTTGTCTATCAGGAGGAACTTTTTCCTGTGCTCTGTGAAATTAAGAGAGCCAAGCAAGCATTTTGAGAAAAGAATATATGAATTTTTTCCTATTCCAATGCGACAAAAAAAAAGGCATTGAAATACTCAAGTACAAAAATTCTTATAGCAGTTAGTTTTTGTTTGCTGGGTTCTAAAATCTCTGATCCGATCTGGCATACGAACTGCAAAGGAATGTTGCTCTGCATCCAAAGCTGGACTAAAACCAAAAGGCTTGAATACGAACCTTACACTCAGAAATTAGAGCTCGACACCCAGTGCGGTAACTCCCTTCTTTCTTTCTATGCGTCCAAAACAACTTGATCAACTCACTCTGACAGGCCTTGTGCATCCTCCATGTATGCATGTGCCTGACCTTTGTCTGTACATGACGCAGGTATTCTGCACGAGACCTGCAAAAATTAACACACACGACAAAGAATCCTCTTGAAGCAGCACATATATCCCATGGCTGGAGATCTACCCTGCAACACACACACATCGAAAGCCTCTCATAATGATGCCAAAATAGGGTGTGAATTTAGGCGTGCAAATTCTTTATGCTTGCAGGCTGGGTAATTCAGTGTATGTGAGGCATATTATTAAAACGAGCTTCAAGTTCTGGAATGTCAGACGTTAGAATTTTATAAAATTAATCATAACCTCTCATTGCCAAAACCATCATTTGACACTTTCACTAGCATGTATTCAATGCTTTCACTAGCACATACATCAGGATGATGTAAGGTGCATTTCTGATCTTCGTTCTGTGACCGATGTCCAAAGTCTACGTCATCCCCACTAGGAGCTCCCTGTGCCAGAAGCACGTCTTCCGCTCTACCCAGGTGCCAGCAGGTTACTCTTCCCGGTCCTGACATTGCGCTCAGTTAAAGGTCGATTAACGCAGCAACAGTGGAGATGGAATGCAGAGGGAGGTACAAATCGTCGATTGAAAGTCGTTTTATGCCACAGCAAGTAAAGGACAGCCCAGTACAAATTCTCTTGAAGGAGCAGAAAACTGTAAGCTCCTTAGTGATGCTGCTGAGTGTGATAGTATTTTGTGGAGACTATGAACAGCGAATAAAGTGGAATTACTTTCGCCAACATCTGGAATAGTGCGTCTTTTAATTAGTTTTTTTTATTATTGGCCAAACAAAAACAGCTCAGAGTACCAAAGCAACTTAACCACCAGCACTGAAAATGCCGGCAAGAAAATTAGCATAAGAGAGGTCTTATTTTATTAGTTGGGAAATCTTACAAAGATAAAATTTAGGTGAGCACTATTTGTCGTAATTACTCGCAAGTAAAGCTGTAGAGCAGAAAAGTCTTCTTGAGCTCTCTTTCCCTACGAATTCATGAAAATTCTGACTAGATTGAACAGAAGCCGTCTTTTTCTGTAAGTGGAATCTACGACTCCGGTGACCTTATCTAAATACATGGGAACCGTAAAACAATGTTGCTAAACCACTGAATAGGCGTACGGATGGCGACAAGTTCAGTGGTAAAGGTGAACTTGAGCCACAGCCACGACTTGCACATTGTCAGTTATCCAGGAACTTCAAAAGAAGCTGTGCTTTCCATGCTGACAAAGACTCTGCGTCTCGCAACCTTGCGCAGTCCAGTCTTCTACCTGTGCCCCTGTCAATCATAAATTTGTTCAATTTGGGCGCAGGCCCGTTGGGCACTTTGATGCATTGGGAGCACGAACAGTACATGCAGCGTCAGCCGTCGCGATGAAGGCCGGTTGCCACAGGCTCCAGCAGATGGGCAAATGGCGGCGGCAATGCTATTGAGAATAGTCGAGAAACGGACCATGGCTATCCTGAACTCGCACTAACATTCAGCCGCTCGGAAATCACAGCTTCCAAAATATTACAACAAACTGCAAAAAAGCTACAAGAGTACGAGTAGGCAGAACCAGTTTTTTGAACATTGAGCTTTAAAGTTAAAGTAATCCAGGTAAGTATTTGGGAATGACTCCAAAGTGACCGCCAGAAGCCAACCTAAAAGCATTTCACAGAAGGTTGCCGAAATATACAAAAATTTTAAATATACAAAAATACAAAAAAGTAGTTAACTTATGCCACAGCAAGTCAAGGAGAGCCCAGTACCAATTCTCTTGAAGGAGCAGAAACCTGTAAGCAACTTAGTGATGCTGCTGAGTGTGATAGTATTTTGTGCAGACTATACACAGTGAATAAAGTGGAATGACTTTCGTCAACATCTGGAATAGTGCCTCTTTTAATTAATTTTTTTTTGTTATTGGCCAAACAAAAACAGCTCAGAGTGCAAAAGGAAAAATCGCGTTGCCTGACTCTTCTGCAGAGTCCTCCTTTACCTCCCTTAGGGGTATGCATAAAAAATGGCGAAAGGTCATTCCGGCTAGCAGGATTCACTGCAGTGAAAGAATACAGGCGTGGCAGGGCATGGCATCCTAGTGCCCAGCGACAGTGGGATCATGCAATTTACACGGAGAGGGTGGCTGTAGCTGGCCCAGAGTGCAGCTAATTAGAGACTGATAAGAAAGGTCCCTGTCCCGTAGCAGACAAAACCTGGATGTCAATGATGACCATCATCATCATGCGTCTCTACATCTCTCCAGAGAGCATCCGAGCATGTTATTTACAAAAACCAAGGCTCAGCTTGCACCTCAACTGGCTGCTTGCTACAGGGGACCCATCACTGTGCGTGCACGTCATCACTCACGCTTTTGTCTCCACGGCCAGCAACAAGACTGCACTGAATGAGGTGGCGCGCAGTATCGTGTCGAGGCTACATGTGCATACAGAATGCCGGAGCACCTTGATCAGTGCACTAATGAAAAGCTCTCCCTCCCCACCCTTCCTTCTAAACTAATGAAACTATTCTGCTTTTCCGACTATGGTTCCACAAGTGGAAAGGAGAAATCCTTGCGATGACAGGGAGGAGATTGGAAGCCGAGTGGATTAAAGTGGCAGAGATGAGGAGAATATGAATCAGAATTTGAGCTCCTACAGTGACTGACTTACACCGAACGAGCAGATGTGAGAGTGAAAACAGCTTGACTCCCATTGTAACACAGCTATTCGCAACAAACGAGGCAGTGATTATTTAACTAAGCAAGGCTAAATATTAGCTCTTGGTTTTCAAATCGCCAGCTCAAAGACAGGTGCATGAAAGTGTTAATAGATCCGGCCCATGTTTCTTCTGCAGCAGCTGATGTTTTTGTGTTCCCATTGCCAGCTCAAAGACGGGTGCATGAAAGTGTTAATAGATCCGGCCCATGTTTCTTCTGCAGCAGCTGATGTTTTTGTGTTCCCATTTTAGTTAATCAGTTCACGTTTCATTTCACATCGATGGCACAGGTTTCAACTGCACAAGTGGCACACAAGTCCCAGGGAGCGTGCAAAGCATGCATGGAAAGCCTCCACTTCGATGCGTCCTACTACATGGAGGATTGCAAATGTACCCGACACAGGCTGTCCCAGATCTAAAAACCCTGGTACTGGCACCCCTGGGAATGCCAGGCAGATGCTCAGGTTGCACTGGACATTTAGGTGCAATGGGCATGTTAGGAGAGGCATGGTCACAGTAAACATGGCCGGCTGGAAAATGAAGAAACTCTACTTAATTGGAGAGACACGGGGAGGCCTTTGCCCAGTAGTGAGCCTAGTCAGAATGATGATGATGCTAAACTCAATTTGTTTTTGTTGTCTGCCATGCATCAAAATTAAGAAAAATGCCTTACCCAATCCTCCTGCTCTCTCCAAGGGCAGAGTGCCGGTTGTCGATCTCCGCATGGTAAGAGCACCTAAACATGTAAACAAACACATAAACAGGGCAGAGTCAGTGAGCACAGCATCAAATAAACATTGTCTGCAACATTTCAGTCATGTCAGGACGAAACTAAAGCTATTCTGTGAACACCCTTAATACAAATCCAAGTAGTTGACACAGGGTTAAAAACATTAAGCTACCATCTCTGGTTGGAGGGCCTCCTTTGAAGGCCAATTGCTACTCCGTACTCTATATGCTTCCTACTGTATTCCGAGTGCAGACTGTATGTTAAGCTCTACAGGAGTAGATGATTATTACAGATCAAGTTTTTGCAAGCTTGTACACCTGTTGTCCTCCAGCAACATTGCTGATGAGTAGTTAGTACATGCACCATTGCTTGCACTGAGGCAGGTTTCGAGTTTGGTGCAGAAAAATAGTGACTAAACATTGCATGTTTTCAATTAGTGACGTGTTAAAATAACATCACCTTAGCTGAAATCAAGAATGAGGCGACATCAGGCATAAATACTGTGCGGTGCTTCAAAAAGCCTGGTAGTGCACAAGACACTGCACCCTTTGGCTGACCAGAGGGGGCCAGTAAATTTCTTTGAGCATGGTCAACACACGTGACAAGCTGCAGTAGAATCTTGCGAATAATCAGCAGCTGCTCAGCACTGTATCTTTCAACGGTCACTACAGAGTTTCAGAATTTGCAAAGACCGAAAGGACCACTTTATGCTGCAACCTAATTACTAATTCCACCTTGGAAACAGCTTCTTTAGGCAACACTACCACAAGCATTCTACTTCAGTCTCTAAGATTTCAAAGTTTAAGATCTGAGTGCACCTCTCTTATTATTTGATGCAAAACCAAAGTGGTAGTGAACTGGGCAACCAAATGTGGCGCCTACTGAACTTGAACAAGGAGAAGCAGAGAGATACTGTAATGCAAATGCAACGGCGGCTCTGCTTACTGGCTGCTCCGGAGACGCTACATGGCTGCAGATGTACTGGAGGTCCATTTACCACTGAATTAATGTCCCACGGTATACCCGTGGGACATTAATTCAGTGGTGGAACCACAATCTGCGCAGAAGAATAGCTAGGCTAAACAAGGAGATCGAGGATCACGCGGCTAAACTTGCACAGCAAAACTGGGAGGAAATATGCAGCCGCATGGATCGCAATATGGGAGTCTCTAATACTTAGAACTTGCTCCATCATCTACTTGACCCTACAGGTAGCAAGACCACTCACAGGCAGAACCTGCAAAGGCTTGTACGTGCCTATGCAGGCATACCAGAGGACTGCTTCCTTGAACCTGAAGACAATATATTGGCAATGCTCCAAGCCAAAGCTTCCCAGATTATGGCGGTCCGGAAAACACGCAGCTCAACTCCCCCATTACTCTGGGTGAGGTTAGGACGAAAACTGCGAGGTTAAGCTGCAAATCCACCTCTGGCCCAGATGCGGTTACCAACAAGATCCCCCATAACCTGGATGAAGAGTCTCTACCCTCCCTAACTGAGTACATGCAGAAATGCTGGTCGAAGGGCTCAATCCAACAAACATGGAAAGCGGCAAAGATCATTCTCACTCCAAAACCAGGCAAGGTCCTCAACCTTGAGAATCTCTGGCCAGTTTTGCTCATGTCTTGTGTGTAAGCTCATGCTGCACGTAGTTCAGACCTGCCTCAACCGGTTTAAGGAGAACAAGCTGTACCCCCACACCATGATTGCATTCCGACCAAAACTTTCTACGAAGGATATAATGCTTCAGCTAAGAGATCAGATTATTGAGCCTAAACCATGGGACATGAGAACAATTCTCAGACTCAACCTGGAGAAGGCCTTTGACAGAGTCACACATAATGCAATCGTGGAGAACTTTCACGAACTCGAGCTGGGAGCACACACCTTCAACTATATCCGTGACTTTCTCTCGGGGAGAAAGGTCTATTTTCCAGTAGTAGGTTTCCACACAAATGACTTCTTCCTCGGCAACAAGGGCACCCCGCAGTGAGCGGTCTTCTCACGCTTTCTCTTCAACGGTGCAAAGCTGAAACTTCCACACCAATTAGCGCAGATTCCGAAAGTCCACTATAGCCTCCACAATATCACCTTGTGGACCATTGAGGGCAGTGATGCCCAAATCGAGGAGAGGCCCCAGCGTGCAACCGATATTGTGGGGAACAATGCGGACCCCAGGGGACTGCGGACCTCTCCAACCAAATCTGAACTTCTCGTATTCTGCAAAACCAGATTAGATTCCTTGCGCAACCCCCACCGGCCATAGAACTCACTATTCGCAGAGTCCACGTTCCTCAAGTACCCACCAGTGTTTGTGTCGTCCTTGTGTTGTCCCATGTCTTTTCAAAGGCGCAGTTATGTGTGACCATGTTAACTACCAACTAGCTCAATTTGAAACCCTCTGAATACCCAAAATTAATATTTTGGGTCTAATGCTGTGGGAACGCGGCTTCAATGGCAACACAATCCAAAAACTTCAGGTAACCTCGCAGCAAATTATGAGACTCATTTGCCGCATTAGTAACCACCCTTTGGGCATGAGGGAAAGCAATACTCTCCGTTTAGTACAAGCCTTTGTGATCAGCCGCATAGCCTACACATGCCCTTGCGTATATCTCAAGTCAACTGAAGAAGAGAAAGTGGAAGCCATAATCAGAAAATGCGTCAAACAAGCAGTTCGGCTGCCCATCCACAGAGCGACTGTAAGGACTCAATCTTCATATAGCCCTAAGTGAGATTATTGAAGGGGTCACCATCTCACAATACCAACGGCTATCGGCCACACCAACTGGAAGACGCAGTCTGTCCACACTAGGTACAACATACAAACAAGAAAAGGTGCACCAACCTTCCCAAACATGCACGACAGCTTATGGTCATCCCACCGATACCTCAGAACATGTACCCAAATTTCAAAGTCATGCAGAGAGATCCAAGCCTTCGGGCAAAAGTTTTCTTAATTATACCTCTGTAGTATATGTAGATGCAGTAGATACCCCAGGTGGCAAGATGGTAGCTGTGGTCAACACAGAATATGGCACACTAATAAACGGGGCACTGTACACACTCAGCCCACACATGTTGGAGAAGAAACAGCCACTGCTCTAGCCATTACGGGAACCTCGACAGAAACCATTGTCAGCGACTCAAAATTGGCGATACGTAACTACATGCTGGGAAGAATCTCCCCATAAGCAGCACAGATTCTGCAAAATTCTCGGCCCACACGGCACTTTCGCCTAATCTGGACGCCTGCTCTTGCCTCCTTTGGTGGTAGTGAGGCGGCTCATAAGCTAGCTTGAGGACTGTCCCACCATGTTTTCTCAGAGAAATCCTCCAGCACTACAGGCTTGCAAGACTCAGATTCCGCCAGCAGAAAAACACTATCCAAATGACAGGTCAAAGCCTGGCGCAAACTTAAAGCTAACACCTATCCAAATCCGCAACTGTGTAGATTATATTCGGAGGGACTCTCTCTGACAAATGCAAAAATTGTGATAGTGAAGCCAATCTAAATCATATGACCTGGAACTGCCGACAGTATCTACCCGCGAGTCACTTCATTACCGACTCTGATCACTAGGAGGCTCTTATGTACAGCTCCGACCCAGGGATACAGATCAAGCTCCTCCAGCTGGCTGAAGACGCTGCCTGCTGCCCAAGGCATAGCGGCCGTCATTTATGCGAGGGGCGGCTTTGGGTTGCTATTTTGTATCGGCTGGTAATAATGTTTCACCACCACCACCACTACCCCAGTTGGTCAGAGGCAAATTAGCGCTACCTTCCTACACATTGCTTCGAAAATACCCTTCACGTATGCACCAAAACACTGGTGCTAAAAGCGCACCTGAAAGTTGTATACAAGCTGCAGAGCAGTTGTTAGCACTGCACACAATTCTTGTCAACGACGGCTCTGAAGGTAAAAAAATGACGGCTGCCCCAGTGACGCCACCTGTTGAGCAGAGTGCAAACTGTAAACTGTGTAAGCTCCCTGAGTTGCGCATAGGTCTGTCATATTCCTCTCCCAAGCATCCATGTTATGAGGAAAAGCAGCAACTTTTGCATGCAGGAGGCAGACTGGTGCAGCGGGAGTGCAGCATAATTCCCTTATTTTTAGCTACCGAAGTTGCTTTATTCTAGGCAGAATGCTGTTTAGCTGGATGACACAGCTTGTCAGTAATGCGTCGGCTGCACTAAGGCCTGTCTCAATGAGCTACAAAATAAATACTTGCCATGTGGATGGGTGGCAACAGCTGTTGTAAATGGCATAAATCACATGCGTCGCCTTTTTTGCGATTACCAAACACGTGCCATAACACTGCGTATTTTTATCACATGCGTAGTCTTTTTTACGATTCGCAAACACATGTCATAACACTGCATATTTGTTAAAAAGAAAAAAAACTTTGGTTCCAAAAAGCATGTGCCCTCGCACAAAATGAAATCTCGTGGGTAATAAGAGGTAGTGTTAAGCAGGTATTTCATTGTTTGCTGTTGTTGTCATTTATATGCTGAAACTGCAAATTTGTTTATTCTATTGATTCACACACTCAGCACGGTTTCAGTCCTCCGCAGGATGCATGGCAGCGGTGCGTCTAGGTTGCTCCATGGAACCATGCAGATGGCATGCATGTAGTTGTAGCTATTTAAGAAAAAAAAAAGAGGAGTCTTAATCGCACAGCCAAACTTCAGGTTCTGTTCCCCAACCTCCAGGGAGCGCAGCATGTACGCAGGTCCAGCAGACCATCAGCTTGGATTTTTAAGCGCTTGACATAATAGCAGAGTCAAGTCTGAATGGATCTTTCAATACATGTCTAAGTTGAAAAAGAATGCCAATTCACTAATTCAACCGGGAAGTTTCCATACGTTGACAACTGAGTACATGACCATCCTCTGCCTTTAAAACGTGTACGGGAAATACATATATCTAGGGAGCGCTTGTCTTCACGCCGTTCGGCTTAAGAGTGGTAAGCACAGAAATAAAGGTCTTAGGCTGTTGCTGCCCATCTTATCCGATTCGAATGCCTCCCAGAGAAATTTGCACTCTAGTGTTTAATAAAACGTCACCTGCATCCTTCTGAAAGAAGGAAACAAATGATTTGATAGACACTCACCTCCGAAGTTCAGGACAGATAAGCCGACATGAAAAACTGAGGGGTTCTCAGTTGCAGGGGAGCTGAAAAGGAAGAAACAGAGGTGCAGGTTTTAAATTCTTTTAGAAGTTTCAAATACAAGCCATTTCAATATTTATCGTATTTGGCGGGTCTTATAGAAAGAAT
The DNA here is from genome assembly GCF_055824585.1 of Amblyomma mixtum. Lineage (NCBI taxonomy): Eukaryota > Metazoa > Arthropoda > Arachnida > Ixodida > Ixodidae > Amblyomma > Amblyomma mixtum. The sequence goes on along the minus strand of NC_143014.1, from coordinate 415,504,716 downwards.
TAAAGCACTCGGAATAAAAAAAAATTTGAAAGAAAAGGCATGTTCAACAAAATAATACCCCTGTCAGAATAGCAGAGTTAATGTCACTCGAACCGAATGGCATTCCATCCGTCGAATGTCACTCGGTCCCTCTCGGTGCTACACGGCAAAAAATAATGTAATTCGAAAATGATGTCAGCAACAATCAGTGAAAAAAAAAATACCGCAATTGAAAGACATCAGCGCATATGAAGACGTTTGAAATTGTTGTGTAGTGTTTCAAGAGCGGGTAAGAACATTTCTGTGCAATATTATAAGCTTAAAATAACATTTCAGGCCAATTTGCAGCACTGCATCCATCACAAGCCAAGCCAAGTACAAAGTCAACCACACATTCGATAAATGTAAACAAATAAAAGTGCTGACAACGTGGAAATGACTTCCAAAAGGTGAACTACTCTACTACATCTTCAAGTACTTCTGAGCTAAATAAGCAGGTAACACCAACCAGCAAGAAACACACCAACCAAAATGATTGACGGTTGCGGGAAATCCCTGCTTCACTCTCGCCACTGCCAATGGCTGCTGCTGAGACCAAGACCGAGAGGAATAGCTATCCACAGCAGCCTCTGATGTGAACAGTTTGCACCTAAACTAACATTTTTTAGCAGAAGTAAATAAATACAATATATAACTTTGGCAGTGCGCTCAATTTTTTCGCATCGCTTGTTTCTGCTGCGTATCTGGTGTCCAGAGTAGGCATTCGGATCGAGATCAAATGCGAATGAGTTCCATAAACTCATTTGATGCCGAATTTTAATCTAATGACATTAAATCTTCCCATGTAACAGCCAATTAATGACATTGTGAGCTAATGTCATTCGATGAGAATGACATTAAATTTGCTAGTCTGACAGGGGTATAAGTCAGGCGATTTCGCTCAGCTACTGTGCTGCTGAAGAGTCAATAAAAATCAGTTACTCCAGAGAAAAGGGCACCTTTTGAGACTACAAAGATCTCTTGTAGCAAAATTCCATGATAATTCCTTAGATTCAGAGCTGAAAATGGCCCTAAACAAGGGTCTATGTGGACTCAAGCCGAAAAAATGCAATTTCTTTCGGGTGGTGGTGTTAAAAATTACATGTGTCAGTGACAGATAACCTTCCAAAGCTTCAACAACTGAAAGGACTGGCCTATCCTTGACCTTTTTAGATGTTTTCATTGTTAGTACCGGCAGAGAGACCTCAAATAATCGTTGCTCAACTTCATCTTCACGTCTAAGATCGCTTGTACCTACTCACACCGACGGGCTTTGCGCCTCTTCCGGCCTTCCCTGCACGTGACGAGGTTGGTGTGGGCGACGGCTGCACCAAATTTTTAGAGCACAGGACCGTTAAATTTGCGGCACAAGAGCTAGTGACAAACACAAACACACAAACGTTCACACAAACTGAGACAAAGGAAAGCCCACTATCAATACACCACATATGACTGCCGAAGGCTGTCTAGTTGAAGTGTCACAGGCCACGCAAACGATCTTTGAAAATCCCACCTTTCGCATGGCACATTTCACTAAATAAAAACACTCGCAGAATCTCGCAACGAGTCCAAAAAGCCTACCTATGTTCAAAGTTGGTCAGTACAACCAAGAAATGACAGACAAGAGAAGAAAAGAGTGCTTGTGTACCTTAATACTTTAAACCCAATCTTCAGATGATTTGGAAAGATATTGAGCAATGGCGAGATCAGATTTATAAAAGTCTGCGTGGTATTTGAACACGACTCAAAACTATGAAGTTCTCAAGTATAAATTTATCCAAATGATTTTCAACCATGCAACACATATATTGGATACACACTTGAAATTCCGAATATTAGTTCACCTCACAGCAAAGTTCTGTCATTAAAAAATGTAGTGAAAATGGAGGGCCACATCCAGCTGCATGATATCTGTAGAAAGATTATCATATTATGCACAAAAGTGGTGCTTATATACCTTGAAAATTCATTAAAAAAATGCTGTATCAGAGCGTGTATGCAGCCAAAAAAACTGTTACTCACATATTTTGAGCTCCAGACAAAGCTACCCAAAATTAAGTACACCATTAATGGTTTTGGTGTACTTGGCGCACAGAACATTGTGATGAATATATATCGCAAAACAGCGTTTCATTGTCAGAACAAACAAAAACGCAAGATTTAAAATAAAGAGAATCTACATCAGAAGGCGACTGTCGTTTGCAGATTCGCCAGGTAAATACAGGTAAATATATTTTGGCCGACATTCGCGGCATTTGATCGCTACCGAGCCCGAGACTGATGCATCGCATGTACCCCGAGACCTACCCGACCGATACGTGTAGAGTCTGCCAGAGGGAGCCGGCAGATCACACGCACATCTTGTGGGACTGCATCAGAAATCCAAACGAAGCAAGATCAGGAACAATCCCGCCGCGGCTGGAGGCAGCAGCGAAGAGCAACGACCATGACCAACAGCTATGGGCCGTCCAGCAGGTCCTCGGGGCGCTCGAAAGGCAGGGACCCAGCGAGCCGGCAACGGCGAGCGGAGACCCGCGCCGAGTAACGGCAGCCTCGTAGACGACGTAGGCCCTCGTCGGGGCGCGCGAGCGCCCAACTGCAGGCACAAATAAAGTTTACTCCAATCCAATCCAATCTCGATCGGAATTTTTGTCCACGAGTCTCTAGCATGCAGCCAACGTTTCTAGATAAAGACAGTTGGAAAACTCTGTCCGGGTATGCGGCCCCTTTCTGTCGCCGATTTCATCTCAAAGAGATGCGAGCGCCATCTCTTGGATGGTGGGAGTACCGCGTTTGTTTTCTATGGCCTCCGTGACCACCTCAAGCATCGGTACTTTAACATCGCGCTTGATCTCAGAGGCCACGATTTCTCTTCACCGCCGCGGCGCCCATTGGCTCATTGCATTGCGCCCATTGCGCTCTACGTCTGGGGTACGTGAGGTAAGGATGCTCGAGGTTGAGCTTTTGGCTGTAAATATCGGAAAAAATTGGAAGCCCTTCTTTCCGCGGTTTAGAGAAACATGACGTACCGATTGCCTCATCGTAGTTTATGTTGATTATATTATCTAAAAACGTTGAACTGGGAGTAGCAGACGACGCGGTCATCCTAAAGCGACCGCAGCGCCACCGCGTAGACGGCGATCGCGAGGGGCCGCTCGGCTCCCTGGCTCGCCGGCGAAGTTTCCCAACTGTCTTAATCTAGAAACGTTGCATGCAGCACACAAAAGCAGACACCAGCGAAAGGCGCGGCAGAAGGGCCTTGTAATCAGGAGCTCTCCACCGATTAGTCTTGCTGCCCGTGAAGCACAAAACAGAACAGTGGTTATGGCTCTCGGCTGCTGACCCGAAAGACGTGGGTTTGATCCTGGCCGCGGCGGTCTGATTTCGATGGAGGCGAAATTCTAGAGGTGCGTGTACTACGCGATATCAGTGCACGTTAAAGAACCCCAGGTGGTCGAAATTAACGGAGCTCTTCACTAGGCGTCTCTAATAGCCCGAGTCGCTTTGGGATGTTAAACTGCCATAAACCAAACCAGAACGGCCCAGACACGTGGCATATTGGTAGAGAGCGGAATGGCTTCTGCACCTAACGCACTTTAAAAACCGCAATAAAAGGGCTGCCACTGCGCAGAAAGTCGTTCTACACGCAATGTACTGCTAACAGACGGTCAACACACAAGGCAAACAAAACAGTATCGTGTAGACTTACCGTGAATGCCCGATTAAGTCGGATACCCTTCGAAATGCAAACCTCAACCGCCGCCCCCACACACCATGTGGAAGATGTGGAAGCGTGTACAAGGTAACATGGTTGCCTGTTCCATAAATGGTATTCCGCCGTCTTGTCATGAAACACCAAATAAAAACCTATTTGCCGAGCTTATCGTTAATATTCCCCCATTTTGCGTCTACAGTGTGTGCTGATGCAAGCAAACACTCAAAAGTGAGTTTTCAAAACCGCATTTTTTCTACGAATGCAGAACCGAAACTCTTCTATTTTACCTGCACTAACGTTTCCCTGCTCGAAAACATGGGCGCGAAGTTTGAATGGTTCGCCGGCGTCAAAGCCAAATTCTCACCAAATTACTCCGAATTTATATGGGTCCCAGCCTATTCCGGGAATTTGGGGAACGAGTTGGCCCACAATAAAGCCCAAGATTTCGTCGACCGGGCAGGGGATGAGTCTGGGTCCCTTAATTTCACAAAGGACTCTATGATCACATATCGCGATCTCACCAATCATTTTAAACTAGAGAGGAGAATTTTCCCCCCTCTGCACAAAAGCCTGACGAAAGAACAAGAGGTTACGTGGCGTCGTCTACAGACGAGATCGATACGCACCCCATCTTCCCGGGTACAGATCATTTTTTCTTAATCGTACTACGAAGCGGGGCGGAGGCGTAGCAATGTTGATCAAAGAAAACTATTCCTGTGACATTTTATCTGATCACTGCTTAAGTAACGATGACATAGAAATGCTGGCAGTTAGGTGTGGCGGTCAAGCTTTTTGCGTTGTTTATCGTCCCCCACGTGGCAATATAGCCAAGTTTTTTGGCAGCTTCGAACACGAGTTATCTTTTCTTTCTGAAAACTTCTTGGCGTGCATCGGGGGCGATTTCAACATAGATATGAGCACAAGCAGTTCAGTGCAAGAGCGCATGTTAGTCACCATACAAACAGCTGGCTTCCAAAATGAAATCCGCGGACCTACACGTGTTACCTCACATTCTTCTTCTTCTTTGGATTTACTAATCACCAATCGCGAGGATGCGTCATTTGCCGGTCGTATCGCTACAGACATTAGCGACCATCTTCCTATCTTCGTCCGTCTTCAAAAAGAACCTTCCGCAAAGACAGCCTTGAAAGTCCGTCGACAGCTACTTTCCCAAAGCCGCCTTGACCATTTCAGGAACAGTATTTCACTTGTGAACTGGAATCCTGTTTTCCAGCACACAACACCCGATGAATCATACAGTGAGCTCCTTCGGCTCTTTCTCCCAATTTATAATGAGTGTTTCCCTATCGTTGAGATAAAATCTTCAAGAAAAGCACGAAAGCCATGGATGACTGCTCGCTTGGTACGACTGGCAAAAAAGAAACAGAAGCTCTTCGCGACTTTCATAAAAAGTAGAGCCCCCGATGTGTTAGCCACTTATAAGTCGCTAGGGAACCGCTTAAATAGCGAAATTAAATCATCCAGGACTGCCTACTATTGTTTAATGCGCATCTCTCAGACAGCCCGAAAGGAAAGTGGAGACGCCTAAATATTCTGCTAAATCGAAATAACCAACATCAGGACCTCGCGAGCCTAGTTATGCATGACAAGGAAATCGCTGGGCCGTCCCTTGCAAATCCCTTCAACCAATATTTCACTGAAGTTGGAAGCAGTCAGTACAATCCAGGTATGTCTCGATTTTTGGGCAACAGGCTAAACGAATCGATGTTTCTTGAACCAACCGACGAAGCTGAGGTTTACTCGGTGTGCAAAAGTTTAAAGAACACGACAAGTCTTGACCCAAGTAATATTCAAAGTTTACCTGTAAAATACGTACTACCTTTGATCGTGCCATGCCTTACACATATTTACAATACCGCGCTTCGCACAGGACGTTTTCCCGCTGCCATGCAGGTGGCCAAAGTTGTGGTTATTTATAAAAAAGGCGATAGAAACGTTCTAGGAAATTACAGGCCAATATCTGTACTACCTTTTTTCTCCAAGGGGCTAGAGCGAATAATGCATCGACGTTACAATTTCCTACAGAAGCACTGCGTAATAGCTAACTGTCAGTATGGATTTACAAAGCATAGATCAACTGAGCATGCTCTGCTTGATCAAAAAGAATACATATTAAATAACTTCGAAGCTCAACACCTCACCTTAGGCGTCTTTGTAGACTTTAGCAAAGCATTCGATACACTGAATCACGAAACTCTGTTTAATAAACTCGACCACTAAGGTATACGTGGCCACGCCCTCAGTCTCATTCAATCGTACTTCAGTGCTCGTCGCCAGTATGTTGCTTTAAATCACAGCTCTTCGGACTTGTTAGCAATCACAAACGGCGTGCCCCAGGGCAGCCTTCTGGGGCCGCTCCTATTCAACATATATATTAATGACATATGCAACATCAGTAATTTAGTTAAATACATCATATATGCTGACGACACCAGTCTATTTTTGTCCTCACGTGACATCAAAGAACTAACTAGCACCGCAAATACAGTTTTGTCATCATTATCTGAATGGTCATCTTTGAACTCATTAAAAATAAACAAACTAAAAACTAAAGCTTTATTGTTCCATCCGAAGGGGCAGCATATAGGCAGTGTGCCACCACTCTATTTCGACAACGCCCCCATTGAGTACGTGGAAACCTTCACATTACTCGGAGTAGTATTTACTGCTACTATGTCGTGGGACGCCCATGTAAGCAAAGTGTGCCTATCCCTTTCCAGATATATTGGGATAATTTAGCGGAATAAACATATTTTACCCGCAAAAACTAAGCTGAATCTGTACTATGCGTTCTTTTATTCTTATGTATCGTATTGCTTCCTTGTATGGGGACAAACCACAGCATCTAACATCCAGAAGCTTCTAGTACTGCATAAAAAAGTATACTTCGCGTAATTGCTAATGTACCGTATGATGCTCCGACACGTCCTATCTACCAGCAATACAGAATGATACCCGTAACAAGAATGTTCGATTAAAGGTTTGCATCCTTCTATAAAAAAAATAATAGCCGAAGACGACACATTTTTTTCTAGCATTGTGACACTTACACCACATCGGACATGACACGACAGCGTATCATCTATTCATTACCACAATGCAGAACAAACTATGGCTTTTCCACACTAAAATACATTCTTCCCAAATACTTGAACACGCCATTTTACGACACGTTGCTCAGCATGTCTGTCTCGGCTATTCGAAATGTGTTTGCAAGCTAGGTCCCACAGTATGCGTACCCATGTATAGAATTCTATTGCATTGAACCGTAAATGTTGTGTAAAACCTTTATTCTGTTGTGCGGAAATACTACTTGTTCATGCAAAATAAGAACAGTTTCCTTTCATGCATGTATTTTAAAAAAAAAGTTTCTTTTATGCACGTATTTAAAAAAAAAAATTTCCTTTTATACACATATTTACATGCCCTGACTTTCCGTGTACCTTGCGTTGTTACCAGTGTATGAAGTAACCATCATAGTCGCTACCAAACTGCCTCTTTGTAGGGGTGGCGAGGCTTGTCAAGCGGTCGTAATGACTGCTTTTTTCTTGCGCGCCCTCAGTTTTTGTAAAAAAAAAGCTGAAATAAAGTGATTGATTGATTGATTGATTGATTGATTGATTGATTGATTGATTGATTGATTGATTGATTGATTGATTGATTGATTGATTGATTGATTGATTGATTGATCACTCCTCGCGCACATTTATCCAGATTTTTACAACCCAAACTGTAAACACTGTGGCCAACGAGCCACTTACGATCACATCCTGTGGGACTGCAAAATAGAGCCACCTCCGGGTGATCTAGTTACCGCTCCTTCTCCCGAGCGATGGGAGACCGTGCTGGCTAGCTCTGACCCCAGAACGCAAGTTTTGGCAGTGGAGCGGTCTGACAAGTTGTCGATGGCTGCGTAGTCTCGACCACTTAACGCGACCTCTTACCAAGCACTCTCCGGCGAATAAACTGTCTTACAATCAATCAACCGGGTGAATGAGAGAAACAAGTATATTCAGCGTGATGGTGCGTCGCAGCACGCCTCCGCGTGAATGTAAAAAAGCGGAAATACAAAGGTCATGTTCCTCTGTCAGGATATGGTGGGCGGCTAGATGTTTGATTGGCGCCGAAATTATAATTAATCGGGCCAACCTGCCCACCACTGCACTCTCCGTAAATTCGGAGGGGGAGGAGCGACAAATCTCTCCACCCCGCGTGCGGAAGATGAGGTTAGACTGCTGACCGGCGATAGGGGCCACGCCTGATTAGCCGTTGACCGGAGGCATGAGGCGTAGGCAGGTTACTTATCAAACACTTTTATACTTGGGCAAATCAGCACAACAAAAAGTTACAAAACAAGGCCCAACAAAACAGCGGCAATACAGAGACGCGACACGAATAAACACAGAATCGAACACAAACAACTATTAACAATAGGAAGGAAAGCAACAGGGCGAGAACTATACAACAAAGTTACACGATTAAAGCAATGTACAAAAGAATAGGACGAGAACAGCGACAGAACAAAGAAAAGAGTGGAGCGAGTGGTGAGAATCGGTGGCTTAGCTGCGTAGTGGCAAGGTCCGGTCGCAGGGAGCGTCGGGCTGCGGAAGCGCGCGGTGCTGATGGGGGGGGGGGGGGGGGGGGTGCGGATACGGGCGAACTTGGGCAACGGGTTACGCGTCTTCCACGCGTCTTTCGGGGCCGCCGTCGCCGCGCTCTACGCGTCAGACACCGCCTAGGCTCGCTTGCCGACCACTGCCCTGGCTGACCCTACACACGTCGGCACGCACCGAAATCTCTAAACCAACTAACTCGGTCGTGATTTTCCCGCCACCGTGTTCACGTGACAAACCACAAAAAAACAAATAAAAGCAAACGAATCCTCTCGGCCCCGTGCACCAACGATTTACAGATGTTGAGAAGGGGGGAGAAGAAACATGAAGAAACTGAAGGGGATGCGAAGGAAAGGTATGGTCCTAACGAGGAGCGATGTTAACTTCCCAAGGTTGGGACGGGTGCTAGGGCATTCACCGGCCGCTTCCCGTCCCCCCCTCGCGAAAGCACTCGCTTCCCGGCGATAATCCTGAGGAGGGGGGCGGCGTAGTCTTGACCCCCCAGCGTCGCGAGGGGTCAACGCCCACGCGGGGGGGAGGCAAAGTCATCGCCGCTGCGTCGCGACATGCCCGCATACTACCGGCGCCGTGGCCAGCCGTGGCCAATTTGGTCGGAGAAGAAAAAAGAAAGATAAGGCATGCGCGCACTTTGTGACATCCTCATGCATCAAAAAACGCTCTTTTCCGGCCTATACTATAGTCAGATACAACTTAAGAAGGCAGCGGCTTTTCCCCATCAAAGAACCCCCCTCGAGCCAATGGCGTCGACCGATTCTCATTGTCCTGCTAGCGTGACAATACAGGGAGTGGAAGATGAAAGGGGATAGTCCTCTCCCTCCATAGTCGGGGATAGACCCCTCTCTCCTTTGTGGGACCGCTCCCTGTATTGTCACAATAGCAGGGTCATGAGAATCGGCCCACGCCATTGGCTCGAGGGGGGTTCTTTGGTGGGGAAAAGCCGCTGCCTTCTTAAGTTGTATCCGACTAGGTTTCAAAGGGATGGGCGCATTCCAAATTGGCAAATTGGTTTTTAAGGAAAGGAAATGGCGCAGTATCTGCCTCACATATCTCGGCGGGCACCTGAACCGCACCATGAGCGAAGGGAGGAAGGTGGGAGTGAAAGAAGAGAGAGACAGCACACGGGCGTTTTCTGCGTTTCACCTCCATTGAAACGCGGCCGCCACGGTCGGGATCGAAGCCGGGTACTCCGGCTCGGTAGACGAGCGCATTAACCACTGAGCCACCGTGGCGGGTATGGGCGCATTCCTGAATTACCGCATCGGTATTCCCGAATGAGGAATGTTGGATCACTCACAAAACGTACCTCTGTCAAGCGCGTTGGACAATCATGACCGGATGATAAAACTGAATCCTTTCTAGACATTCCTTTTATAAGAAAGCTGCTCTTTTACATCACTGAATAGTTTACTACTGCCCTATGAATAGACAAACGGCGGTGAAACTGCGCAGAACTTGGGTATAGTAAAAAGGGAGTAATTACTGACTGACATCCACCCAAGCGCAGCCATACGGCTACTCCACCATATACGGCTCCCCCACAAATCTCTTCCACCTAGGGGATTCTCCTAAACATTTGGCCAGAGCTTGGGTATTGCGATAACTTTTGTCTCGCAGTGAGTTTGACAACGGCACCTGCCAGGTTCAGCCACGCATGATGCAAACCCGTAATTGTCTACGCCGAAATCGATGAACTGAAAGCCGCCAGCGCCTGGCTGCTGCCGACGGGCGCGGCGACCCGCCATGAAAGGAGTCGCGTCGGGTGCCTCGATGCGCGCCGCCCTCTGCCGCTTCGTGGATAATGGGGACATCCTTTGAGGGGGTCAGTGCAGTGCAAGTGCCGCTAGGGTCCCTACAAATACTAGGAACCCTAGTGCCGCCACGGCGAGGGCACGCGCCATTTTTGTGCCCGCTCCTTATCCCGCCTGCGTCAGTTGCACATTCGGCGGCCTGTTTCCCATCTATTGCAACTTTTCTTGGCCGCAAGAAAGGGACGACATGTCAGGGTGTTGCGGGCACAAATCATTCCCGAAATGGCTGGAGAATGTTTTAATTTCCGAGAGATCCGAAAAGAAGGCTCCTGTAAACAGTAAAGGTGAAACGTGACAAGTGGCAGCCGGCCAACACTTCACGCCTATGCAATGTAAGTGCCAGGGTGTCGAACCGGATTTGTTTCGGCTTCGGTCAGGGCTCGGGTTCACGCCTTTTGGACTCAGTTCCGGGTTCGGCTCAGGAGCGACATTCCGTTCCGGTTTGAACCGGTTCAAATGGGTTCAAACGGTTCCAGAATATAAAAAATTCACAACGTAGATTGTTTTTATTCAAAGTTATATGGCTGTTTGCTTTTAGTTGTGATATCAGCATATAAAATAAAAACTGCAAAATTTGCTCAATGCAAGGTTGTTTTGACTTTGCCCACTTTAATTTACTGTCCCGGCAAACAGCTATAAATTTACGCAAAAGCCGCGAAATCAAATGCACTCAGAATTAGTGCAAATGGGCTATGTATACGATTGAATCTGTCTTATGAGGTACGTAAGGGAAAAAGCTGACAGATTTTGCATCTACTAAAGCCTTCAGCTTCAGTAGTTTCAGATCTTGTCCATGTCACGCGAGGGAATTTCCCTTGCACAGAGTAAACACGCAGACGCCGTGAGGACCAACGGATGTGCCTACTATGAGAGGAAGCTGTCCTGTATGGGCAGGCATACAAAGCCAAGACATCTTTAGTTACCCCAAAACCGACTTGCCATTCACTCTGTATTTGGTGTACTCTGGTGTAATTGTCTCCGGTGTACCGCACAGGCCGCAATTCACCGTCCATGGCGCAAACATCTGCTTAGCATGAAGTCATCCCTTCACAGGCAGCGTAGGTGTGGGCAGTTTAAAGAATGATTTTTTTTTTTTTGCAGCAGAAGAAATGCACATTCGCCTAACACGTTTTAAAACACTGGTGTCAAGGAACTCCAGAAAAGGTTGCCGATACAACGGTACAGGAAACAAATACCCTGTAAGTGCCTGAGTCTAGCAAGCCGTCCAACTGGGCTAGTCGATAAAGATTCATGGTGACACACAGCGCAAAAGACGAGAAACCAGAGTAAGAAAGACACAGGGCAAGCGCTGACTGGCAACTAAATGCTTAATTTGCTAAAAACCTTTTTATACGAGAGAAACCGGCAGAAAGATACACCACAAAACACACACAAAAACCTAAACTAACAACTAAAAACACCTCTGAAAATGCGCACGACAATCAAGCGTTCTGAAGAAAATCCATCTCCTTATCAATTTTTGAAACTGATGGTTTGCTGACGCAATTATGCTTGTCATTTTCAATGTGGAAAAAGAAAAAGCACACTGCTTTGTTTCATCAAGCACGAGTGCTGTACAAGCAGAATGATCAGACTACACGGGAAAGGGTTGAGGCTTTCCACATTGAAAATGACAAGCATAACTGCGTCAGCAAACCATCAGTTTCCTAAATTGATAAGGAGATGGATTTCCTTCCGAAAGCTCGATTGTCGTGCGCATTTTCAAAGGTGTTTTTAGTTCTGTTTTTTTTTTGTGGTGTATCCTTCTGCCTGTTTCCTTCATATCAGAAGGTTTTTAGCAAATAAAGCATTTAGTTGCCAGTCAGCGCTTGCCCTGTGTCTCTCTTACTCTGGTTCCTCGTCTTTTGCGCTGTGTGTCACCATGTGCCTGAGTCATCTGCCTTCTGGAGAGGCTATAGAGGGAGTGTAAAGAAAAGCGCACAGTGCGGAAATTGAAGGTGTCAGCAACTTCGTTAAGGAATCCCCATAACGGCTCCTCACGAGTATGTCCAGGCGGTGCGAACAGGAAAGGCAAATGAGCACTGAGACGCCTAATAAGCACAGCTACTAAAAAAGGGTGGTTTGCCGATTTGAAAAAGAAAAAAACGCGAAACAAGTTCATGCACAAATAAGTGAACGATTGGGCCCGCTGAGCGGCCCTTAAAGGGAGACTGAAGCACTCTTTTTGAAAATCAGGCTGGCAGCGGCGTCCTATAGTTTTTCATGCTGTATACTGGAATATCGCATCCAAATAAGGCAAAAACAAGCGCGAATTGCCTTTTTTAGCCGAAATATGCGGCCTGTGCCGCGGGGCACGCCGCGCGGCGCGCCGCCGCCCGTGATTGGTCAAGAGAGGTCGTGACGTCACTTTGAGGACTGGAGAAGCTGCCGATGCGGATCCGGCGCTGCGTTGAGTGCAGATCGCAGCTTTCCGTGTCGTTGTAAAAGCGAATACGGCGACTATTTTTTTTACTGACCTCCGAAGAAAAGGATACTACCGTTTGCTCATTCCACATATCACCTGAAACCAAAAAGACACAAGCAAAAAATTCTACGCCTAGCACAAGCATACGCCAGCGTCAATGACGCGATGCAGACCATGCGTAAAAGGTGCCAGCACCTGCTCGGCTTGTATTCTCGGAAACGAAGGGGTGCGAACAATACTCATGTCAATTACCACCACCAGACAGACGCCTCCTGGCTCGCCCGGAAGAGCGTCATCCTAAAGAAAAGGCTCAAAGCAGTGTATACAAAAAATCCTGTTCTCAGTACCCGGCGTTGCAGGTTGGCGCAAAAAAGTATTTCAAGGAAACGATGAAGGAGCACAAAGTTGATGTCAAAATTAGCGAAGCGCAGTTACCAAGCACTGCGAGGCATATGACCACACGATAGTGACGCAATAATTGTGTGCTGGAAACCAAGCCAAATACGCGCACAAGGCTGCTGCTTCACTCGTAGCGCGTTCAGCAGATGCCAGAAAATATTAATCGCTGCCTCGGAAACGTTCGCCCTTCCTAGATTTGTAGTTTAGGTTCAGTGAAGTGGTGGCCAACTATATGTGTGTTTAAAAGCCAAGCTAGCTGCAACTCGCCCGCTGCCACAACTTGAAGAAACCGAGTAAGGTTGCGGTGTTTTTTTGCAAAAACTCGATTGGCATTCATTCTCTCATAAATTTGCATCCGAAATCAACGTCGAACGCTTTCATTTTAATCACTTAGCTACGATTAAACGAGATGCCGCATATGAAGAGCTTCGATGCTTGCTTTGCTTTATTGTGCTTTGCTTGCTTGCTTGCTTGCTTGGAAACGTCGAACCGAGTATAAAATCCCGAACCGAGCCTTGCTGAGCACGCCTCAGGTGGTCTGGCCGCACCTAAGCTGAGAAGAGCGACACCAGGGGCTAAGTGAGCATGTTTCTACTTTTAAAAGAGGCGCTCCTTCGGAATGGTGACACGCCTCTCATGCGCGAGAAAATCGGAGGAACTGTGTCATGGTTGAGCCGCGCCTTTTCGACAGAAATCTCCAGAGGTCACATTAGGGACAAGCTCTGCATGTAGCCGCTCTTACGAAAGTGCTTCGAGCAGAGTAAGCTTGCTTTGGTCAGCTTGAATTCTTCGTCACAGCAGCGAGCGCTTGCGATGCGAGCTTATGATCTTGCGAAAAACAGTGGAAGACGACACAGTATCGGCCGTATTTGTTCATGGACACGAACGCAGAGTAGTACCCCGTGTTGAATCTGATTCTCAAGGTCCGCTGACGCGCTTTGTACGTCACAACGCACGCATCACGAGAAACAACGCGCGCTGAAAGCTCGCTCGGGTGCGCCGAAGTATCCCCGGCTCCTCAACGTGACGTCACGTTGGCCGACATGGACGAGGTTTCCCTCTCCGCTGTTCTCCTCTCCTACGCTCGCGCGGGGCGCGGGAGATTTGAACTTCGCGTTTTCAATTCGTGATTGCGCCACTGTTTTAGCCAAAATCGAAAAAATAATTGCACAGACGTGATCAGCAATGACACTACTTCAAAACCCTAAAAAATTAGCTGATTCGAAAACCGCCTCAGTATCCCTTTAAAGAAGATCTGTTCGCGCCGCCTCGGGTTCGACTCCCAGTCACGGATATTGAATCAATTTCTTTTTCCCTTTTTCATGGTTTGACCTCTAAATCTGCTGCAGGTCAAATATACACGGTCGGCGAGTGAAGCCCGATGTCCCGTAGTGAAACTTTCGCTTCAAAATACATCTAATCGTAGCGTCTGGTTAGTGCAGTGTAAAACGAAGATTTGGCTTATGCTGATGTCGTCGCCATCTCTTGCTTTGAATAAGAATATGAAAAGAAAATTAGAAAAAATTTCCGGTGGTTTGGCCAAGCACGGAATGTTGAGCAAAAGCATTTTTGCAGGCGGAAACAACACCACGTATATGACAGCAAGATTGAGATGTCCATTGACCCAGGGAGCCAGTTGTGCGCCTTCCCTTGCGTCAGAATGAACGGACTCTACAACGCTGTCAATGCTAACGCGCCGATGGCCGACATGTTTTGTTTTGTTTTGTTTGCTTTTGAGGAAAGGAAATGGCGCAGTAACTGTCACCTCTTGGTGGGCACCTGAACCACACCGCAAGGGAAGAGATAAAGGAAGGAATGAGAGAAGGTATGTAACTTGGCTGCCACATCTCCATCGCTCCTCCACCTGAAGGTCAAATTGCGGCGCCAACGTCCTTGGCTTGACTAGGCCAATAAAGCTTTCGCTTTAAAAGCAGGCTTCGATAGGTTGGGAGCACTTCGTGTATGTACGGACACAAATTTACGACATCTTCGTTGCGACTTTGCGCAGTGACACTGTTGGAAGTGCTGAATTGTGCGAGGAAGAACGTAAATTCGGTACAAAAATTTCTGTGACTTCTCTGGGGCGCTTTAAAAGGGAGCTTATATGTGGGCAGAATTCCTTGTGACTTGTCTGGAGGCGCTTTAAAAGGGAGCTTATATGTGGGCAGAATTTCTTGCCACATTGATAGAGTCTGGTGAATCTTTCGTGCACTTTTTGTCCACCAACTTGTTTCAGGATTTTTATTTTTCAAAACCGAAAACCACCGCTTCCTGGCAGCTGTGCTTATTAGGTGACTAAATGATCAACTGTCTTTTCTGTACATAGTCGTGAGAGAATTTGTGCTGATACTTTCGACCTCCTCAATCTTCGCTTTTCCATGGAATACCTGTACTGCCTCTCCAGAAGGCAGCTGACAAAGGTTCTGAATGGTCATTACTTCGTCTACGCATATACCTGCAGCATTGCCTAGCCTTTCTTGACGTCGGATTCATTAGGCCGCAAAAGCCTTTCCTAGACTTCAAACGTGGACCTTACGCGTTAGGGCGTGCCATCGAGCAAAGGGGACGTTTGTGCCGTGATCAGTGAAATGCTACACGTGAGAGCAACGAGAAACTATTGAACAACGCGATTATTTGTGTTGTGTTGTCATGCTATGTTCGTTTGGGGCATAGCCTACTTCAGCAGTATCTTAAAGGGCACCTGCCCAGGGCAGGTCATTTTTAAAAAAAATAAGCCCACTGCATAGATGAGGCATCGAAGATAACCTCTGCAAAATACTAGAGCCATGCGCGCCCCGAGAACCTGTAATAATTCAAATCAAAGCCCGCTAGTTCTTTCCTTCCACAAGCAAACGTCCACGCCCTCTACTCTGGCTCGTTTGACGTCATACGGGACACATTTGCTAAAGGCATTCCATTGGTGCGTCGTTCTGACTGACGGCAGAAGGCTGGGCGTAGCCGGGGCGTCGCGTCATCTGCGCAGCGCTTTCCCCAGCGCCTTATGTTTCATCACATGCCTACAAACCTGCATGAACGAAAAAAAAACTGAGGAGGGAGCGTCTGGCGATAGCTTGAACCCTAGTCATAAAAAGTAAAAAATAGTAAAACTGAGAGAGTCGGTTCTCCCCCGCCGTGATCACGTCATGAGATAGCCCTCTGTGTGCCGCGCTCCCTTAGTTTTTTTATTGCGAAGCAATACTACTTTAGCTACCACCTCAGCCCGTTGTAACGCGAGGCGGTGGTAGGCACCACTTGACCTTTGGCATGACCTTTGGCATGACGTCATACCATCTGTGTAAAAACGGGGCCCCATCTCGCGCCGTCACAGCGCGAGGCTGGTAGGCACCAACGGCGGCCTAACTCTCGCTCCTCTCACCAGGGGCGCCGCGCGCGGAGTGACGTCATACCATCTGTGTAAAAACGGGGCCCCATCTCACGCCGTCGCCGCGCGAGGCTGGCAGGCACCAACGGCGGCCCAACTACCGCTCCTCTCACCAGGGGCGCCGCGTGCGGAGTGACGTCATACCATCTGTGCAAAAAACGGGGCCCCATCTCGCGCCGTCGCAGCGCGAGGCTGGCAGGCACCAACACCGGTTCGCTCCTCTCGTCCAGCCTGTCAGATGCCGCCTCAAACAAGCAAGACACTTCGGCAGAATGCAAAGAGGAAGCATCAGCGAGCTACGGAGACGGCAGAAGAACGAGAAGAACGACTTTCCAAGCGGCGTGCTCAATATGCAGCCCGACGAAAACAGTCAACGTTCACAGATCACCAAAGCGTATTTATAGGTTTGAATAAAAGATGAAACAAAGTAACACGTGTGTGTCGTCATTCTTGGCTATGCGTCATTAGCCGTGTCAGTACATGGGAAACCAATAAAATAGCGGAACCTATCGTATTGCTTCGCAATTACCAGGCTTAACCAAGCTAAGCCACAGCCAGTTTTTTTTCCTCCGTGAAAGCCCCCCAAAAACAAGCTTTTAGCTACTTGTGCGGATGCCGTGTCGTGTGTAGCCTTTCGCTCGCACACTCGACCGCTCCGCACACACACCGCTTATCCTTCGTGTATCTTGTTTACGCCTTGACTCCGTCGAACGACATGAGCTTAGGAGCGGAGAAGAGACACAAACACACAGAACACATAAACACACACGGATAAAAGCAAATGGGCGGTTGCCGGGTCCGCGCTTCGCCGTGCGTTTCGAACAAAACCAACTCCCGCCCCTCCGGTCGTGAAACGATGGGGAGGCCTAAAAAAATGAAAAGGTGGCTCGCTAACTGGGGCTGACAAACAGATATATGGAAGGATGCGCTCGCTAACAAGTTTAGGTGGTCGACCGATTGCACCTCTCGATCGTTCAGTATGCGGAGAAAATGCAACGACGCTGTTTCGCGGTTGGATGCGCACGCAGCGACTGGAGTCGAACCACGATCCGGCACAGATTTCCAGGAGATTATGAGTTGAGTCGTGACTGGCTCTAACGCATCGGCCTTCCTGACAAAACGGTAAAGAATGTGGTGGTTTGCTGAAGACGCTTCGCTCCGGACGGCTACGCCCACGACCCAAGCAACTGGGGAGAGGAGGGACAGAGAAAAAAACACGACGAAACACCGCGAGGAGACCCAAAGAGCAAAATAGAGTTTTGGGAGACCCGCCGCTCTCCTCTCCCCCCCCCCCCCCCAAATAGACCGGGTAGCAAGAACCATGAGAAGAATTCTTTTCAAGGCGGGGCCATGACGTAGACATGTGACGACGCACTCAACCACACCACGCCTCCCGCTAGCATAGGGGGAGGAAGGGTGCTTTTCCCTTGCGGAGCCTACTCGACGAGGCGCGAGAGAGAGAAATCTCGAGGAGAGAACGGAAGGAGAAGAGCATGGCGAAGTTGTTGATTGCGATGGCTCTTAACTATCGCTTTCGACCAGAGGGTAGTCAGTTGCCCTTTAAAAACGACATTGAGGTCATGTCTTACACTATAAGATTTCTGCCTGCGATGAAAGACCCCAGAATTCCGTGTGAGCTTCCTGTTAATTCCTGTTAATGAAATTCCTGTCAATAACAGTGCTTACCGTGTGGGAAAACCGTATGACTGATAAACACGCACAACTGCCGGAGAACCGCACATTTAAGCTCCAAACGTAAATGCTGCGCAAGCTCAACCTCCTGACTGGTTTCCCATTCGTGGCGTGTGCGCCTTCCGGAAATTTTATGTGCGGGCGGCAGTGCATATGGCAGGTTCTCTCAGATCATGACTAGCAGTTTAGCAATATCACTCAGGATAAAAGTATACAGCAGCTCTATCTTACCGGTACTCACCTATAGGACAGAAGCGTGGAGGCTAACGAAAAGGGTTCAGCGTAAGTTAAGGACAACGCAGCGACCTATGGAAAGAAAATTGATAGATGTAACGTAGAGAGACCAGAAGCGGGTAGAGTCGGTGAGGGAACAAACGCGCGTTAATGACATCCTAGTCGAAATCAAGAGGAAGGAATAGGCTTGGGCAGGGCATGTAATGCGAAGGCAAGGTAACCGCTGGTCCTTAGGGGTAACGGAGAGGATTCCAAGGGAGGGCAAGCGCAACAAGAGGTGCCAGAAAGTTAGGTGGGCGGACGGTTTGAGGGGATACGGTGGCCGCTGCTGGCAAAGGACAGGGTTAATTGGAGAGACCTGAGAGAGGCCCTTGCCCTGCGGTGGGCGTAGTCAGGCTGATGATCTCGATGATTTCATTTCATTTATTTATACTGTCAGCCCAGATCACGGGCTGTAACAGGAGTGGATAATGAGGTATAAAAAATCTCAAAAAGACAAACATTGAAACGGGCACAAAAATCGGTACATAAAGCGTTCACCACTTATACCAAAAATAAAACACTGGCATATATTTCATGTAGACGATAAAACATCATGCAGCTTATCTAAAAATTCCCTAAGTGATTGTGAGGTGACAACAGAGTTGGGTAGCATATTCCATTCCTTAATGGCTCTTGGGAAAAAAATAAATTTAAAGCGATCATTTCGGACTGTGGGCATTCGTAGTACAAGCTGTGACGATGGAGTGATATTTCTCCTGTTTTAATTTCAAAGTACTTTGAATGGTTTATTTTCAAGCTGCGATTAATAATCTGAAAAAGAAACTTGAGCCTGTCACATTTGGTTCTAAAACCGAGCGCTTCCAAAGCAGCACGTTTACACAAAGACGTTGGGGGATAAACCTAGCACCGAGACGCTGAATTCTTTCCAGCTTCGAGCAATTGAATGCAGTGTGGGGGTCCCAAACAATTTTTCCATATTCGAGAATGGGCCTTATCAAGCTCTTAAAAACCAGATATTTGATTGAAGGGGTTGCACTATGCATATTTCGTCTGAGGCTACAGAGTGCTTTTGAGGCCTTGGAACATGTATTATCTATGTGTGAATTCCAACGTAAGTCAGAAGTAAGTGTTAATCCAAGGTATTTGTATTTATTTACCGTGGTTATTATTCTATCATTGATACTATAACTATAATCTGAGATAGTTTTCTTTCTTGTAATGGTAATAAAAACTGTTTTATTTGGATTTAATACCATCTGCCACCTTTTGCACCATTCGTTGATTTTTTGCAAAATTAGATTTAGTTCAACGTGATCTTCCAGAGTACCAATTTGTTTATAAATGATGCAGTCGTCTGCATACAATCGGACCGGTACGCTCAGTTTGTTAGGCAAGTCATTGATGAAAATCAAAAACAGGAGCGGGCCCAGGACGCTGCCCTGCGGAACGCCGGAGTCTACTGGAGTAATGCTGGATTTATGAGCATTAACTTGAACATACTGTGCTCGACAGGAAAGATAGGACGTAAACCACTTAGTTATCGTTTCATTTTTTAATATACATCTGATTTTAAGTAACAGTTCCAGGTGCGAGACTTTATGAAACGCTTTTGCGAAATCTAAAAATACTATGTCTGTTTGCATGCGGGAATTAGTTGACAAGCAGAGGTCGTGTACAGTTTCAGTGAGTTGTGTGTTTGTGGAAAGTCCCTTGCGAAAGCCATGCTGATTAGCAAATAACAAATTATTACGGTCAAGGTAGGTTAATTCAAGTTAATTCAATTTTTGGTGTCTATATTCAAGAGCAAATTCAGGACCCCTTCCTCACTGATCTCTACATCCGATATAGGAGGAATATCCGCAGGCTGAAAACATGGGGATTCGCCATCATCACGTGTGAAAACCGATGTAAAAAATGAATTAAATCTCTCAGCCAACTCTACGCTCCATTCATCATTTGCCTGCTTATTTTTACCTGAGCGATTTACATACCTCCAAAACTTGCTAGGTGCCTCGGTTAGAAACCTTGTGAGAGTCTGATTGTAGAATTTGTCTTTGGTTTCTTTGATGAGGCGTTTTAATTGTTGGCTCATTAGATGTACGGAGTTTTTCAGTACAGGACTTGGATGGTCTGAGCATCTTTTACGCTTACGTTTTAGCTGTCTTTTTTGTGAATGATATCCCTATTAATCCAAGGACTCCTTGTTCTTCTTTTCATGGTTTTAGGAATAAACATATTGATTCCATGCGCTATCATATTTGCAAAGAACTCCCACAACTCATCGGTTCCAGCTCCGTCTTTATAGAAGATCATGAATTCCTTAAACGAGTTTTCAAGGTAGTCTAATACTCCGACATCGTCAGCAGCAGCAAAATTCAAAACAACTCTTCTACAAGGTTCATGACGGATATCAGGAATCATATTAAGGGACACAACCACCATCTTATGGTCAGACAAACCTTCTTCCACATCACAACTGCGCAAAAACTCTTGGAAACCGGATGATAAGAAGACATGATCCAATATCGAAGATGTGGTTGAACATACTCTTGTGCTCTGGTCAACAATCTGGTTCAAATCAGCAATATGCGAGTTCAACCAGCTGTTCACCGGTAGCTACATCAACATTGCCAGGAGAAAGAGACAACCAATCAATTTCTGGCAGATTAAAATCACAAAGTAACAAGATATTGTCACCATAGTGAATTTTGGAGTCCAATAATCTTTTCAAGGCAACAAGCACATCAGTAGTTGAGTTTGGAGCTCGGTAGAAAGCCCCCCTAAGACACTGCGAGAATTCAGCCTGATTTTGATCCATGCAGTTTCTAAATCTCCAAACCCTTCCATGACAGAAAAGGCTATGTTGCTGCTTATCACTATCGCAACGCCGCCACCTCTCCTTTCACGGTCTTTTCTTACTATGAAGTAGCCGGGGGGTGTAACTTCACAGTCTCCGATACCTTTGTGTAGCCAAGTCTCGGTGATTATTATAATATCAGGATCATGTTCAAGACATATACTTTCTATCGCATCTACATTGTTAATCATGCTTCTGGCGTTCACATTTATAATCTTGAAGCAATCAGGTTTATGATCGTTCAGTCACTCATTGCTAGAATCATCCCGGCATTTAAACCGCTGCTTGGCTTCCTCGTCCCAAGCGTAGAGGGTATTATTGACTTTTAACTTATCAAAAATTAACTTTGCTTTCGCACCGTTCTTTCGTTCATTCGCACATGAGTTCCAGAGATTTTTCCTTATTTCAACAATTCGCTTAGAAAACTCTTCACTTATACTATACGGAGTGCCCTTCAGGTTGAAACAATTACTCAAGATTCTCGCTTTGTCCCTAATGTCTGTAAATTTAACAATGATCGGACGGTCACTACCTTCTTTCATCTTTCCAAGTCGGTGAATGCGTTCAATAGACCTAACCCTTTGTTTAAGTTTCGCTTCAAAAATCTTTGTTTAAGTTCCGCTTCAAAAATATCCTCATTCACTTTTTTCAATAGGACCTCTGCGCTCTCCGACTCTTCTTCTTTCACACCTCGTATGATTAGATTATTGCGTCGCGAGCGATTCTCTAATGCATCAAGTTTTCGGGAAACAGTTGCCATTTCTATGTCAGATCTTTCAGCAAATGCCTCTAGTTTAGAAAGCCTGTCTCTAGCCTCATCGAAGTTTATTAGCTTTTGTTCAATAGTAGACAGCCTGGATTGCACGTCAAGCATGCGTGCCTCTGAAGACGTTTGATTTTCCTGAATTTCCTTCAATTTAGTGAGGATTTCAGTTTGAGTTTCCATCACTTGCTTAATCATTTCCGCCGTCTGAGGACCAGGATTTTCCTCCACATCACCTGACAGCTTCAGCAACAGGCCAACCATTGACATACAATCATTCAAGCAAACGATCAATGTGTGTGGACACGGCAACACGATCAAAAAAAGGTAATTGCTACGGAAGGCATATTTTCGTTCACCAATCTGCACAAACAGTGGTACATTAGCCGACATTGTCACGACGATGTTGCCGCGTCCACTGCCGATGGAAGGCCCAGACGTTCTTTTTATAGGCAAGAGCCTGGCTTGAGGGGGGGGGGGGATGACGTCACTGTGCTCGATGAAGGTGCGCAGATGGTAGAATCCACGTGAAGCCACCCCGGCATATAGGAGTTCGTAAAGAATACGCCTCCCGCACCGGATGGGCGAAAAGCATCAGCAGATACCAGGCGATGATCGAAGCCCGTGTCAGCGTACGGTGCATTTCCCAAGACGATGGAAATGAATCCAGCAAGAACCTACACAAACAGTGGTACATCAGCCGACATTGTCACGACGATGTTGCCGCGTCCACTCAGTAGTAAGAGAGCGATGGTGGCATGAGGCCATATGCCGAGATCGCTGAATTCGACCCCATCAAGTAAGGCAAGAGGAGATCAGGGAGGTTCCAATATTCCATGCGACAACAATAAAAAGAATCTTCGAAGACGGCCGAGTAGCCTAAGGCATCAATAAACGAAGCTTCTCTGTTGCGCCCGCCGCCACTGGCTCGATTCCCACTGAGGGTTAGAGCATCGCAATTGTTTCCTTTTCCTCAAGAATTCAAAAATTAACGTGGTGCGTGTGCCTGCGAGTGCCAGTGTGTGCGAGTGCGTGTGTGCGCGCGCGTCCGTCCTTGCATGCGTGCGTGCGCACGTGCATGTGTGCGCCTGAGCATGTGTATGTGCACACGCGTGCTCAATCTGGTGGGCGCACATCCGAGCACTCACTCGTAAAAAAATTTAGAGACAGTTGCGGTTGTTGGTAATGCAAAGTTAAAGCGCAACTCTTCGGAAGCCACTTGCGGTGGTGTGTGTGAGTGTTATTCAGTGGAAAATTATTCTTCCAGTGTGTGTGTGTGCATAATACGCCACCTGCCATGCGGAGTAGTACGCTGCTAGCCAATCTCCGGGATCTGCCGCCGCGGTGGCTCAGTGGTTATGGCGCTCGGCTGCGGTCCCGAGATGCGCGGATTCGATCGCGCGGCAGTGACGGTTTAATTGCTAAGGAGGCGAAAATTCCAGAGCCCCCCGTGTACTGTGCGATGTCAGAGCACGTTAAAGAACCCCAGCTGGTCGAAATTTCTGGAGCCCTTCACTACGGCGTCCCTCATAGCGTGAGGCGCTTTGGCGCGTTAAACCACCATAAATTAAGCTAAGCTCTCCAGAATCTTCCAGTGGCAGCCACTTTCCAGGTGATGTTTAATTCGCTCTGCTACTTGAACAACCGACTACGACGCGGAATGCAGGTATGGGAGCATAATAGCTGCGCTCGAAAGTGTCCCATCTACCTTCAGCCGATTTACCTGAGGTGGATTGCTGTGAATGTTGCACGTATGCCGTCGCCAAAGCCTTTTACGAAAGAACGCCAACACGCATAAGCCTTTAGTTTCAGACACAAACAACCGGAAGTGAGGGTTCTCGCCAAGCTTATGCCCTCACCGTGCGATCATGTTCCTATGTGACACTCGGGGTAAAAGAGGTCGTACTACGTTCGCCGCTATTGTCGAGGCGGCGCTGGTGAACATTCTCAAGTTTGGTTACAATACACACAAGTACCCCCGAAAGCAGAAGATTGCACAACCTTCGCCGTAGCTCAATCCGTAGAAAAAAGAACATCCCCTATGCTCCTTGGTTTCGGTGACTGGTGGCTTGCATTATGTGCGGCAGCGACAGGCAGCTACAAGCCGCCGATCAGAGAATTCAAGATCTAGCAGTCCGAGAACAGCGTAACGAAGCTGCCTTGTAACGAATAGAATATTTTTGTTGCGAAAGCAACACTACGACAGACAAAGCGAGACCTCGGGTGGCCGCCGTCGCGCCGTAGCTAGACTGACCTTGTTTCAATTGGTCGAAATGGTCGTGACGTCACGGAGCGCGAATTTCAAACGGGGACAATTGTACTTTGGCTAGTAACCATGCGTATCAATACAATACATACAATATGCATACAATACAAACCACCTTTTTTGGAAAGAAGCCACCCAGCCAAGTAATCGATCAATGCGGCGTCTTTCGGGTCCACCCCTTCAGGGAGAAACATGAAATATGCTACAACTGCAGGAGGGTAGGACACCAGGCCGATGTCTGCTACAAACCTACGATGCACCTTTGCCGCCGCTGCGGAGAAAATCATTCACCTCCACCTGAGGGAGAACAGCCAACCTGCCAACCTGTATGCATCGTCTGCAACGGGGGCCATAATACAGGCAGCCGGAACTGCAAATTCCGGCTGATCAACAAGAACAAACAAGGCACTCCCCATGGCAACCAGACACCCAAGCAAGGGGACAACGACTCATCACTACACGGACACCAGTCAAGGCCCAGGAAGAAGGAACAGGGTGCTACCGGAAAAGGAGGCAGCCACAGCCGGAACAACTCCAGCTCCTTCCCGCCCCTGGAAAACCCTGCAGGGAACGAGAAGAGAAGCTCGAGCCGCGGACGCAGCGGTAGCCACTCCAACAAAAAGGTGAGCTGGCCAGCAGAGGCCTCCCAATCTATTGACGCTCGAGAGAAGGAATTTCAGATCCAACTACAATCCCGAGACAGAGAAATTGCCAGCCTTAAAAAAGAGTTGGCTGACATTAAACGCCTGTTACAAGGGCATCAGGTACAGAATGCCACTGCGGCTAGAACGCCTCCCACCGCGTCCCAGGCTTCGACCAATAACGCGATGGAAACAGACGCCATTTCCGTCACTCCCTCCACCGCGTCCGAGTCTTCGGCCCATAACGCGACGGACACAGACGCCAGAATAGCAACTAAGAGACCGCTTCCTACAAAAGAACGCGAGGAATCCAAAAGAAAGGCCGAGGCTTCGGAATCCGACACCCCGCAGCCGTCGAAAGCGCCTACCAAACTCAGGGCAGACATCAATACTCTGTCAGAGATAACCAGGCTATATCAACAGAACAAGCAACCTTCCAAGGCCTCGTTACCACCAAATTTGCAGAGATAGATATTGGCTTCGCAACACTAGAGGGGCATGTATCCCAAATAGCCACCTGCATGCAGAAAATAATGGATAGGCTTACAACTATCGAGGCCCGCCTACCCCCCATCTTGGATCTGTCCACGACGCCACAACCATCTATAACCCAACATGTAACCACACCAAAAATTTGAAATTTGGCTGCGGAACTGCAGAGGCTTCCGCCGCAAGCGGGCCCACTTGCAGCTCCACATCCAACAAGCACCGTCTGTTACAACCCCAGACGTGATTGCATTGCAAGAAGCTAGAGGCAGGGCTACACTGCCAGGCTATAAAGCATACCTGCCACCTCATTATGATACTAGTAACGCAGCCGGCTCCTTCACAGCCACGCTGGTGCAAAGAAATATCACCGCAATTCAACATTTTATAAATGATTCGGAAGAAGATTACACCCTACTTGAAATAGTACCAAGGTAAAAGGAGACTCAAATCTCTTCATCCTTAATGTATACTAGTGCACTGCAAGGGCTCGGGCCAGCCCGAAAGCCCGGGCCCGGCCCGCGGGCCGGGCCGGGCCGGGACATGATTTATTTTGCCGGGCCTGGGCCGGGCCCGGGCCTGTATTTGCGGGCCCGGGCCGGGCTCGGGCTTAAAGCTGCGGGCCCGGGCCGGGCTCGGGCTTAAAGCTGCGGGCCCGAGCCGGGCTTGGGTCCGTACAGAAACGGCTGGTGTCTGACTTTTCATTCACTATTGCAAAGTGATGTATACAATTGCGGCATTGAAGCAGCGACACGGATGAGCTATGAGTTATAGTACGCGCTGAGAAAAAAACTAAGCTTCATTCATTGACTTATTCATTTCCTTATTTCCACGCCGCGGTGCAGTAAGAGTAAAATTCAACCGGCCTTAATCGGCCATTGATCGTTCGTCATCCCAAAACATACATATACACTATTAGAAATGCATTCGGGAAGAACATATTAGTTTAGGACGCTTGTAGTCCTCAAGCACATACCGTGAAATACTCGAGCCTTTTAGCTTTTCGTTTCTGTAGAGAGGCGCCCAGTTCGGCTATGAGCTCAACCTGTGAGAACGCGTTCACTAAAAAATGTCATCCTACTGCTTGCTAGGCAGCTTTAATATACTTCGCGGGCGGCAGAATATAACTGATTTTAAAAAAATGGGGGAACGCAAAGTAGACTACTACGCGTGTATGCAGCCCTTTTTGTTTAGCTCTCGCAACTTCCGAGTTTATCATAGCGAACCTAAACCAGATCGGTCTCCAAAAGACGGGCCTGGAGAGCACTACTCTTCATCACTTCCTTCTGGGTTAAAAAGAACCAGCTTTCTGGAAGTCAAACTGCGGTTTCAGAACCTTTGTCGGCCAGTTCCTTATTGGCGTACTAGCAGTCTACTTGCTCAAAGTGAGCAGTATACCTCATGGTCAAACATAATTGCGCAAATAATTTGCGCAAAAAATTGCGCGAACATAATTGCGCAGTATACCTCAAGCGTTACTTTGAAACGGGCCGGGCCGGGCCCGGGCTGGGCTTCACTACGGGATTCACGGGCCGGGCCGGGCTCGCTAGAGCGATAATTTAGCGGGCCCGGGCCGGGCCCGGGCTTGAAGTCGCGGGCCTGGGCCGGGCTCGGGCCTCAGGTCTCGGGCCCGGGCCGGGCTCGGGCCTCAGATTGAGGCCCGTGCAGTGCTCTAATGTATACAACCCGCGCAGAAACAAAGGCAATGGACTCCCACACTTGTTGATAAACACAATAAAGCTGGCTGCTAGGGCTCAACTAATAATTGTGGGAGACTTCAACGCCCAACACCCAGCATGGGGATATACCAAAGCAACTCCGAAAGGGAACCTGCTCTGGCAAATCATACAGTCACTAGGGCTCACAACGCTAAACAACCCGAGCGACCACACACGCATGGGTAACAGTGTATGTGTGGACACATCTCCAGATTTATCCGTCTAAAAACGTCAAGGACACAAAGTGAGTCAACACCGGGCAAAATCTTGGAAGTGAACACTTCATCCTTAGCATCACCTTCCCCACGACAAAACACAAAAACAAAGCAAAAGAAATACGAACCACAGATTGGGACAAGTTCAAGCAACTTCGCCACAAAACAGCTCCAAAAGAGATCTCTAACCTTAGCGACTGGGTTACCTCCCTGAATGAGGATGTCAGCTCCATTAGCGTTGTGGTCCCAGTTTAGAAGGAGGAGCGCATTGCAGACTCAAAACTCTTTCACCTGTGGCAGGCACAAAAAAGCCTCCAAAAACTCTAGAAGAAGCAAAAACACAACAAGCGACTACTCAAAAAGATCGCTGAAATCGAGAGGCGAATCGAGGAACATACACTAACTCTCCAAACACAGCAATGGAACCAAATATGTGAAAGCGTCAATGGACAGCTCGGAAATAAGAAGACATGGCATTTTCTAAGACACCTGCTCGACCCAGAACCAACACGTCCCGTGCAACAAAGTCAACTGTACAGACTCACACATAAATATGAGGGTACAACTTAAGACCTAATCAAAGAGCTAGCAGAACGTTATCTAAACACGGATGATGGTACCAAACAACCCGACTACAGGGGGACTCCTAATCCAAATTTAGACGCAGACATCACAGACGCAGAAGTCTGGTACGCAATTGGAAAACTGCGGACATCTGCGGCAGGACCAGACAAAGTAACAAAAAAGACTCTCAGGAACTTAGACGCAACGTCCATTGCGGCGGTTCAGACCTAATGAACAAATGCTGGCATGCAGGCAACATACCACAAGAGTGGAAACACGCTAAAATCACTTTTATTCCTAAAGCGGGTAAGAAACTCAGCACTGAGAATCTACGCCCAATTTCATTAACATCATGCCTAGGCAAACTCATGGAGCATGTCATCCTCAACAGGCTCCAAAACTATGCGGAGGACATGAACCACCTCCCTGAAACAATGTTAGGATTCAGGGCCCAAATATCTACCCAGGACATACTCTTGCAGCTTAACACGGACATAATTGAAGCTGACGAGGGAACAGGAACGAAAGCAATATTTGGTTTAGACCTTGTTAAAGCTTTCGACAACGTCACCCACAAAGCCATTTTGACAAACTTGCCAGAAATCAACCACGGAGAAAGGACGTACAACTACATCCGATCCTTCCTCACTAACAGAACAGCAGTGATAACGGTCGGAACAATAGAGTCTGTCCCAATCACACTACGAAGTAAAGGAACGCCACAGGGCTCCGTCCTGTCCCCTTTCCTTTCTAACCTCTCCCTCATCAAAATTCCCCCAAACTGGCACAAATACCAGACCTACATCACACGTTCTATGCAGATGACATCACACTTTGGGTAACCAAAGGATGCGAAGGCTACATAGAAGACACACTCCAAGCAGCAGTGGACATCATTGAGGCATGCGCATGGGAATCCGGCCTCATTTGTTCCGAGCAAAAATTTGAACTCTTCGCGATCCGTCGTAAACAGAGGTAGGCGTACCACGACTCCCCCCCCCCCCCCCCCCCCCCGCAAATAAACGACTATGTTAATGGACGATCTGTCAAAGAGGTACAAACCATGAGAATACTGGGGTTGTATTTACAAACAAATGGAAAGAATACTGACACACTAAGCTAAAACGCACGGTAGAAGCGACGGCACGATTAATCCGCCGCACAGCTAACCGCAGACAAGGGGTTAGGGAAAGAGATTTATGGATACTGTATGCCACCCCTTATCTCAAATTTTTGAAAAGCAGAAAAGGACAAATTGGATAGCATGATACGGCAGGCCTATAAGGCTGCGTTAGGACTTCCACTAAATGCCTCAACCGAAAGGCTTATGAGGTTAGGAATACATAACACCTACAATGAACTGAAAGAAGCCCATTTAATGGCTCAAACAGCGCGATTAGCCAATTCCAGAACTGGCAGGAGTATTCTTACCAGGCTCGGAATTAACTTTCAACCTGCGAATAAAGATGCTAAAGTAGACTTACCCCGGGACTATAGGACGGCCCTACTAATCAAACCACTCCCCAAAAACATGCAGCCCTTACACCATGAGGGTAGAAGACAAGCACGAGCCAAAGCCTTACATAATAAATACTGACAGTGCGCTGGAACATTTTATGTAGATGCGGCAGAATACAAACATACCAATGCCTTTGCAATTGTGGCTGTGAATGAGAATGGTGACCACATCGTCCCGGCAGCAATCAAAACGAAATCCTCTGAAACGGCAGAAGAGGCGCCCTAGCGCATACCCAAGCGAGCATCATCCTCAGCGATTCCAAAATGGGTATCAATAATTTCGCAAAAGGGCGAATTACAAACACCTCTTACCTTAACGCGAACAAATTCTCACCAAATTATTCCAAATTGATATGGGTCCCAGCCCATTCGAGGAATCCGGGGAACGAGGCAGCCCACAATAAAGCCCGAGGTTTCGTCAACCGGGCAGTGGATGAGTCTGGCTCCCTGAATTTAACGAAGGACTCCATGATCACATATCATAATCTCACCAATCATTTTAAACTAGAGAGGAGAATTTTCCCCTCTCCGGACAAAAGCCTGACTAAAGAACAAGAGGTTACGTGGCGTCGTCTATAGACGAGATCGATACGCACCCCATCACTCCTCGCGCACATTTATCCAGATTTTTACAACCCAAATTGTAAACACTGTGGCTAACGAGCCACCTACGATCACATCCTGTGGGACTGCAAAATAGAGCCACCTCCGGGTGATCTAGTTACTGCTCCTTCTCTCGAGCGGTGGGAGACCGTGCTGGCTAGCTCTGACCCCAGAACGCAAGTTTCGGCGGTGGAGTGGGCTGACAAAGTCGTCGAGGGCTGCGTACTCTCCACCACTTAACGCGACCTCTTGCCAAGCTTTCCTGCGAATAAAATGTTTTACAATAGTAACCATGCAACCAATTGAAGGAATAGTATAGTGATGCTCCAAGTAAGTGGGACTGAGTTTAGTTAATTGCTTAATTAACCATAACCTCTCTAGTCAGACCAGATAAATAAATACAACCGAGTAGGAATTTGGTCGAGTTTGGTAATCGAACCAGGGTCTCCGGAGTGCGAGACGAGCACGCTATAACCACTCCGCCATGCCAGCTCGATGGTTTGGAATGAACAAAGGCGCGTCTAGTGAATACGGTGTCTTCGTTCATTCCCATCTTCCTCCCTTCCATTTACGACGACGTTTAGGTGTCCACCGAGATATGAGAGACAGATACATTTCCTTTCCTCAAAAACCAATTTACCGACGAGCAAGGCGTAGAGCTGAACGGGGGATGACGTTCTGTGGACTCTGGCAGCATTGCAAGACGCTGCCACGTTCCACTCTTAAAGGCGAAGCTTAACATCTTAACCATGCATCAGTGACACAAGCAGCAAAACTGCGCTTAAGGCTTTCGCCTCATCGCACTTTAGGTCAACAAAGTGGCCTCCTGATTTTTTTTTTTTTGCGAGAAGAACAATTTCAGCGCATCTGCATAGCACAAAATTACTTCAGCGCAGTTACATTTCATTGCAGCAGCATCTTTCTGGGCGTAGTCATTATCGCATCTCAGCGACAGCATGCATTTCTGCGTGGCCGCTTTGTGTAATCGCTATTTTTTTTATATAAGCATCGCACTACTGCATTCCTTGCTTATTTTCGTGGCGTGCAACAAATAATGTTCGGTTTCTTAAAAAAAGAAAAAGAATTTATATTTCTGTCTTTTGTAATAATAGCATTAATACTAATATCCCGTCAAAACGACGCGAAGTCTATCAGGAACGCTCTAGTGGCGGACTCCAGATGAAAGTAGGCGAGCTAGAGTTCCTCAAAGTGCATTCACATCGCACTGCACGCGCGCGTTTTTGCATTTCGCCGCGAGACGGGGACGTTTCCACTCCGCCACGACTGCTCGACTTCGGGTGTCCACCGACATATGTGAGACAGCTATTGCTCTATTTCATTTCCTCATAACACCAATTCAATTTCGCCGCCATCGAAATGCGGCCCTGCCACTGGTATCCAACCCGTGACCTTGGCATCAGCAGCTAAGCACCACAGCCACTGATTCCTCGTGAGGGGTCTTATTCAGTACCTGCTGTCCCAGACCAGGAATGCCTGCGAAAGTAAGCGTTGCATAACGAGGTAGGGTCATTGTGCCTATCTTTCACATATTTATTGTGCACAACACAAAGAGAGGGAAGCCATGTTAAAGGGGAATACTATTAAACCCAAGATTTCACATCAGTCTGACGTAAAATACTTTATAATTTCCGAAAGCACACTGCAGAAGCGCCAATTAGCTTTCTTCCTATGCATGAGACTTCCTTCCGTTTTGTTGTCGTATAGACTGGTTGCCATTTTTGCACTGCCTAGCACACACAGCTTTTGGTGGGCAAATCTGTGCCCTGACACATGTAACTTTGTCTGAAAAAACAAGTATGTCATGTTGCAAAAAATGTGCGGCTTCACCATGTCCCGAACCGGTTCGGAACGGTTCCTTTGGATCGTTCCGGTTCGGGTCCAGTTCCAAGATGCCGAAAAAATTTTGGGTTCGGTTCGGTTCCGGTTTCGGGTTCAGGTTTGGTTCCGGTTCGACACCCTGGTAAGTACTATATTGCTTGCTTCGTTTCCTTGCTGCTTGCCTGCCCCATAGTTACGTGCACTCCTTTAAATTGATACCCAACGTGCGTGCAAAAAACGGCGTTAGAGTTTTTGTAGGCATTCATTTCTATTTCGCGCATGATACTGGGTATGATCGTTTATGCCAGGATATACCGCGGCATCACCCATTGTGTTTAAAATGCTTAGCCAACGTACACTTCAGGACGCGCAGTTGTGGTCATGAATCGCATATTTAGTGTAAAGAGACGAAGTTGCAAGGAATAAGGGACCTTGATCTGAACAGAACACAATACCTGCGTGCGTTGCAGTGGTGTCCGGTTCTTTATGCTCCAGCCCTCCGCCGCTCTCAATCTGTTTGCCTAAAGCTACAGATGTCTATGCTACTGATTACTGATGAAAGCTAACCCGTCAGGGATCGTTACACCGCAGCTTTTATCCGAAGTTCTGAACAAAATAATAAAGGCGCGAAGGCTGCATGACAAGTTATTGAAGTTCAAGATTTCATTAGTTGAGTACCAATATAATGACATCGAAATATTTCCAGCTACTGATTTTAACTTCTTTAATGATGATTAGTAGTTCTAATACTAAACCAGTGATTGTTTCGAACATCATTTAGAAAATCCCGAAAACCTACCTTCCTATGCAGCAATTGCCTCTCTACCATTGCGGGAAGGCCTAGAAGTTGGGTGCAGCTCTGTATTCTCTTATTTTACGCCTCAAACCACTTTGCTCGCACTTGGCCACCAATTTGACAGGGCTGCATTTCACCCTTCTCCAACAAAAGCAGTGGCTTGGAATAACTGCGCCTAATTCCTTTATTGCGGCAGCGTGAAGGCAGCGAACCTAACATTGTTTAGGGCATATGTGTCTTCTTTGCTGCAGCCTATTTCCGACCGCCCAAAGCCAGTTTGGTGGCCGTGATGAAGGGTTTTTGCAAAGAGTCACATTACGAGTCCCTTGTCGGCGAAGATCGACCTTCGGCGCCTGTCTGCAGCTTCAGCGCAATAGTTTATGCGTGGTTATTTCATCATGTGTGATAGAATTATAATGAATACATTATTAGTGTCACTTACTTCAGTGTATTATGCTATCACAAATACCTTGCTGTCATTTATGACGACAAGCTCACATGGCGCTCTCACACTGACCATGTTGCAGCGAGAGGCACTCGTGCTGTGGGCACGTTGCGTAGATTAAGTAATCCCCGGTCTGGAATGCGGAGAGATTCGCGAAAGGCAGTGCACAGGAGAGATGCGGTGCTAAACGTCGGCTTCAAGTCAGTCTACTGCAAATTTGGAAGGTTGAAATCCCCGCCGAGGAGGAGATACGTGGCGTCTAAGCTTAGTAGGATATTATTCATTTCAAGTATGTACTGCTCCTTCCAGGCGGTCTGTAGAAAGCACCAACAGCCACACACGAAGCATTCTGCCGCGACACTTTACACCATACTGTTTCGCATGCGTGGCTACTGAAACTAATGCAAGTGCTTTTGAGGCTGTCGTGAAGCGATACAAATACGCCCCCGCCAAAGCGTGCTAATGTGAGGTCCAACACAACAGGGCAGTTGTACCAAGGTGGCAATGGGTCAGGCCTTTGTGCAATCCATTTTTGTCTGCCCAATTATCAAGTTTGTTTAATGTGAGTTGTACCTGCCTTTCACACGTTGATAGGCTGGGTGATGTGCATGCAATTTGGAGGTCATCGACATAAACTGAGCACACAATAGACTTTGGGATTGCTTTGGCTACGCAATTCATTTTTACGATAAAAAGTGTAGTGCTTAAAATGCATCCCTGAGGTACACCGTTCTCCTGAGTGAAGTTCCTCGAGAGAGCTGAACCGAGGCGGACTTGAAATTCGCGGTTTGACAAGAAATCTTTCAGGCAATTTAAAATTCTGCCCCGGATGCCTAGATCTGTCAGGTCACTGAGAATGCCAAACCTCCAGGTGGTATCATTAGCTTTTTCCATATCAAAGAAAACTGCCAGACGGAGTTGCCTATGTATGAATGCTTCTCGGACAGTGTTTTCAAGCCGGACAAGATGGTACACTGTTGAACAAGCTCTTCTGAAGCCACATTGTTGGAGGTCAAGCAGTTCGTGGGATTCAACAATAGACATTAATGTAATATTTACTATGCATTCGAAAGATATGGCAAGGCACCTGGTAAGAGCTATTGGCCTGTAACTAGTACGAGAGGTTGGGAGTTTTATAGGTTTTAGAAAGGGTACGACTGCCTTTTTCAAAGCAGCGGGCATTTTTCCCGACAACCGCAAATTCATACAGATGGGCTAGCATATGAAAATGTACCTGGTCAGGACCTGGTGCAGTCGTTTTACCGTTAGTACTCGAAGGAGTTCGTGGACTGTAATCAAACTATTGTAGGGTTCGCTAGTGTAACCACTCGTTCGCAGTCTTTGTTTTTCTGGCGTGTTTTTGTGCGTCAAGAAAGAATCGGTGTAGAATAGCGAACTAGATACATGGGAGAAGTGGTCCCCAAGTATGTCGGGCTGGTCGTGAATACTTGTTTGTGCATCAGGGGGTGTAAGGAAAGGAACCGCAAAAGGGGAGAAGTTGCCATCAAGTTTGTGAACTTGCTGCCGCATAATTTTTGATGTAGTGGAACTGTTTATGGAAGATACATAAGCTTGTCATGAAGTTTTCTCAGCATTACGACGAATATATCGAGCTTTGGCCCTCGCCTTTTTAAAATTGATTAGGTTTTCCTGTGCGGGGTATCGACGGAAAATTCCCCAGGCTTTGTTTTCACTTTTTTTTGCTTCTCTACATTCCCATGTGCACCAGACTTTTTTATTCTTTCGCACCACTCCTGAAGTCTGGGGAATGGCTAGGTGAGCAGCGGCAATGATACATGCTGTCAGCATCTCATTCATTTCATCAACATCGAGGCCGTCCGAAAAGAATTCCTCCAAAGCGGCATTTTCCCGAAAGAGCGCCCAATCGGCCATGGCCAACTTCCAACACCATGGTTTGGTTAAGGTGATTGATTATGAGGATGTTAGATTGATAATGACAGGAAGATGATCGCTGCCATACGGGTTGTCAAGAACATCCTGTTGGGGTTTGTATGAAGTGCCATTCACGTGCGGGAAGACCTACATGGTCTGTTCTGAAAGTAGTAGGCCTCATTTTTTTAAACAAAATTTATGCAAGAGAATAGCACAAACGATTACAATTTTTCAAGGTAGCACCCTTCCGCACCTACACGCTGCTGCCAATGAGTTTCACAGTTTTCGTACGCCTCCAGGAACGCCTGGACCGGAATGCTGTTTAGCTCCCTCGTCACGGCCTGTTGAACCACCTCTACCGATCCGTGATGTTTCCCCTCGAGCGGCGATTTTATTCTCGGAAATAGAAAAAAGTCTGGCGGGGCCAAGTCGAGGCTGTAGGGGGGCTGAGGCAGCGCTGCCGCCTTGTGCTGGGCAAAAAATCGGAGTCCTCATTCACATGATGAAAAAGATCCTACCGGTTGGCCTTTTTCTCCTCTGACAACACTCCCGGCACCAACTTCGCGCACGCTTTCCTCATGGATAAGTTTTCTGTCACGATCTCAAAAACTTGGGTTTGAGGAATGCTCAAGTCATCAGCAATCATTCTGATACTCATTCTACGATCACTGTTAAGTAAATGTTCCACTCGCTACACAATTTCGTTGGTCTTTCTGGTCGAAAGGCGTCTGGAGCGGTCGTCGTCCACCTCTCTTTCCTTGCCTTCTCGGAAAAGTTTTTGCCACTCAAAGAACACCTGATCTACCCATGGAAGCGTCACCGTAGGCCTCTTTAATCATGTTGTGAGTCTCTTTGCCCGTTTTACCAAGATTTACTCAAAATTTGATCGCGTATCGCTGATCCAGTAAACGCTCGACGATTCTGCGTGATGAGACGTTTCGACAGGGGTCCACAATACAAGCGACCTCCTCTCTTCAACGGCCGAGAGGCGACTGCCGATTTTCCCCAGCATTCCCAATATCCCCCTTCAACGATCCTGTGCGCGCAGACCACTTCTCGTCCGCTCGTTCGCCCAGGAAAAAACCAGTCCTACTACTTTCAGAACAGACCCTGTATATTGGTCAAAAAGGAAGGTGCTTGAATACCCGCCTACGAGTCCACAACACTTCTTTGAAAGGGTATCCGTCCTCAAATTTAGTTTTGCATTAGAGGAACTGTTCCCGGAATAACCAACCTCATTCTCCTGAAAAACCATGTACTCCCATTTTTAATGAAACTAGGATCCTCTACAAACACAAAGATACACTAACAGAGAAATCAGTGAAGCGTTTCATATTCACAAAAACAGTGACTCGTGCGTGAGCACCCCCTCTCTAACAGTTCATGACTGTGAACTAATGTATGTTGATTCAGGTGATTGATGTATCACTATGGCTTTTGGTGCTGTGCATGCGCTCTTGGTTGTCGAAGGAGTACATTTTGCGTGTTATTTACAATAAACTTTCAGTTGATAGTCACCGCTCGTCCTGTTATCTTCTTCTTTCTTTGGCCCTCGTCTCAGCGCTGTTTTTTCCCCAGGAACATCCCATTTAAAATTTGCAAGACATTAGGTGAACAAAAAGGTAAATCTAGGCAGCTCATTTTCCCACTGCTGAAAAAGCAGTGTGTTTGCCCTTGTCCGGGAGGCACACATTGCTGCAGTTTATAAAGTCTTCAAGAATCCGGCCTCTGAGATCCGTTTGTTCACTTCCCTAAAAAGTGTAGCGAGCAATAAAATCCCCAACTAAAAAATACGACTCCGGTAGCTGTATTAAAAGTGTTTCTCGTGAAGTGTGACGGTTAGGTGAAGTTCAGTGTATATGGAACATATTGTTATGGTTCTAAAATGAAGGAGATAGACGGCAACTGCCGCATATTAGGTTTTTAGGCCGATTTTCCGAGTTGCAATACCAGCCTGGACAACAGCAGTGCCTTCAGAGAGCCTGCTTGAGTTCTCTCGGTCAATATTTGTTTTCTGTGGTTCTAGGCTAGTCTCCTGGAGACACAGTGCTACCGGGGAGAATGAATATAAAATATCTCTTATGTCAGTGTAGTTCTTTAAAAGTCCACGACCGTTCCAGTGAACTAGAGATGCCATGATAATATGCTAGTAGGGAATCAAACTCTTTTCGCTAAATTAGAGCACTACAGTTTTCGTGGCATTGTCCTTGCTCTCCTAAGATCTTATTTAGAAAACAGAAAACAATGCGTTTCTATCGCAGAAGAGCAGTCCACATTAGGAAGCATAACATGCGGAGTACCACAGGGCAGTGTCCTCGGACCGGTACTCTTCAATATATACATTAATGATATAACACGGGTATCCCCAGAAGCCTCTTTGATAATTTATGCAGATGACACGAGCTTTTTCATTCAATGTGACGATACGACGGAACTCCAGAAATTAGGAAATATTACCCTGAATAAATTGTCAGAATGGAGCAAAATTAATTCTTTAGCAATAAACAATAAAAAAACAAAGACTGTCATTTTCTCGCCATCACAAAAATTTGTTGACCGTTATCTTAACCTCTATTTAGGATCTGAGAAGATAGAAATAACAAAAGAAGTGAAAACGCTCGGTGTCGCCTTTCACGAGAACTTGATCTGGGTTATCCATGTAGACTGTGTGATTAAATGTCTGGCCAGGGCTTGCGGGATACTTTGCCGATTTAGACAAGTTCTTCCACTAAAAATAAAGCTGATACTTTATAATGCTATTTTGAATCCTCACCTAAACTATTGTAATCTTGTATGGGGAACTACATCACTAACTAACATCAACAAACTCCTTTCACAAAAAAGAGCTCTCCGTCACATAGCTGATGTTCCATACGACGCTCACACAAGTGACCTGTTCCCCTTTCATTTCATTTCATTTATTGATCCCTTAAAGGCCCGAAGGCATTACATAAGGGGGGGCATATTGGTTTACAACGGCGATGATGGGAACATGCATAACAATAAAAAGAACAAACATACAAACAAACATAAAAGGCCTTACTTGCTGTTCCTGTGACACATATGTACAGGGTCCGTCAAAAGTTCCAAGGCCACAGGGTTTGCTTTTGAGCAGCATAGTCGGGCTGTTGAGATACCCTCGAAGCTCAAAATATCTGTAGAGAATAGGAGAAGGATCGTTCTACCATCTGAGAACCTCGATAGCTCTATCGGAATCTTAAGTGCCAGGATATACCGATGAAAAGCGGACCATGTGGCCTGGGAACTTTTGACGGACCCTGTACGAGCTGAATGCCCTATTAAAATACAAATATTCCCTGAAAATTAATCGGATGCCTTTTCTACGATTATGCAATTTAACAAAACCACCCGAAGTAGCGTACAATATAAGAACAAGAGAAGTATGGTTGGTGCCGTTTTCCCGCACGAATCATGGTCAGAACAGACTACAATGCATTATGCCTACTTTACTTAACAACTATCATAATTCAAACACGGACATCCACACACTATCGAAACAACACCTTAAGCGTTTGTTCACTTACAATTGAGGGAGGTAACGTCAATGTTTTGAAATCTTGTTTTATTCTTGCAGCCTTTTGTGCACGCATTTTCAGTGGTGGCTGCATTACAGCTGTGTGTGGTAAAACTGTGGTCTGTGCTTCTATGCCTGCAAATGTAGCAGGAAATGTTTTTAGTCCTGTATAGCCATATGTCAATTTCGCCGTTAGATCTTCAGTGTGCAAAATATTGGTGAGTAAATATTAGTATTCGTCTTATTGAATCCATGTCTATCAGTTACATTGAACCGGTATTATTACTTTTTACTAATATGCGGCATTTTGTGTTCTGAATTACTATGTATATTATGTATTTTGTGTTTACTATATATTTGTGTTCACAATTTCTATGTATACTGCATGCTCTTATCTTGGTACAATTTTAATCGCAGCTTTGTATTATTTGTGCTGTTATCCATTGTCAAGAGAAAACAAGAGGTAAGAACCGTTGTCAAGCTGCTGGAGAAGCAGGTTTTTGTTCTTATCCTTGCATTTATTTCTGTATTGAAAGAAATGCTAAATAAATTGATTTGATTTCATTTCATTTGAAGTTGAAAACACTAGGTTGCTGGGCCTTCTAGGATCTGTTATTGGGACTTTATCTCCCTTTTTGCGCTCCAGAGAGCTTTGCCGCCGCTGCAGAGGTGGCGAGGGAGGAGCTGTGCCCATCGCATCCTCGGATACGCTGGACGGCCGTGCAGACCGCACGGTTGTTTTCGAGTTGGACCTCTCCAGTTGGGGAGGGGCCTTGTAGCCCGTTGACCTGAAGGTCCGCGCAGTAGTGATGCAAAACTATAGGAAAATTGACTACCGATATTATCGATAGTTTTTTTTTAAACTATCGATAGTGTAAAAAAGCTATCGATAGTGCTACTAACCACAGACTATCAATAGTATTATCGATATTCTACTATCGATAGTAATACTATCGACAGTGTTGCTATCGATATTATTACTAGCGATAGTACTGCTATAGATAGTATTGCTAGCGATAGTGAAACTGTCGATGGTAAGACTACTGATAGCAACAATACTGATATTATACATTTGTTGGCCAGCGATATAACCAAACAATCGGCGAAACCCGATTGGTTTCATGGTCTCATGAGGCTCAACGTCCCAAAGAGACTCAAGCTTTGAGGCATGCCGCACTGGAGGTCTCCGGGTAAAATTCGACAAGCTGTGGTTCTTTAACGTGCACTGCGACAGCTCGGAAAAATATCTGGAACTGCATCCGATGAAAGAACAAACAGCATAAGTTGTGCTGGCTTACACGACACTATCGTGCACAGCAGACGTCGTCTTACTCACGTAACCACTGCAGAAATGTTTTTCACACACGATTCGCAACTGGGATATCCGCACGCTAACATTTTATCCAGAAACTTTACGTAGGGAACGTCTGCAGAGCTCGTTAAACGGGTAGTCCTGTCAGTTACTGATACCATATCACCTCCATACCGCACACTCGGGAGGCCAAGTTTAGGATGCAGTGAGTACGCGTGGTTGATTTTATAGAATCGATAGTAGTATGTATAACAAGTAGTGTCGATACGGCTATCGATAGTACTATCAATAGAACTATAG
Source organism: Amblyomma mixtum (assembly GCF_055824585.1). Lineage (NCBI taxonomy): Eukaryota > Metazoa > Arthropoda > Arachnida > Ixodida > Ixodidae > Amblyomma > Amblyomma mixtum. Next base: position 415,464,634 of record NC_143014.1, on the reverse strand, counting down.
AAAGTACTATTGATAGTACTATCGATACCACTATCGAAAGTACTAACTATCGATAGTACTATCGATACTACTATCGATACTACTATCGATACTACTATCGAAAGTACTAACTATCGATAGCACTATCGATAGTCTTTTTTACAATCGATAATTCGATAGTGACTCAACTATCGATAGTACCATCAATAGTTTTGCATAACTACCGCGCAGCGTGTGTTGTGGGTGGTACAGCGCTAGATGCTGCCGCCACGGGCACGGGTGGCCCTGCTCCAGGCTCAATGTGTGTGACCTGGGCAGGTGCCGAAGGCCGCTGTGATGCTGTGCCCTGCTGCACCACAGCGGAATAGCTTGGAGTTTACAAAGAAAGTCTTTTCCGCGCTCCCCCGAAAGATATGTTTTCTTTTACTTTTAGTGTTATGTCTTTTTCCTTTTTCCAGGCTGGACATAACCGTGAGTAGCCGGATGGCTGCCCTCACAGTTTACGCAAAGGTGGGGTTCAACATCGCAGTTTTCAGCGGGGTGGTCGTGTGACGCACATTTGGCGCAGGTCTGTTGGCCCCGGCAACTGCACCTCTGGAATTTGTAGCATCGACGTGGATTGGGTATATATGGTCTTAGTTTGAGCTTTGCGTACCCTATCTCCACAGAATCGGGTAGTATACTAGTGGAAAAGGTGAGGACAATGTGCTTCGTTGGTGTTTCGGTGTTGTCACGTCATACAGGGACTGTTCTGAAAGTAGTAGGACTCATTTTTTTTCAGTAAAAATTATGGATGAGAATACTACAAACGATTAGAATTTTTCAAAGTAGCACCCTTCCGCACCTACACGCTGCTGCCAATGAGTTTTCCAGTTTTCGTACGCTTCCAGGAGCGCCTGGACAGGAATGCTGTTTAGCTCCCTCGTCACTGCCTGTTGAACGGCCTCTACCGATCCGTGATGTTTCCCCTTGAGCGTTGATTTTATTCTCAGGAATAGAAAAAAGTCTGCGGGGCCAAGTCGGGGCTCTAGGGGGCTGAGGCAGCATTGCCGCCTTGTGCTGGGAAAAAAATTGGGGTCCTCATTCACATGATGAAGGAGATCCTGGGGGCCGCTTTCTGGTTGGCCTTTTGCTCCTGACAACACTCCCGGCACCAACTTCGCGCACACTTTCCTCATCACTACGTTTTCTGTCACGATCTCAAAAACTTGGGTTTGAGGAATGCTCATCTCATCAGCAATCATTCTGATACTCATCCTACAATGACTGTTCAGTAAATGCTTCACTCGCTACACATTTTCATTGGTCTTGCTGGTCGAAGAGTGTCCGGGCGGTCGTCGTCTTCCACTCTTTCCTTGCCTTCTCGGAACAGCTTGCGTCACTCAAAAAACACGTGATCTACCCATGGCAGTTTCACCGTATGCCTACGTAATCAAGTGGTGAGTCTCTTTGCCCGTTTTACCAAGATTTACACAAAACTTGATCGCGTATCGTTGATCCAGTAAATGCTCCATTATTCTGCGTGACGAGGCGTTTCGACAAGGGTTCACAGTACAAGGGACCTGCTCTCTTCAACGGCGGAGAGCCGACTGCCGATTTTCCCCAGCATTCCCAATATCCCCCTTCAACGATCCTGCACGCGCAGACCGCCTCTCGTCCGCCCGTTCGCCCAGGAAAAAAACCAGTCCTACTAGTTTCAGAACAGACCCTGTATTTAAATCCTGTTTGCATTTGTTACGTTTTGTTCTTCGAGTTCGTCTAGGAGTTCTTCGATTAGGTACTTGAGGTCATCGTCAGAAATTACTCCGCGAACAGTATTCAATGAACGGTGCTCGCTGATTGTCACTGGTATTTCCCCAAAACCTGTCACTCCTGACAACTTCTCATATTGATAATTGTAAAGGACTTCCAACAGGAGGTCGCCATTTGCTTGCTTCTTGATTTTATAGCCTTGTCCGATGCTTTCAGTTAGGGTTCTTGTTACCAGGAAGGGTGACAGCAGTTAAGAAGAACTTCTTGTTGGGCGAGTTGGTGCATACTGTTGTAGGTACGAATTGCGCACAAAAGACACACACAGGAAAACACACGAGGGAGACTGAGGGCGCTCTTTCAGTCTCCCTCGTGTGTTTTCCTGTGTGTGTCTTTTGTGCGCAATTCGTACCTACAACAGTGACAGCAGTCGTGCAGCTATGTCCGCGAGTTCACTGTGGACCTCGTGGAACCTTGGAAAATTGTTTGCATTTTTCTTGAAAAAATTTGCAGCCACTTCGGTGCGCCCCCATTTCGTAGGACGATCAGTTGAAGAAATGCAGTAGCCATAAAATCTTTTCTTTTCAGCCGCTGTGGCAGCCACCCGCCACGGAGCCACACGAGGGGACGGCACAGGAAGATGCGAGACCCGCCCTCGCCAGCTGTACACCACGCGATTATAACCAAATATGGGGCAACCGAGGGTAGCTACTCCCCACAAGGTTAACCCTAGCCGCCCATGAAAAAAGGAAAAACCGAGAAATGAGGAGGAGACAAGACAGTAGTGAGAAAGAAGATAGGCAAGTGAAAGATGGAGGGGAGAGCACGCAAGGGCGACTGCCGATTTCCCCCCGTCGGGTCACGCCGGAGGTGCCGTCTGCTGGAAGCTGTGGCCAAAGTGATGTGTTGCCTCCGCCGAGGAGCCTTAAAGGTCCAAACGCTCGGCATCGGCTCTACGACCAGGATCTCCTTTTCCCCGGACACTGCGATGCCACGCACGGCTAAACGCAGGTGTTCGGGTCCGTGGTGACACACTGCTCACCATCATCCCTCTGCGGGGATGTCCCTGCGGATGCTCAAGAACCCGTGGTATCCCAGCTCACCAACATCTGCATGAAGCAGATGCCCCTGCGGGTGGAACATTCTCAAAAATAATCCAAAACGCTTCTGGAGCATAAATAGAACATGGAAACACCAATAAAGTGTCCTTATTAAACCCACCGGTGAACCTGTTCCCGACCACCTCAGTGCTACTGTACTAAATGATACTTTCGTTAAGTCGTTTGCTTCTTCATCCAATGTTATACAACGTCCCAATCTCCAACTGCGCGATCATTTCGCGATGGATGCCACCGTGATCGGCTTATAGCCTTGTCACACGGGGGCAGGTAACCGCGGTTAAGGTAACGACGGTATTCGCTAACTACAGTTACAGCTGTTTACACGGCGATCCAAACCGTGGTTACACCGCTAACCACGGTTATCGCGAACCGAGCTTGGCGACCTCGGTTTGCGTCGTTAACCGAGAATATGGTGGCGTCTGTGGACGGAAAGTTCCCGTGGGCGTCCGAGTTCCGAAAAGCGTACGAGCTGGTGCACTGCAGCAACGTACTTTTTTCGCGCGAAATCACGTTTCAAGAGCAACACATAAAAAATAGGCAGCGCGTAGAGTGCCGTCCGACGGCGCTTTGGTGCAGCCTCAGAGTGCCGTCCGTCGGTGCAGCAACAGCGTACTACAGCACCGTCCCGCGATGCTCGAGCTGCACATTCTAGCGCTGTAATATCGAAAAAAGACCGCTCCCTGCGCCGCATCTTTAAAGTAGGCGACAAGTGCGCAACGCTCGCTGCACAGGATTTCGCAAGCTTACTGCGGTGGTGCCGCCTGCGAGCGCGACGGACGACGGCGCTCTGGCAGTGTTCTACTCCCTAGTCGTCGCTACGCCTAACTTGTTTCGCATCGAAGCCCCAGTGGGCTGCGCTTTTGAATTGACCAGCGCTACAGTAAATTTTCCACTCGTTGCACTGCCTTACTGACTACCCCATTGTTTCATGCTAAAGAAAGATATATGATCGATTTCAGCGACGGCTTAGCAGCAGAGCTATAGCGTGCAAGAGATCGGCTGAGCCGCGGTGCACCAGCGGCAGCTGCTACACCCTAGCTTGTGTCGCAGTTATTACTGCTACCGTCAACCCGGTACAGATCAGCTATTCTCGAGGAGGATTAATTGTTGACATTCCCTTATCCCGGGGCTTATTATTTACGAAAGCATGAAAGCTTAGCACGGTTTTCAGACGCTGGCGCCAGGGCTCCGTCGCAGAGGCGTTGCCTTTGCGCGGACGGCTTCTACGAGGTGTGCCGATCGGCAGTGGAGGCAGTGCTGCCACCGGACGGCGCCGTCGGACGGCACTGTAGACACTGCGTTGCAAGGTATTTGTTGTAACTGTGCGTCGCTGCCGCTATTCGATGGTCTAATCATAAATGATCAGACTTGATCCAGTCGATGAAAACTTAGCTCACTAAATTTATTTACAGATTAAGTACACAGGAGCAATAGCCAACAACTGCACATCTCTCGGAAAGCTCGAGCAGCCAGCGGAGCTAGCTGCTCGTCATTCGGCGTCCGGAGTACAACTGATTCTCCCCACGCAGTCCAAAGCCCCTTCCAACCGCGGCACCTTTAGGGCACTTCGGCGCCCGCGCTCATACAAAGAACTTCCGCTTTGGGTGAGCCGGCAAGGCTCCTAACTGGTTGCTTCGGAAGACCAGAGCGCGAGCCTCCAAACGTCCCCCCCCCCCCCACCCAGGCGCTCTCCGGGGGAGGCACGGCCAGACGGTCGTCATGAAGTAACAGCGCAAAAACACAGACGGGACACATAGAACGAGAACACACAACGAGCGCTGCTATGTGTCCCGTCTGTGTTTTTGCGCTGTTACTTGAAGATGAATAACCAACAAGCCCAAGCTGCTGTTCTGGCCAGAAGGTCATCTGGCGGAAGGCGACAAGTCGGAGACATATTGATAGATGGCAAAAAAAACACGCACTGATGGTCGGTAGGCTGAGTTCAACCTTAACCGTCGCAAGGTCGCAACAGTATTTGCAAATGCTGCTTCGCTCAGCCGATCATAGCGTCACTTCGTTCGTTGCAACCGGCCGTTGGGCGCCGAAACCAAGAACGGTAGCGAGCCGTGTGACAACGGCGAACCGTGATTCGCGATAACCGCAGTTAAGTTCTGTAACCGCGGTTATGCTTAACCGCGGTTAGAGGGTTCGTGTGACTAGGGTATTACAAGGCATTACACCGATTATCGATTTGAAACTATGTGTAGCGGAATTGATGGTATAAATTCGAAATTTTGTACGGAATGCTAAAAAGCATAGTTCTACCACCATGAAATGAATATTCTCACATTCGCACCACCATGGTGTACTACTGAAGACCGCACGACTGCTGTGTGGCCGCAGCGCAGCAACTAACTGAAATGAGGCGTGCCGACGGCTCCCATTGCGAAGCGGGCGATGCGGCTGGCATTGTAAAAACAGAGGAGGCGCTTTCTCGCCTCACGTCGGCCGCACAATCATTCTTCGGTTTAGCTGGCCAAGAACGAGAAGTAATCACCGTCGCGTGTCGGTCCACATTCTTGGAGGACGGAGTGCCATAGGCAACAGCTGCATCCCACCTGGGAGGAGCTTCATGCTGGGTGCCGCGCTCTTGCATGAGTAATTAGACGGACTGGGCTGGAATTTTAGACGCGCCTATCTCAAGGCACAGGCGCTTTGCTAAAATTGTACTAACTAGAATAGTCATCAAATGCCACTACCTCGAAGTTTTCAATACAAACTTGCATGCTAATTAACTGCAGTCAATTAAATGTTGGTTATTCCATTTAGTTAATTATTCACATTAGGATGACAATTATCCTCAGAGTTTTTGTCCGCCTGGCAGTATAACCAATTTACAAAAAATAACTTTTGTGTAGTGCTCCCTGTATTTGTTTTACAAATCCTAAAGGTCCAAATCCGAACACCCTGCATATCGATATCGCATTTTTTACGTTTACTATTACAAGACAGAACAGCGCAAGCTACACACGGACAAGAAAGTAGACAAGACACACACAGCGGTGCCTTGTGATGAACCAACTAGCCCGCGATGTGTTATTCAATTTTGCTATTAACTTGCGCACAATATGAGACGGAGCTGAGCCAGCAGTTTATAAGCGGGCGGTGTCTCGGGAGTTTTGCTCACGTCATTAGGAGCGTTATTCGCCGAAAAGTTTGGGTCGTGCGTCAAAGCGCGTGAGGACACATATGGCTGAGAAATCGGCGCAACACAGCCATAGGAGTGCACAAACGAGGGGAGCAAGTGAGGCAGTGGGCGTCCTAATATGGGGGCAGCAGTTTACCCTATATTCTTCTCTTCTTCCGAGAACTCATGAAAAGGCACTACCATGAACTTCGTCCCCACTTTATAGAGAGAGACCTGCGCAGGCCCATGAATACAACAGCTGTTACTTCGCCGTGAGACATAGTCAGAACGCTGGGACTTTCACACTATTGAATATGTATATCAGTCACTGCTTTTCAGTTTCACATAATACAGTCTAATCTGCGAATAAAAAAAAAGCAGGCATTGCTAAGCTTCAGTGCTCAGCGCCTAAATTTCCTGCGAAAGCCAGTTTACAGAGCGTTGTGCTGCTTTGGTGTTTTGCTTACACAGCTTAGAACGGCTACAATAAAGAAGAGACGCGCTATGCTGTGGTAAGGTAGTGCAAAAGACGGGCGTTATGAATCTTTTATTTGCCGCTTTTCACGGCGCATAAGTACGGTCTTCTGGTCGCTAAAGTGCGTGCTAATAAGCTCCATGTAAACGCTGTAAGCTCAAGTCAATATGCGTCTTTGTCGTTGGCTTTTCTGCGTCCGAGGCGAGTTGCAGGCCGAAGTCTCGCATATCATCTGCGAAGTGTTCGTGCGTCGCTTCCATATTGAAGTCGCCCACAACTACTAGCGCGTCGTTCACGTACAGCTGCTGACAGCCCCGGTTGAACTGCTCCGACAGTTCAGCCAGGTTCCCCCTTCAGGCGAGCGCACAGAACACATTTCTCCAAAGTTTAGCGGGCACTCTTCATATGGCGCCGATGCTCACTCTGGTTCCGGCGCCGATCGACTTCCCGCTCGGCAGCGCGCTCGACAGTGTGTCCTCTGCGGCGGCGACGACTTTTACGCTGCTGCGCGTGGCGGCGGTCGACAGCTTCTGCGCCGGCGATAGCGTCAGAAGGAATACGAAACCACTTGTTCCTCCTATCCGAAACACCGCAGCCTCCTCAGAGCACCACACCATACCTCTAACATTGGCCGTGTGATGGCTCTCGGATGGCGCTAGCTCTGGCTCCCGCTATCTGCTTTTTCTCATCTTAAGCTGGGTGGTGGCTTTGGCGCCAGGCCGGGAGAAAGGTTTTTTGAGTCACATGAAGTCTGGTCCCACTATTCCATTCTCCTTAGTTCTGTCTTATCTGAAGCCGCCTGCTTCTCCGTGGTTTGAGCTTATCTCGCGCTATAGCTCGGGCGTCGCACCAGTCGCGTGGGGTTACAATGGAGCTCGGCCCTGGCCGGGCTCTGAAAAATGGCCCTCATCGTATAAGTGCCACAATGCACTTTTCGCTTCGTTCCATCCTTCCCGCAACTCCCTTCTTCATAAATAACGTTGAACAACCGCGGTGGACCGATGGTTTTGACTTTTGGCTACTGATCTCAAGACCCCAGGATGAAATCTTGTCCGCGATGGCCGCATTTCCATGCGGGTGAAATGCAAAAACCACGGTGTGTTGTGCGATGTCGGCGCCCATTAAAGAACATCAGGCGGTCCGAACTAACCTAGAGCCGTCCACTGCTGCGTCCTTCATACCCCACAATATTCGTTTTTAAGTACGCTGTACCCTTCGACCTTATCTGTTGCTTTCCGGAGAACCCACGGTGCGAAAATAGACATAAACGAACCGACATCGTACAGCAAAAGAATAATCACTCATACCAAGCAAAGCATGGGAATTTTTTTAAGTGCTCGCTTTCATCAAAGTGGGACATTTAAAGTGTAATCATCATTTAAGTCAGCGATAACTTAGTACAAAGTAGAATAAAAGAGCATATGTTCCCGGAGGGATACGAACCAGCGACGCCCGCACGTCGCGTACGGTGAATGAATATGGGGAAGCTAAGGCACTAGTGAAAAAGACCAAACGGCGCAAATACTAAGACCTTTCATATTCCCGGTTAATAGGGTTAACAAAGTGTGCTGCTGAACAGTTAATTCCTTGCTAGTGCAGCGGGGAAGTTGACATACTGAGATATGGGGAACAGGCTGAGGAAGAGGAACAATGTCTGTTCGTTACCCTACAACCAAGCCAGCTGTTCAACCTTTTGTTTCTGAGTGTAGCACAACCAGAAAAAAAAATCCCCTGTGCTTTCCTTGATTTCAGTGGGTGCTGGCTCCTTTTATATCTATCACAGCAGGCCTCTAATCCATCTCTCTACCGCTAAGCGTTGCTTGCAATGTGAAATCCTAGAGATAGAACACCAGTACCTTGGCCTCACAATGAGAGGGTAGGATTCATTAGAAAAGGCATTGATCCCGGGAAAGGTGGAAGCCAAGGGGAGACGGGGAAAGCAAACGATCAGATGGATTGACAGAGTGAGGGAAGCAAACAACACGAGCCTATACTCCGTTTCATACATAGCAGGCAACGCTGCCAAAGCTAGCGCGCCTGTTTGTTCGCGCAGGCTAAGTCCGCACGCAAAAAGTAGTTCACCCCATAACCAAAGCGAGCATAAACATATTTCGTAGCGACAAATCTTAAGTGCCGTGACTGGTACCTCCTGGACTTTGATTTACCTCTTGCCATGTTTTCGTCCTGCGACTCGTCGAGATTTCGAGAAGCAAAAAGTACCCGTGGCGGTATGATACGCGGTTGGTAGGGCGAATCGCTGCTACTAAATACGCGCCCTGAAAGTAGTACACTCTCCGTGAAAATTTTGGCCAGAGAGCCCGAACACTGCGCGCTTCACAACTTCGACCGTCATTTTCCATGCTACCACATCGTTTTATACCACTCTTTGTATTCGTCCAAACAATGACCGGAGTTTCGAGAAGAACGAATGATATGTGGCGGAGCAATATAGTTTCGTGGACGCACTAATTCAGCAACCTCCGCAGCGTTGCCTGCTATGTATGAAACGGAGTATAGGTAAGCATGCTACGTGACCAAGAGGTCACGAAGCCGCATATGACTGCGTATCAGCCGTGTCAGCCGCACACGACTGCGCCACTGAACTGCCTCAACAATGGCACAATATGTGCTCTCTCACGTCCCGCAACTGCACGTGATCATCGCGGCACGCGGTAGTGAAGGGCTCTCGAGTAATTTCTACCGCCTGGCTTCTACGGCCGCATTTCGCTCGAGCCGGAGTGGAAATCCGGCTCGAGCGAAATGCGGCCGTGGGATTCCATCGCGCGACCTCTATATAAGCAGCCAAACGTAAAAGCGACTGAGCCGCTGCGGCGAGCAAAAAAAAAAGTGGGACAGCAGACAGGTTACGGCACATGTTTAAATCCACCCACAGCGGCAAACATTTTTTTCTTTCCCACACACAGTGACACGCATCCTCTGTTGTACAGTGGTAACCATTCTCTAAACATCACGGAAAAAAAACTCAATTTCACGCCAGTGGAGAGCCATGGGAGCAAGTACACGTGAGCTCTGTCCCCGCGAGTCGCGGCCGAACACCTTCACACACGCTGCATGCGGGTGCAACACCCCCAGCAGTTCCCTCGTAAAAGCTATGCCGGCAGACATTGAAAGATGTTGTTGTTTGTTGTTTCTTGGGGTTTAACGTCCCAAAGGAACTCAGGCTATGAGGGACGCCGTAGTGAAGGGCTCCGGAAATTTCGACCACCTGGGGTTCTTTAACGTGCACTGACATCGCACAGCACACCGGCCTCTAGAATTTCGCCTTCATCGAAATTCAGCCGCCGCGGCCGGGATCGAACCCGCGTCTTTCGGGTCAGCAGCCGAGCGCCGTAACCACTGAGCCACCACGGCGGGGCCATTGAAAGATGTGACAGAATTAAAATAACTGGAACTTGGAACGTGGGACAGCATGCCTGCAGATGGGGTCGAAAATTTTCTGGCCGCATGCGCGTTCACCGAACTGCACATCTCTTGCATTGTGGCGCATCCGTCCGTGACACCAGGTGTTATCCCTAAATTTAGCACATGGCGGCTTTTCGCCCCTGGATACTCTTCCAGAGGTATCGATATGACATGCAACGGAGAAGCCGAGAAGAAAACGCCGCTTCGACGAGGGCCTTTCGTGCACTATACCATTTTAACTGAAAACGGCGCATCGTGGTGATGATTCAGAGCGGCAATGCGTTTGGTCTCGAAGTCGATGACAATGATAGCCGCGTGAGCACTCCTGGACGAGAACCCTTGCGGGCCAAAATAGATTTCTACAAACTTGACAGCAAAAGGCAGGAAAATCACGTGACCCATCCCGTCCGGAAAATTTTCTCCGCTCTCTGCAACAGCGTAAACTAGTTATGCCGATGAGGGTGACAATAGCCAGGTACCTTTTAGGTGTGTAGCTCTCGTCACGATAGTAGTCGACGTAGATATAGATCGCGTGCATTGCCGTTTTGCGGTGAAACTGAATATTCACTTCGTGCGGTAGGACCCCGTCCGATTGCCAGTATGTATCAAGACAGTTGTCTAGCAGCTGATCGACGCCATATCCTGCGAAAAAGTGCGTTGACAAGATGCATCAGAATCGGCAGCCAGGATTCCCCGTTCGTGACGGTCGGCAGGCGCCTCATAGCTCACCAGGCTTTTAGGACGACAGCGACCACACAGCCTGGGCTCCAACTTCGCGGACGTCGCCCTGCCTCTCCAAACTCGAGGGGTCTGGTGCAGAGGAAGCGTCCATGGTCCTAATAAGACGAGAGAGAAGGAAGGAAATGGGGGAGGTTAGTCTCCCTTACAGGTTAACAAGGAGAAAGCTTCTACTCTCCTTAGACGCCGCCTTAAACGTCGGCACTATGGTCAGGATCACACGGGTGAGTAGACTTGCCTCAGGCACGGTTCGAAAGCCCTTGCTTGTAGGGCGGCTACCATTACAGTGAACAGAAACAAACGGGTTGCGAGCGGCCGCAGTGCGAAAATACATGACACACAACTCAAGCCACAACACAACGATAGCGCGCGAAACCGCAACGCGGCCTGTCCGAGGCCCCACAAAATTCAGCCTAGAAAGCAATGAGACAACAAGGCGATGAATCTGGATGGTTCGTGTTCGCTTCTGCGGCTCTTCCCGGCGCAGGACACTTTATTCTGGGACGGTACTTCTTAATCCATGCGCAACACATGCCCTTCAACGCTAGCGATTTTTCAACCGTTACCATAAACAGCATTGGAACCGCACAATTTATTTAGAACTTAAAAACGCCGTCAGTTCAGCGAATAAAACCAATGTTACCGAAACCAGCAGTTGGCAACGATGGGCAACGGCGCCGTGCATTACTCCGCTGACCAATCACTACTGTAAACGAAAACTGTTTTTTTTTTATGTTTCACTATATCAAACAAAGCACAGGCATCAATATTCTTGAGCTGATAATTTCATCTGGTGGTGTACCTTTTCTTTAGTTTTCAAGAACCTTCAACACTCGACTACCTTCTGCAATGAATAAATTTTGTGGCGGTCAGTGGAGGTGTTAATTTGTATTCGACTGCTGCCACATCGTCAGAACCGCTATTCACTTCGAAACGCTATCTCCTGATATTTCAGCAAAGGGACTCAAAGCACAACAAATAAACAGCACGAATACACCTTCACCATCTGAGGCTTATTCATTAAAGTCTCTCTTCACCATCTGAGGAGTGATGATTAATAATCGGGTAGTCATAAAAATGCAGCACATAACTGCATATGCGTCAGACGTTCATGCAGAAGATCACAGTTTGCTTGTGCAAACCGCTTCCATCGTGTCACGCCTATAAGGCGTTTTTTAAGCATGAAATGCTTTTAGCTCCCGTTGTCGGCAGTGTGGTGACGTCACGCCGAGACCGAGAGCCAACATCCGGGCACGGAATTCCACTCATCCGGGCATTGAAACGAGAGCATCCGGCCACCGTACGAGATTTAACGAGACTCTCTGAGAGGGCCACGCCTCCGCGCCGTCCCCAAGGATGGCGCTACGGTCCCACACTCGAACACACTGCAGATACGTTCTTGTCAGGCCTGCGTCTCGCCGTGTCCGCGTACACTTCTGCATCGTCCTGCATTTCATTGCCGCCACCGTCACAGCTGCTTAAGCCGAGCAATGGAGCCTGATGGAAGGAGAGAGGAATCGTCTTGCGGAAAGCGATCGCTTCGGGAGTGATACGCCACAGCTGACGACTGCTCGCCCCTGCCGACAACGCCATGATTATGCAGCCGCTCCCTAAAGCGACAAGGCTGCCACGGTTCGCGGCTGCCTACCCAAGCCCGCACTATTGCAGGCGATCCCTTCGACGCAACAACAAGAGTGTGGTGTGGTCTGGTGTGTTGAGCACTCGACCCATTTCAAGATTTTGACTAGTACCATCTACAAGCAATGTGGTGTGCCCGTAAACATTTCATGGATACTCTACTCTCGGTTACGGGAGAGGCAGAAATTTTTCTTTTTCTACGAGCAGTAGATCGGACGCATGTCGAGGAGCGATGACAGCATCACTCAGCAGCAGCTAAAACCTGTTCCTTCCTTTTTTTTTTTTTGCCGCTAGCTAGCCCTTCAGCCTGACACCACTGACTAGAGCAGCGATCGTTGGAAAACACATTTCGATGAAATTGTCATACTTGTCAAAAATCAAAACAGGTAAAGAATTTCGCTCAGGAATTAACAATAAGGTTTGAAAGCTATAGTAAGAACGTTTTCAGAAACGACCCTTTAAATGCTTAATACTTCAGAAAATACTAAATATTTTAAAATACCAAATACTTCTAAAAAATTAATTTGGCTGCAGCACACGAATTAAATGCGCTTGTGCTGCAATGATTCAACTTGTTCGCGAAGGAATTAAGCTGTCGCTCAGAATAAACGCGCTGGCGCAAGCATTTAACGTTTTAAAAAACTGAGAAGTCCATAAATTTCACTCACCATCATCTGCTTAACTACGTCCACTGAAGGGACTCTCCCATAGCCTTCCATTAACCATCTCCTATGACAGCTGCGGCCGTCTTACCGCGCAGACTTCGTAATGTCACCCCCCAACCACACTCTCCGCAGCCCCTGCCACGCTTGCCCTCTCTTGGATTCCACTCCGTCACCTGAAGAACCAACGGTAACCTTGCCTTCGTAAGACATGGCCTGCCCTAGCCCATTTCTTTTTTCGATATCGACTAGGATATCACTAAACTCGCGTTTGTTCCCTGACCCACTTTGCTCTTTTACTGTCGAACCTTACACCTGTCATTTTTCCTGCCATAGTTCGATGCGCTGTCATCACCTCATTCATTGGCTTGGTTTATTGGGTTTAACGTCCCAAAGCGACTCAGGCTATGAGGGACGCCGTAGTGAAGGGCTCCGGAAATTGCGACCACATGGAATCTTTAACGTGCACTGACATCGCAGAGTACACGGGCCTCTAGAATTTCGCTTCCATCGAAATTCGACCGCCGGAGCCGGGATCGAACCCGCGTCTTTTGGGGTCACCAGACGAGCACCATAACCACTGAGCCACCGCGGCGGCTGCCCTCACCTCAATTTCGTCTCCTCATTAGCCTCCAAGTTTGTGCCCCATACTGAGAGCAGGTATAACTGCTGCATACTTTGTTATACAAAACTGACACTTTATGCAAGTGTCAAAAAACAGGATGGTGATAGTGGTACAGGATTCTAACCTTCTCAACGTGCAGACTCCGAAAGAACTGCGATGTTTCCATGGGCTCGTGTAAAGTCTACGCCGACATGCAAAAATGTCACGAGTTCTGCTCACCTCTCCACTCAGTTGCAAAGCGTGGGGCACCGCCGAGCCGGAATGAAAGGCGAACGTCGGAGCGCGCTGCTTTCGGCACGAGTATTCCTCTTCCAGCCTCCGAGCATAGCCTCGTTGTCGCCCGCTGCATTAGCGCGTCGGCTGAGCGCCGCTCGTCGCCGTCTCAACCAGTTCGTCGCTTCAGCGCACGCGGGTTCGGCGCTGGTCACTGCCAAGCCGTTCACGATGAAGACGTGTTTTCGAGTGCACGAGGAGCCCTCCGCTGTCGATGGGGCCGAAAAACCTTTCTGCTTGCTGCACAAAGCGTGGGTCAAATCAGTTTTGCAGAGAAATGACGGAAAAGCGGCAGAATCTTCGCTAGTCTAGTGCGACTTCCCCCTAGATCCCTAGCGGTCCCCAACCTGCCCCCCTCGCAGCGTGGAACATGGCGGCGTCTCGCGAAGCGAGAGCCATCCGCTCCACAACTGATTCGCCTTCGTTCGCTGCGCGTAACGCTAACAAAGAAAGAGCTATGCGTAAGGCTTTTTATGCATGTCATTTCGTTCGCGAGGCCGAGTATGGTAGTCGTGGAAACGCAATCACTGATGAAGCGGGATATTCAAACATGGGCTTTCTTCAAACAGTAATTCAAGACTGCCCGTCACTCCTGTCCTGATGTTTGATTTGCCTGTGCAGCTCCGTGCATGACTATACTGCAGGATTCGTACTCACAACCTCTGGAATGGGAACCGAGCGCATCTCGCTAGTTCATCGCTGCGGCCAATTCGGCTTAGAAAACAAAGTCTTACAGGATACGAAGCCCATATGTTGTTTGGGTATAGCCCGCTCGCATTTTTATGAGTAGGATTGCTGTTTAGAGCACAACATGGTGATTTTGCTGTCATGCCTTTTCCCAATGAGCTGATATAAGCTTTAAAGCTGAAGTACAAAGGTTGAAATGGCGTTCTTAGCCACAAATGAAGCACTTCGCAACCACGAATCGACGGTTGTTTTTCGTTTTTTTTTTTTTGCGCATAAGTTCATCTTATTTGCAGTAACTGGCAGCTGCAGAGTGCCACCTGTTGGAAATAGAGATCGCATTCCGTGCTTCCCTTAGTTTTTCGTTAATGGTGCACTAGCGATGGGAAAATTGTCTGTTTGCCACTATCAGCTTTTGCTGAGTGTCTCCGATGTTCACAAAAGATATAAGCTCGTTAACTTTTCGCAATGAAAGGAAATTACCTACTTCCTTAGCGTTCACTCCTTCAACTCTACAGTCAACAGAACAGAACAGCACTTCCCACGGTGGCTCAGTGGCTTTGTCGTTCGGCTGCTGATCCCAAGGTCACGGGTTCGATCCGCGCCGCGCCAGTCGCATTTCGATGAAGGCAATACAAACTACAAAGACGCCCGTGTACTGTGCAATGTCAGCGCGCATGATGAAGGGCAGTAGGTTGGATAAATTGATCCGGAGACCGCGGCTGCGGCGGCCTCTCTCATAGCCCATGCGTCGCTTCAGGACGTTAAACCCCAATTTGTTTAATCGAAGCACGTCGTACATTCTTATGTGTTTCTCAGCTGCCGATCACTCCTATTCCACAAATCCTTTTTCATTATGCAGAACAGTCTCTTCGCTGCGTCACGTACTGTGGCGGAGCTCTCAGTGGCTTTAAATAACACCCTGCACACCAAAAAACAAGTCATATTGCGCTTGCGTTGATGTCGCACGGCGCTGCACTTACGCGGTCTGTCCCCACGTTTGTCTCTTTCTCAGCGGTTATAGTCCACTTAATTTGCACACGACACGCATATGTGTTAAGAGGCGTGCCGTGCGCAAATTTAAGGAGCTCTTGAAGACTATAGTTGGTGTTGGTCCTCTCCTCAACCGTTTTTTTTTTGTCTTAACGGCATTTATTTGCAGCTACAGATTGTTCGGTAAATTAAGCATGTCCCAGGGGCGTGCATTCATTCCTTGCTACAAGGTTTGCTTCTTCCGCTGATCCTGTTGAGGTGGCAGGAGAGAAACGTTTGAGGTTCCTACATGACTCCATCAAATTTACTTTCCAAAGCAGCACTCGCTATCGCCACGTGGCGCAGAGTACTATCACTAGCTCTTTGCGTGGAAGAGGTGAGTTCAAGTCCGCGAGGCAGCAAAGGCCAATGGGATCCTGGAATAGGGAAACCACCGGTCTGATTTGAATCAAACCTCCATTACGGTCAATAAAGGATTTCCTCGTATCCTTCTCCTCAACTGTATTGCCTCTCAAGTTCGAGTGTATGCGCACGAAGGGTTCACAAAGCAGAGGTAATTCCACGGTGTACACGATCCCTCGGGACGATTCGGCCATGTTATCAGAAAACTTCTATGACATGTTTGAACAAAACGCAGGTGATCGACATCCAGAACAAACTGGAGCTCGAGGATTAGAAAGTTGTGCACCATTATCGGCTTTTACTGCAGCAAATTGTCACAATGGATAGTTTCCATTTCAGCGGCTCACCGGCCTGACTTCTTGTGTGCCTCACTACCTCTCCCTAAATTTGGTCCCCGCCGCATGATATATTTTATAAAAGTGGTTTATGTGGAAAAGGTTCCCAGTGTGAACCGATGGCCAGCCTCACGCTGCAGTACTTCTCCACTCGAAAGCGGAAAATCTGTTCAGGTACTCAGGTCTAAATGTGGAAACCCGCGGAAGCAGCCCTGTTAAAGGAGTGCCGTCAGGCTACCGGTTCTCCTCGATCACCACTCATCGCACAGTTAAATGGTCCCGCTGCACTGGACCGAGTTGCACAGCACACTGTGCAATGCAACTCCGCCAACCTTGCAATAATGAATGATCGTACTAAAAGATCTCATTAAACAGCGCCTCTCTCCAAAATCGCATCATTACAAAAGAATGACAAGGTTTTCTCCCGATATAGAGAGGGAAAAACGCATTTCTAGAAGGAGCGAACTGTCTGTTCCGCACCTCCCACAGCCGCTGCGACGAGGAAGTCAAAAAATGACAACGAAATCCTAGAGGTTTAACTGCACATGCTTGCATGCGGACCATTTTTAGCCAAATGTTATCTATATATAGATATCGCGTGTTCAGCTCGAAACACGCCCAGAGCGTATTCTAGAGAAGCGTTTTGACCTCTGTACACTTCAGCTGCGCTTGATACTCAACTACTGCCCCGGAGAATAACACCGCCCTCGGGTTTCATGGCAGTTCGAGCAGTTTTCGATCATTTTACTGCGATAGCACTAAGAGCGACACTTGGCGAAAGTGCCGGCGTTATCAGGGTGAAGCTTTGCTGAATGAAGCGTCCACCCTTCAGAAGCACCAGGCACCTGCCCGTAGCACCCACTTAGGTAGAGAGGGGGACGTTCACCCAACCACCGACATCCTCGATCCGCCCCCCCCCCCCCCCTCCGCCACCCATTTTCATCCTCCAGAAGCTCCACCCACTAGCAACCCACCTATCCCACCACCGACAATGCTTCGACAAACCAGAAGCCCTCGCAGAAGTGGAACGAAAAAGCAACGAAGATGCAGTTGGCAGATAAGCTGCCCTCCAGAAGTCGCCTCCCCACCACTTCCCACCCACCGCCACCCTCAACCCACCTCCATTCGCCCTGTAAAAGCATTGATGTTAAAGTAAAAGCTTCTGAGAATCATCGATGGCATATCCCACTTCTATGGCAGCTGTCTCGCCTCGGGATTCATGATCGTGCTGTCAGTTATTTTAGAATCATGCTATTGATTTGCACATGACTAAAGAAAGGGCTTCGCTTCAAACTTTTAAAACGAGTTTTTTCTTGTTGTATTGTCGTTTCAACATGTAAACTTTGCACTTCAATGTGAACTTCAATCTCAACATTGTTTTTCCTTACAATCATTAAACCCGTTCTTCAGTGATTTATCCTTTTTATTCTTTTAATTCAGTTACGAAAACTGTGTCAGTTGGCATATTATTTCCCCTTTTAAAATGTGCATTAGCTTCTATACTTTGTTCGAGCTTTGCTTGTCGGCCTAATTGTACAAGATGAGTGCTTCTAGAATTAAAACTTTGTCAGTGAGTCAGACATTTATTCAACAAAACACATAAATCGCACATATGAATCTGTTGGGCCATAGCCATAGGTAGTTTGGGACCAACTTCAATTTTTAAGGAAGTGGTCATTTCTTTCTAATGCTTAATGTTTTATGTTGTGCTTCGTTTTGGGCGTTTTACAAGGTACAGCCATGAAATCTATGAGCGTGAACACGGCAGCGCGTGGCAAATAGCCTCCAGCCCTACTTGTGGCGATACGCGGTGGCTGCTTTCCGCAGCGTGGTGGAAAGGGTTATGCCGCGTTGCCTGCTTCCAGAGAGCCGAAGGACAGACCTCGCTTTCCACTTTGTTTACGAAAGCGGCCGCTGCGTATCGCCACGAGTAGGTTTCGAGGCTATCTGTCACGCGTTGCCGTGTTCAAGCTCATAAATTTCATGGCTGTACTTGCGTAATTTATCATGTTTGGAGGGTGTTGTTTCCATCTGAACTCTCCTATCAGTTTTCAAATTTAGGGCGAAAAGTGCACGCAATAATATTCCCTGTGCTTCGTCATACGAAAAAATAGAACTGATGGGGCAAACAGTTATAGTTCGGCATGCGTGTACCTTTAAATGCAGATAGCATTAGGAGGGCCCTGAATGCGAAAACTGCACTACGTTGATGGCGGCGGTGGCGTCTGTCTGAAGCCTCCACCTATCAACTGTGGCAAGGGGCAGGTAGTGTTCAGGGGGATTTCCCCTTTTTCTCCTGTCACCTGCCAACTGTCCCCGCCTCCACATTTAGGACAGAGGAGGGAGACGCTGGAATAAGAATGACCCGGCAAACATAGAAATCACTTAGAAGAAAATGATTGACAGCAGCTAACGTAGAGAATAGGCACCCTCCCGAACAACTATCTGAGCAAAAATGACTCTTGCGGGAGCTATTTCTTTTCCGAATTGCTCGAAAAGAGCCACCTGGGTCTCACAGGCCCGGCGGTGGGTGGGTGGGTGGGTGGGTGGGTGGGTGGATGGATGGATGGATGGATGGATGGATGGATGGATGGAAGGAAGGAAGGAAGGAAGGAAGGAAGGAAGGAAGGAAGGAAGGAAGGAAGGATGGATGGATGGATGGATGGATGGATGGATGGATGGATGGATGGATGGATGGATGGATGGATGGATGGATGGATGGATGGATGGATGGATGGATGGATGGATGGAAGGAAGGAAGGAAGGAAGGAAGGAAGGAAGGAAGGAAGGAAGGAAGGAAGGAAGGAAGGAAGGAAGGAAGGAAGGAAGGAAGGAAGGAAGGAAGGAAGGAAGGAAGGAAGGAAGGAAGGAAGGAAGGAAGGAAGGAAGGAAGGAAGGAAGGATGGATGGATGGATGGATGGATGGATGGATGGATGGATGGATGGATGGATGGATGGATGGATGGATGGATGGATGGATGGATGGATGGATGGATGGATGGATGGATGGATGGATGGATGGATGGATGGATGGATGGATGGATGGATGGATGGATGGATGGATGGATGGATGGATGGATGGATGGATGGATGGATGGATGGATGGATGGATGGATGGATGGATGGATGGATGGATGGATGGATGGATGGATGGATGGATGGATGGATGGATGGATGGATGGATGGATGGATGGATGGATGGATGGATGGATGGATGGATGGATGGATGGATGGATGGATGGATGGATGGATGGATGGATGGATGGATGGATGGATGGATGGATGGATGGATGGATGGATGGATGGATGGATGGATGGATGGATGGATGGATGGATGGATGGATGGATGGATGGATGGATGGATGGATGGATGGATGGATGGATGGATGGATGGATGGATGGATGGATGGATGGATGGATGGATGGATGGATGGATGGATGGATGGATGGATGGAGATGGATGGATGGATGGATGGATGGATGGATGGATGGATGGATGGATGGATGGATGGATGGATGGATGGATGGATGGATGGATGGATGGATGGATGGATGGATGGATGGATGGATGGATGGATGGATGGATGGATGGATGGATGGATGGATGGATGGATGGATGGATGGATGGATGGATGGATGGATGGATGGATGGATGGATGGATGGATGGATGGATGGATGGATGGATGGATGGATGGATGGATGGATGGATGGATGGATGGATGGATGGATGGATGGATGGATGGATGGATGGATGGATGGATGGATGGATGGATGGATGGATGGATGGATGGATGGATGGATGGATGGATGGATGGATGGATGGATGGATGGATGGATGGATGGATGGATGGATGGATGGATGGATGGATGGATGGATGGATGGATGGATGGATGGATGGATGGATGGATGGATGGATGGATGGATGGATGGATGGATGGATGGATGGATGGATGGATGGATGGATGGATGGATGGATGGATGGATGGATGGATGGATGGATGGATGGATGGATGGATGGATGGATGGATGGATGGATGGATGGATGGATGGATGGATGGATGGATGGATGGATGGATGGATGGATGGATGGATGGATGGATGGATGGATGGATGGATGGATGGATGGATGGATGGATGGATGGATGGATGGATGGATGGATGGATGGATGGATGGATGGATGGATGGATGGATGGATGGATGGATGGATGGATGGATGGATGGATGGATGGATGGATGGATGGATGGATGGATGGATGGATGGATGGATGGATGGATGGATGGATGGATGGATGGATGGATGGATGGATGGATGGATGGATGGATGGATGGATGGATGGATGGATGGATGGATGGATGGATGGATGGATGGATGGATGGATGGATGGATGGATGGATGGATGGATGGATGGATGGATGGATGGATGGATGGATGGATGGATGGATGGATGGATGGATGGATGGATGGATGGATGGATGGATGGATGGATGGATGGATGGATGGATGGATGGATGGATGGATGGATGGATGGATGGATGGATGGATGGATGGATGGATGGATGGATGGATGGATGGATGGATGGATGGATGGATGGATGGATGGATGGATGGATGGATGGATGGATGGATGGATGGATGGATGGATGGATGGATGGATGGATGGATGGATGGATGGATGGATGGATGGATGGATGGATGGATGGATGGATGGATGGATGGATGGATGGATGGATGGATGGATGGATGGATGGATGGATGGATGGATGGATGGATGGATGGATGGATGGATGGATGGATGGATGGATGGATGGATGGATGGATGGATGGATGGATGGATGGATGGATGGATGGATGGATGGATGGATGGATGGATGGATGGATGGATGGATGGATGGATGGATGGATGGATGGATGGATGGATGGATGGATGGATGGATGGATGGATGGATGGATGGATGGATGGATGGATGGATGGATGGATGGATGGATGGATGGATGGATGGATGGATGGATGGATGGATGGATGGATGGATGGATGGATGGATGGATGGATGGATGGATGGATGGATGGATGGATGGATGGATGGATGGATGGATGGATGGATGGATGGATGGATGGATGGATGGATGGATGGATGGATGGATAGGAGCGCCCCCTTTGAAACGGGGTGGTGGCAATTGCCACCATGCTCAGCTTTTCTTTCTTTATTATTTTTGTTTGTTTACTGTGTTGGCAATTCTCATTAAGATTCGCCATCACCTGTACCTACGGTTTCCTACAATTCTAACCTTATGCCACATCTCTGCTTTTCAGCCACCAATCCTCCAATCGCTTTTTGCTGACTTCCACTGCAGATTTATTTACATGACCATTGTTATCTTTAAACCCTAGGGCCTCAGAAAGAGTGACTGTGCCTGCATCGACATCCGGATGGATACCATCACATTTGATTATGAGGTGTTCAATTGTTTCCACAGATCTACCACACACTGCACATGTGTCATCTTCTTCGTTAAATTTCTTTTTGTAGCTGCGCATTCTAAGACACCCTGATCTAGCTTCAAAAAGTAGGGCACTGCCTCTTGAGTTATCATAGAAAAATTCTTTCTTGATCTGCCTTTTCCAGTATCGATATAGTTCTACACTATGTTTATTTTCCATTGAATTCATCCAATTTTTAACTTCCGCGTTTTTAACCTGTCGTTTAATGCTCTTTCTTTGTCCGTCCTCATGACCGGCATACTTACTGGTTAGTTTTCTAGTTCTTTTCCGCCACTGTGAGTCAACGTTCTTTCTGTATAAATATTTAAATACTTTAGCTGCCCATCTGTTATCGTCCAATTTCCTCAGGCGTTCGTCATATAGTATTTTACTCTTAGCTTCCCGTGCTTCGAACGATGCCCAGCCCATATCCCCTTGTACTGCCTCGTTTGTGGTTTTGCCGTGAGTACCTAGTGCTAATCTTCCAACAGCTCTCTGATTTACGTTTAATCTCGACTGAACTTCTGCCCTTAAGCACAGAACCGCATTGCCGAAAGTAAGTCCCGGCACCATTATTCCTTTCCAAATACCTCTTAGTACTTCATATTTGTTGTACCCCCATAATGCCCTATGTTTCATTATCCCGGCGTCTCTTCGTCCTTTTGCCCTAAGAGCCTGTTCATGCTTTTCCGTGTATATCTGCCCTTCGTTTAGCCATATCCCGAGGAATTTGTATTCGGCCACTTTGGTTATTTCATGGCCTTGTATTGTAAGCACCTGATCAGTGGTATCGTTAAAAATCATCACACCTGATTTAGTTGCGCTAAAACTGAATCCTAGAGCGTCTCCTTCGTCTCCACAGTAATTAACTAAAGTTTGTAAATCTTCCTGCCTGTCTGCTAACAGTACAATATCGTCCGCATACATTAAACCCGGGAGTCGCTGCCCAACTACATTTCCGCCTAATCTGTACGACAGATTATAACCCAGATTACTTTCTTCTAGCCTTCTTTCCATATTTATCACGTAAAGCATGAACAGCAGCGGTGATAGAGGATAACCTTGCCTTAATCCTTTGTGCACCCCCACAGTTGTGGTACTTTTT
Organism: Amblyomma mixtum; assembly: GCF_055824585.1. Classification (NCBI taxonomy): domain Eukaryota; kingdom Metazoa; phylum Arthropoda; class Arachnida; order Ixodida; family Ixodidae; genus Amblyomma; species Amblyomma mixtum. The sequence goes on along the minus strand of NC_143014.1, from coordinate 415,441,822 downwards.
TTCCCTTCCCATGTAATTTCAACTTCATTATCTTGGTAGATTTCCTGTAGAAAATCATTATCTGATGACCGATACCTAAATCTTTCAATATGCTCCACAGGAGTTCCCTGTTCACGTTATCGTATGCACCGCTTATGTCCAGAAAGGCTAAAAACAGAGGTCTATTTTCCGCCTTAGCTATTTCTATGCATTGGGTAAGCACGAACAGGCTATCATCTAACCGCCTACCCCTTCTGAACCCATTCTGAAGTTCTCCGAGTATCCTATTCCCTTCTACCCATGACTGCATTTTTAATTTCACCGCCTGCATTGCCAGCCTGTACATAACAGATGTTATCGTAATCGGACGGAAGGATTTTATGTTCATCTTATCTCCTTTCCCTTTATAAATCAAATTCATTTTACTCTGTCTCCAGCTGTGCGGAATTTGCTGATTTGTTATGACTGCCTCCAATGCTTTTATCAGCGCTTCCTTGCTTCTTGGGCCAAGTTCATTAATCAGCTTAATTGAAATTTCGTCTATCCCTGCGGATGTGGTTTTAGGAATATTCGCTTCCGCCTTTTCCCAGTTAAGGCTAGTCAGTTCTAAGCTGTTCTCTTTTGTGCTGTCCTGTGTTGCCGCCTCACTTGGGGAGATTACCCCATTGGCGTTGCTAAAAGACGCAGCTATAAATGACGTAATGTAGTCCACAGCATCGTCTCCCTCTAAACATTTTCCTTCAGCATCTATAATCTGTTCCTGCTTTCTTTGATTTGTTTTTCCCAACCAGCTTATATGGTTCCAGAAATTTTTTGGCGCCCCTTTATTTGCCTCGCGAACTTCAGCCAGCCATTTATCAGAGGACTGCTTTATTTTAGCCTGGACTAGGACCTGAACTTGCTGTTTCTTTTGTCGATAAGATTCCCATTTTTTGCCTATTTCCTCTTCAGATAACTGCGCCCTCTTTGCTTCTCTGTGTTCCCTTGAAGCCACCCGTCGTTGTTCGATGGCCTTATTAATTTCCATATTCCACCAGCTTCGTGGCTTCCTCTTTCCTCTCCAGCGGTTAACTCCTTTCACTTGTTTCATTTTTGTAGCGATGAGCAGTTCTAACTGATTATAATCCCAATTTTCCATGTGGCGTTTCTCAATTACTTCTTCTATATCGGCTGATATTAGCGCTATTTGTTCATCATTTAATTTTGCCTTGTCTTTTGGACTTCGCTGCATTTCTCTTTTGACTAGGGCTCCCAATTGTAGACTAATACGTTTATGATCACTTCCTAGGCTGTCCTTCCCCTCTTCGTCTATTTCCATTATTGCGAGCTTGCTATAGAAGCCCTGCGACATTAGACAGTAGTCAATGGTTGTTTGCCTGTTACGGGATTCCCACGTGATTTGTCCCTCACATTTAGTTTCTCTATTGACAATAACTAGGTTGTGGCTGTGCCTGAAACAGCGCCACCTGCCGGCGCAGTGGCGCATCGCTTGTCAGCTCCAACTCAGCGCCGGTAAGGGTGTGAGGGCTCGCCGCTATCATCTTTGTGACATTCTTTACGTAATTACCACAGCCGGGGTTAACAAACAGCGAAGATGCCAAAAGGGGGGTAGAAAAATAAGGAACCGCTAGAAGAAAAGACGAAGGCCAGGGTCGGACACACGACATGCCTCGCGCATCAGCGAAGCTCGTCGATAACTTGAGATGCCTCACACCTGCGCGGCGTAGCATCATCGGAACTTCCAGGCGCTCTGCTCCCTCTCTCCCTCTCCTCCGCGCTCTCCTTTCGAATTCGTTTCTGTTCTCCGAAGAATAAGATCAGTCTGCTCCGAATCTGCACGCTGTCAGCGAGTCTCTTTTTATCCCGCAGCGAGGACGAAGCCGTCGCTACAAGTCTATGCTGGAGCATTCGGTGCAATGCAGATATAAACCTGTGCGAACGCGGCCGAGGTGTGAAGTCATTCTGAAATGCTGCAGCTGACATTTCCGGGACATCCTTTCGAGCACACTGACTTCCAGAGAACTAAATGAACGATCACACTGCCCATATACTGAGTGTACGCAATTTAATGCATGCTCGATGTTCCTTGAAATCGTAGATAATTCCAAAATTGTTTAGTATTTATGCAGATGCATGGAAACAAACTAATACCATGCAAGGCCTTCGCTTCCCACGATAATAATAGGCGAAACCAGTAGAAATCAGCTAATATACATTTGCATAATCGGTTCGCACAATGTGTCGACACGTCTTCGGGTCAAAGACGATGACCGTTTCATCAACAGCAGTGACTAAATGATAGTTAATCGCTGCTACTAGCGGAGGCTCCCGAGAAAGCGTTCCGAGGTAGCAGTGCTCGCTGCATCCTTGAGGGTCTCGTTGCGCTGTTTCTCAATTTAGACGGTCGCGAGCACAGAACCAAACACCACCGTAGCGGTCAGTCCCTGCACCGACATCAGTATAACACACGAAATAACACGGCGCCAAAGTGGCCGGCGTGACAAAGCAGGTGATAGCGCCCGAAATAACACGACTGACGACGTTCCGGAAACAAGGACGCACGGCGATTGTAACGGCAGCGCAATTCGAAAATTCAAAAGGGATTGAGGTGAAGGGACCTTCCCTCCTATCAGAACCCTGTCGTTGTGTATCCATCCACCTAGTGTGACGAGGTTCTCCGAATTAGCCGGAACGGAAGTGGCTCGCGCTTTCCTCCCCTGGGCTGCATGCGCATGTATTTATCGATTCCCAAGAGCAAACGGATGCACTGCCGTAGTTAAAGTAAGAATTTTGAAAATTAGAACCGCAACCAATTCTGGGCTCAGCCAAATCGTTAGAAATATTGACTGCAGTGAACCTGGGCGCGCAGCACACAACAACTAGCGGCTAGTGCTTACACGCGCAGCCTGCGACGACTTGCACACAGGGCACCCAACTCGCGCAAACATTCCATCCACAATTTTTCTTGCATCAACGGCTATATGCGGGAATTTTCAGCAGCTCTGGGCTAGCAGCCCTTCGAGAATTGGGCCCTGGCCACAGTTTGTGTGTTGCAGCTCATATATACTGAGTGATAGTACAGGCTGTTTTAGTTTCGGCCCCATCAGCCTGGTTCCAGAGCCCACTGCGGTTCCGCTCGGTAACCAGTTCCTTTCGCCTCCTCTCATTGGCCGACCGTCGTCATGTCCGGCGTGACGAAAAACTTCCGGAGGCAGCTCCGCGTTTTTCGTCTACGTCACGGGGCGCGGCCACGGCGCCGAAAGGAACCGTTCCGCCACAGGAACCGCGCTGAGTAGGTCCTCTTCGCGGCAACCGCTGCCGCACTCTTGTAAACAAACATGGCGGCGCCCATGACCCCGTTTCTTTTCGCGGCTCTTTGCGGAGAGAAGACCAAGAAACAGGGAAGATGCCTTCGATCTGTCGGGGGAGGATTTCCGCCGCCATTTCAGAATGAGTAAGGCGCTGGTGCGTAGGCTGTGTGCTGATCTTGAGGACGAAATCGGGACGAAGGGGCCGACCGGACTGCCGACAGAAGCGAAAGTTCTGTGTGCGCTTCGGTTTTTTGCAACCGGGAGCTTTAAGGCTTCCTCTGTCAGCAGTGAGGTGACCATGCAACCCTCGCGATCCTCAGTGAGCAACAGCATCGGAGCAGTAGCGCTAGCTATAACTAGCGCAGGCAAGCGAAAAGGGTGGGTAACCTTTCCGTCCACGCCAGCGGAAAAGCAGCGGGAAGTGGCCGAATTTTTGCACCGCGGCCGAATTCCTGGTGTTGTTGGCTGCATCGATGGAACCCTCGTTGCCATCAGTCAGCCCAAATGTCTCAGCCCTGGTGAAACGCAGGCATTCATGACCAGAAAGGGCTACTACGCCCTAAACACGATGTCGGTAAGTACTACATGTCTGTCCTCGTTAAACAAAAAAAAAACAGAATTCGCGAATGTCAGCCACCTGCGTGGATTGCGTGCATTTGTATGCTTAAATTTTAATGCACTCAAAATTGGAGGGAGGAAACGTCATTTACTTTGTCGGGTAACATGTTAACGATACTTATGAAAAACAAATTCCACCAAGGTTTCCGCATAATTTTCATAATATCACTAGAGTATTGCATTCTGCGTCACAATTGTGGCCCTACATGACAGACAGTTAAAATTGTTATAGATAACAGGTATACGCGGCAAGACAACATATAAAAGGCACCATTTTTTATTAGAATAATGCCACCTTCCCTATCTTTGCAAAAACTTAACATGAATATTTCTTAAAATTATGCTCATATCATGTTCCAAGAGTGTGCTGCTTTTATGAAAATTTCAGAGTGAATTAGGGCCATGGCTTTTTTTCTACTCATTAGTTTGTCACCAGCATGTGTCAGTCTTTCTGCTAACTTTGTATATTTGCAGGTCTCAGATTCAAAACCGAGAACCCACGCTATTGATCCGCGACGACCAGGATCCACACACGATGTCTTTTGCTTGAAACACTCATTCCTGTGGAAGAGAATTGCCCAACAAGGGCTACTTTGTCCTGAGGAGTTTCTGCTTGGTGAGCCGTCTTATCTGAACCAGGCAAATACAGAGACTGCGCCCGGTTTTTATTTTTACACAGGTGACAGTGGCTACACACATGAGCCCTGGCCGATGACCCCTGTACCTGGCCATCCAAGCCTCCAGACACCAGAGGGGGCCTACAATCATGCACACTCTTCAATAAGGACAGCTGCGGAGCGCTGCATTGGGGTGCTGAATAACAGATTTCGGTGCCTTCAAAGGTATCCAACTCTGCATTACAGCCCCAAGCGTTCAGCTACCGTTATTGCAGCATGTGCAGAGCTCCACAACCTGTGCCTTGAAGAAGGTGACCCTTTTGACGGTTCACAGAGCAGTCATGACAACAGCGACAGCGAGGATACTGAGCAGGAGGATGACACCGCTGCACAAAACGTACCACCATCATCTTCCACTCACTCCACACTAACAAAACCTAAGCAGTGCGGTGCCGCATTGTACATTTCTTCTCCCTACCACGCCCTAAGCACACTGCTTCTTTGAAAAGAGTGTGTCAGCGGGTGATAAGGCAGCTCGCCAGGCAGAGACGACACACCTCACAGTGATTTATGCATTGCAGTGTTCATCATCATCATCGTCAGCCTGACTACGCCCACTGCAGGGCAAAGGCCTCTCCCATGTCTCTCCAATTAGCCCTGCCCTTCGCCAGCCGCGGCCACCATATTCCCGCAAATTTCTTAATCTCATCCGTCCACCTAATTTTCTGCCGCCCCCTGCTACGCTTGCCTTCTCTTGGAATCCGCTCCTTTACCCTTAAGGACCAGCGGTTAACTTCCCTTCGCATTACATGCCCTGCCCAAGCCCACTTCTTCCTCTTGATTTCAACTAGGATATCATAAACGCGCGTTTGTTCTCTCACCCACTCTGCCCGCTTTCGATCTCTTAACGTTACACCTATCATTTTTCTTGCCATAGCTCGCTGCGTTGTCCTTAACTTAAGCTGAACCCTCTTTGCTAGCCTCCACGTTTCTGCCCCATAGGTGAGTACCGGTAAGATACACCTGTTGTGTACTTTTCTCTTGAGGGATATTGGTAAACTGTCATTCGTGATCGCAGATAACTTGCAATATGCGCTCCACCCCATTCTTATTCTTCTAGTTATTTCCCTCTCATGATCTGGATCAGCTGTCACTACCTGCCCTAAATAGACATATTCTCTTACAACTTCCAGCACCTGGCTACCAATTGCGAACTGCAGTTCCCTTGCTAGGCTGTTGAACATTACTTTGGTTTTCCGCATGTTAATTTTCAGCCCCACCGTTCTGCTCTGCCTGTCTAATTCATTGATCATGCTTTGCAGCTCATGTCCTAAGTGACTTAGCAAGGCAATGTAATCAGAATAAACTTCAACAGTTTCAACCTCAACTTTCAGCATTATGATTGTTGTTTCTTGTCCTTTTTTCCTTTTGCATATTTGTTATACCATTGTAGCAATAGCGGGTGTTAGAAAACCTGACACAGCTGCCCAGTTTGGTACAAATAACTGGCACTGAAAACAAAATCTTGCTTATGGCTGTTTATGATCCACTGAGCCTCTTCATCAGTGGTCATCTTCGGCACAATCTTGGTAGAAATAAATAACACTGCTACAAAATGTGCTCGACTGAATTATTGAGACAGAGAGCATTCTTGGTAGCCAAATTCTATGATATCAGATGGGGCTTCTTGATCACTGATATTTATACAAAAAAATCACAGCAGAACTTGTCTCTACGCAATGGCTGAAGCAAGAAGCTGCAGCCATATGTATGCACTACTGCCATAATATCACAGAGTATTTGGCTGGGATAACATAACACTCTGAAAGAAAATTATAAAGTCAGCTAAAATAACGAACTGCAGTTATTATTGGTTCCACACTGCCGAGAGACTATCACAGCTGAAAGGATTAACAATGTAAAATAAGGGTAGTAGCAAGAAATGTACAGAAGGTAATCATGGCTGTTTTGGGTAATATAGCATAACGAAGTGATGCAAACAGAAATGAATGAAAGGCAAATATTCTTGGCTACACACGAAATGAAACAATTGTCTGGAGTAGCTGGTTTGGATAATATAGCAAAATAAAAAGATGTAAACCAAAATGGATCAAATTTAAAGACCCTTGTCTACACAGAAAATTTCAGTTGTCTGGGCTAGAATAATAAAGTAGGATGGCAGTAGTAATATTTAAAAGATCCTTTGAAGCTTATAATGACAGAAGTGGAATAAAATAAACCCGGGAGTTATACACTTCTTTTTTTTAGAACTGCCGCCACTTGTACGCTGTTTTCGTTGCTGGTCCCTCTGCATTTGAAATCTCTGCGAGCTCCCGCCACAACAGCGCTTTGCTTGCTTTCACACTTTCTGGCGTCAAAACAAATGACCCTTTCACGAGGCACGGGTATTGCTCCATGAACTCCACAAGCAAAGTACGCTGCCGCGGCGAAACATGGGGACCAAGAGGCCGGCGAGTCGCTGCTTGCGCCATTGGGAGTCTTCTTGTTAGGAATGAAACTTCAACGCGCGCGCGCATGCGACACCATCCACCGACATGAAAGAGAAATATGTACCAAATGAAACGTCAAAATAATTGTTTACTGTGCACTCGTGCATGTATTGCGACCTCTTAATAAATAATATATATTACCATTTGTTTGTTAAATTTGATTTCTTTTTAAAACGACCTATACTTTAGTGCACGGCCCCCGAAAAAGCCAGGCAGTCGTGGGCCGGGCTCCCGCGAGGTCGGGCGCTCGACGATTGGCCGTTGGCTTTCCCTTCTTTCTCCCCTCGCAGTTCGCTGTCGTCATTCTAACGTCACTCCGTAAAGGAACGGTTCGGAGACGGAACCGAAGTAGGATCTTTGGGGATCACACCCATGACAGTGAGCACAGTGGGCCGTGAGCTGCACTCGGACGCCACAGATATTTCTAGCAATGCTACGAAAAAGATAGCCCGGGTTTGTCTAGTACCGGCGAATAAACGTGGCAGTTGATTTCCGCCACTGGTGCCCGGAAAAAAAACATATCTGAGCCCTGATTTCTGGCTTCCCTGAAAACAATGACTGCCTACGTCAGCCTACGAACGAACACCTAGTGGACAGAGAATGCGACGACGCCTTTATCCTGTTTTCGGAAGGACCAGCAGGTGCTATCGTGATCAAATGATTACGGGACACGCGTTCGCCGAAAAAAAAAATATCGTAGTTTTGCCTCGCAACTCAGCTGGTATTGTTATGCGCATTTAAGGCGACATGATTACGTGAGTGGTCCGAAAAATCATTTCTTTCCGGACCCTCGCGTCCCGTAAACTTTTAAGGCGGAAGCCTTTAATGCCTCATCGTTGTAAGCAGCGGTTGTCGACAGAAATGTCACGCTTTTCAATTGGTCGAAACGGTCGTGACGTCACAGTGCGCGAATTTCAAACGGGGCCAATTGTACTTAAGCTAGTAACCATGCAACCAATTAAAGGTATCGTATAGTGATGCTCCAAGTAAGTGGGACTGAGTTTAGTTCATTGCTTACTTAACCAATTAGCCTAATTAACCTTTGTAGTCGGACCAGATAAATAAATAAAACCGAGTAGGAAATTGGCCGAGCTCGGGAATCGAACCCCGGTCTCCGGTGCGCGAGACGAGAACGCTACCACTCCGCCATGCCAGCTCAATGGTTTGGAATGAACAAAGGCGCGTCTAGTGAATACGGTGTCTTCGTTCATTCCCATCTTCCTCCCTTCCCTTTACGACGAGGTTTAGGTGTCCACCGAGATATGAGAGACAGATACATTTCCTTTCCTCAAAAACCAATTTACCGACGAGCAAGGCAGAGAGCCGAACGGGCGATGGCGTTCTATGGACTCCCTGGCAGCGTTGCAAGACGCTGTCGCGTTCCGCTTTCAGAGGCGAAGTTCAACACCTTAACCACACATCAGTGACACAAGCAGCAACACCACGCTTAAGGCTTTCGCCTCACCGCACTTTAGGTAAACAAAGTGCCCCCTGATTTATTTTGATAGCGTAAGCACGTTGGTAACTCTCACGCTTTATGACAGATAACGCCGCAAGGGCATAAACGCAGGAGGTCTTACTGTTTCCTTCGACGTCACGGTGCTCTTCTCCACGTGTCCAGCCGACTCCACGGTCGAGGATGCTTTGAAGAGAGCCTGGCAGGTCGCACTTCCCTCGACGTTGCTTAGCTTAGCGCACTGGTGCGGTTCTGCCGGAGCGATACACCTGTGAAGGAAGACGGAGAAAAAAGCCAGATACAAACACATCGCTCGGCTGTCTTCTCCCCCCGCGTCACGGAATTGCAGCCTGGTGAGAAGTGGCCTCTAACGCGAAGGGTATCCCCTTCCATGGAGGGAACAAAAGCGAGACTCCGCATAGACGCCACACTGCCACACATGGCACGTCCGCTGCGAATACGAGATGGGCTCCGGCGCTAGACGACCTGAGCGGACAAGGCTGGCGCCGACGGCAAGATGAAAAGGAGCAAGACGGCTTCCAAGCGTCGACTCCGAGAACAGTTGTTGGCCATCCTGTAAGGAGCTTTCATGTACTCATTTCGGCAGTACAGTCTTTTTTTTTTTTTTTCTCTCCGAAGTGTGCCTTCGCGGTTTCAGAACTAGCCCATATAGTTAAGGTACCCTAGCGCGCGCGCATCAAGGCACCCTAAGGTACACAACCACACCCTTTCTGTCGTAGTCGCGGCGCCGCTTGGGTGCCGTTCCTTTGACGCGAACCGACACCGTGCATCCCATGCTCGGTGGAGATACGAGACCCAACGTCTGGTCCCGGCAAGCGTGGAAAAATACTTCCCTTTATTGGGCTCCGTCAGAGATACATGACTGTCACAGAAGTGGCGGCAGCCTGTAAATTAGTTTTGTTTGTATAAAACTGATGCGTCCGCGTTTCTTTGTATGTGTCTCGGGAAGAGCAAGAATGCATGCACGCTTTTTTCAGTTATTTAGACAACCCCCTTGCATTGCGAAAGCGGAGGCTGCTCAAGGTCGACCCCGATACTGCCGAAGTCTGGAGCTGACCATTAGCAGGAAAGTTGCGGCGTGCGTGACTGGCTTTTTGGTTGTGTTTTACTTTTTTGCGTTTCCAAGGTCACCGAATCGAGAGTCGAAGCCTAGGGCTTCTTTTTAGTTGTGCGTTAATTTTTTCCTCCTCCAAGATGGCGGCCATGCAGAGTCAAAGTGTAGGTGCCTACGTGCTCTTGTTGCGCTTTTTGGTGTTTTGTTTTTTCGACGCCGACGCTGTGGCGCCGCGAGTGCTCGCCCGCTAGGGCCCGAGGGCTTCAAAAGGGGGCGGTATGGAAACGAACTTCAGTCCGCTCGTCGGTGGAAACGCTGCCGCCGCGAATTCCCGGGTCTCCGAGCCCCCGCACCGCATCCTCGAAACCGCAAGCTGCCCTGGACGGACGTCGCCTTCGGGGGCCGCATTGACTGCGCGTTTGTGGATGGACTGCAGCCGCGCTTCCCGGTTGACTGCATGTTTGTTTACCTTCTGACTTTTGACCGACTGTATCTAATTGACCTGTCACTTGTGTTCTGACCTGTGTAGAAATATTCAATGTATAACTTAATTCAGTGTGTTTACTGCTATGTGCTTTCCGCGATTGTTTTGTAGAATGTAAATTACGTGTCTGTGAAAGCTGCCGCATTGTTCAATCGAAGCTATAAACTTTGTTTTGTTGTTGTTACCTCTTAACACGCCTCGGTCTCATACCCCTGTCAAGCGGGCAAGTTAAGTACACTTACGGAGAGTGTCACTCGCGGTAAGTACACTTCGCCACATCTAAACGACGGAAGTGGAGTGTCACTCGCGGAAGAGTGCACTCCGCTAGGAGTGCGTTCACGGACCACACTTTGAGGGCTGAGTGCGTAGCCTTGCCACCAGCGACTTCAAAGGCAAAACATGTATAGTGCATAAAAAGTACTTACAACTTTATTTTACATGCTGTAACACTGTTTCAGAAAAAAAAAATCGTTCGTTATAGCTTCAAACGAAGCAATAAACAAGGAAACGTGATCAGACGCAACATTACTACGCGCCACCATCTTGTTTGTTGCCGCAATTCTGGATAGTCTTGGCTTTTCTTCTATTTATATTTTTTTCATCGTTAAAAACTGTTGAACTTTTTTTTTATTTGCTCTATCACGTTAAGCAATCAATTATTATGAGTCCTTTTTCTTTTCCGCCGACCTCTTCAGAAATTCCGCTCATTTTCTGACGCTTTTTTTTACTCCGAGTGCACTTTGCTTTCCCATTTAGCACCGCGTAGCCCACAGTGTCACTCCGGATACCGAAGTGCACTCCCCGTAAGTGCACTTAACTTGTGCGCTTGACAGGGGTACCAGTCACAACGTTTTCTTACCGGCTACGCCGGGCATCAAACGGCCACCCCCTCATTGTCCGGACTCAGTGATGATGTCTCCTAGTCACCGAACCCGTGACAATTAACTGGCGTCCGCAACAGGACGTTTGAGGCGAAGAGAACGTGGTGAACTGAGAGGGAGACTTGTTGAGGTGTTGAACTGTGCCGACTTTAGAGAGGTGTCGTGTATCAACAGGATTTGCTTTGTGCTGAGCTTGTAGCTGTGTTACTGAAAGTGGGCTTGGAGATAGAAGAATGGATTTGGAAAGGTTGATAGCTATGGGTAGCCAGTTGGGGCTAACAAGCACTGAGCTCAGAAAATGGGTCGAAGATAAGCTGCGCGAAGAGCGAAAATGGGTCGAAGATAAGCAGCGCGAAGAGCGGGCGTTTGCCTGAGAGAGAGCGGAGCAGGAGCACGCAGTCGCGGAGGCGGAGCGCGCGGCCGCGAAGGCAGCTGATGAACGTCAGACAGAGATTATGCGTTTAAAAATAGAGTGTCAACGACTAGAGAAAGAGACTAGAGAGAAAGAAGGGAGCCAGGACAAAGGTGATTTGAAGTTGAACACAAGTAAGCTCCTCATCCCATCTGACGACCGGAAAGATGATTTAGATGCTTATATCAGACGATTTGAAAGCATTGCGAAGAGCCAGAAGTGGCCGGAGAGCCAGTGGTCGACAGCGCTAGCTACTTGTCTGAGTGGGGAAGCGCTTAGTGTTTACGGGCGTTTGCCGCCGGGTGATGCAGCGGATTATACCAAGGTGAAAACCGCCCTTTTGAAGAGATTTTGGTTCACCGCGGAAGGATTCCGAGAGAAATTCAATACAAGAAAACCGGCGGATGGCGAAACTGCAGCTCAGTTCTCAGCGCGTCTCAGCCACTATTTTGACCGCTGGATCGAGCTTTCAGGCATCAAGACTGAGTTTCAGGAACTCAGAGAGCTCCTTATTAAGGAAAGGTTCCCACAGGGCTGTCATTCCAACATGGCAATTTACCTGAAGGAGAGGACAGCAAAATCGCTAGGAGAGATGTTGGACCTAGCTGACCAGTTTTTAGAAGCGCAAGGAAGCCTGAATCTCTCCAAATCGAAGACAGACAGCCGAGACGATGCCGGGAGGCCCGAAAGTGAAGGAAAGAAAATCAATAAGTGAGCACCGCCTCGCTGTTACCTTTGCAACCGCATTGGGCATCAGGCTTCACAGTGCCGTACCCACACCAGTAACAGTCATAGCGTCACCTGTTTCAAGTGCGGGCGAAAGGGACACAAGGCGGATGCGTGCCGCTCAGCGGTAAAGGATAGGCCACAGGCATCTTGCGTCTACTCACCCGCCAAGAACGTTAATGAGGAGAGCATTCGCGATGGCTACCTGGAGCTCAAAAATGGAGATAAAATTCCCGTTGTGAACGCGGTCATGATGACGCGACCGAAATTCCTCGTTGAAGGACTGCCGGTGGTGGCTGGAACGTTGGGAGGCAAGAGCATATCGGTACTGCGGGATACCGGATGCAATGCGGCGATCGTGAGACGAGAGCCCATCAACGAAGACCAGCTCAGAGGAGAGAAGAGGCCAGTGTACTTAGTAGATGGAACAGCTAAGATGCTGCCTGAGGCACGGGTTCACATCGACACCCCGTATTTTTCTGGGATTATCTCGGCGCTCTGCATGGAGGAGCCGCTGTATGATTTCATTCTCGGAAACGTAGAAGGCGCCAGAGCTCCAGATGACCCGAAGGAATTGGTTAAACAACCGGTCAGCAACGAGCTCGCTGAAGAGGAAGTTGCAGCGGTTGTAACAAGAGCGAAAGCAAGAGAGCAAAACAAGAAGTTCCAAGCGCTTAAAACCCCCGACGTCGCAGTGGAGCCACCCAGGAAGAGTTATGCAGAGGAGCAAGCAGAGGACCAGTCGCTCAAGCACTGCTTCTCCCAAATTGGCAAGAAACTGACATGTAGGGATTCGGAAGGCAAAATCGAATTCCAGAAAGAGGATGAAGTACTGTACCGAATCTACACCGAGAAAACTGGGCGGAACGTGCGGCAGCTCGCCGTTCCGAAGTGTCATCGAGAGGCGGTACTGAAAACTGCGCACGACGGAATAATGGCCGGACATTTAGGCGCCCAAAAGACGAAGGACCGGATTTTGCAAGATTTTTTCTGGCCGGGTATCACCGCGGACGTGAAGCGATTTGTCGCCTCCTGTGACATCTGCCAGAGGACAATCCCGAAGGGCCGGGTCGCCCGGGTGCCGCTGGGGAGGACGCCGCTCATCGAAACGCCATTCAAAAGAGTGGCCATCGACATTGTGGGCCCAGTCCAGCCCCCTTCGAAACATGGCAACCGGTACATCCTGAACTTAATGGATTATGCAACCCGGAACCCAGAGGCCGTAGCGCTGCCGAGCGTGGAAACTGAGAGGGTCGCTGAGGCACTGGTCGAAATGTTTTCTCGATTTGGAGTCCCTAACGAAGTCCTAAGCGACCGGGGCACCAATTTCACTTCTGACTTGATGAAGGAGGTGGCCCGACTTCTCTCCATACGCCAGCTGCATACCATGCCGTACCGCCCCATGGCGAACGGGATGGTCGAAAAATTCAACGGCACCCTGAAATTGATGTTGAAGAGAATGTGCTGCCGAAAAACCGCGAGACTGGGACCGCTATCTGGCGCCGTTGCTCTTCGCATACAGGGAAGTCCGACAGGCAAGTTTGGGCTTTTCACCCTTCGAGCTTTTGTATGGGTGGCACGTGAGGGGACCCCTGGCCATTTTAAAGGAGCTCCGGACAAACCATCACCTCGACGAGCAGGCGAAGACCACATACCAGCACGTCTTTGACCTCCGTAATCGGCTGGAAGACACGTGCAAGCTAGCGCACGAGGAGCTCGAAAAGGCCGGGGCGCGCTACGCAAAACTGTACAACCGGAAAACCAGAGAGAGGATGTTTGATCCGGGAGACAAGGTCCTGATTTTGCTGCCTACGGACAACAACAAGCTACTGCTTCAGTGGAAGGGGCCCTTCGAGATTAAGGAGAAGAAAGGAGAGGCCGACTACGTTATCGAGACAGCCGGAGGGAGGAAGATTTTTCACGCCAACCTGCTTAAAAAGTACGAAGAGCAGGAAAGCCAGCCAATAGAACGCGTGTGCCACGCGATCTGCGGCGTCACCGAATCGGACAGCGAGGGAGCCATTGCTGTTCCGGCGTTTGAACAGTCAGAGGCCGAGCGAGATGTGAAGCTTTCTAATGATTTGACGGCGGATCAACGGAGACAGCTCCGAGAAGTGATTTCAGAACACTCTCGCATCTTCTCCGACGTCCCGGGCAAGACTGACTGGGGCCGAGTGCCTGTTAGCGCTCACTACCTGCACTCCGGTCCACATAAAACAATACCCACTTCCGTTTGCGACGAGAGAAGCCGTAAAAAGAGATATGCAGCAGATGGAGCGACTGGGAATAATCGAGAAGACCCAGTCACCCTACAATTCCCCGGTCCTCTTGGTGAAGAAACCAGACGGCACGAACCGGCTTTGCATTGATTTCCGACGCCTTAACGACGTCCTGGTTGCCGATTCGGAGCCAATGCCCAGAGCGGACGCGGTCTTCGCTGCAGCTGGAGAGAAGAAATACTTCTCAAAGGTAGACTTTGCCAAAGGATATTGGCAAATCCCATTGACTGAGGAGCCCAAGCCCAAAACGGCGTTTTCAACGACATCGGGTCTCTTTCAATTCCGTTTTATGCCGTTCGGCATAAAAACTGCCACGGCAGTATTTTCAAGATTGATGCAACGAGTGGTGGAGGGAATCCCCGGAGTGCAGCACTATTATGATGATGTCCTCGTTGCCAGTGCTACGTGGGAAGAACATCTTTCTTCGCTGAGGCAGCTGTTTGCGAGAATCGAGATGGCCGGCCTGACAGTACGACCAAGCAAATGCGAATTCAGGATGGAAAGCATCGAGTTCCTAGGGCATCGCATTGGCCGAGGTGAGCTGGCACCACTCGGGAAAACGCTCGACAAGATACAGGCGGCGCTCCACGAACAAAGCGTCAGGTACGCGCTTTCCTTGGCTTGTCGGGGTATAACCGCGACTTCATACCCGACTACGCAAGAATAAGCGAGCCCCTCACCCAGCTGACGAGAAAGGGAGAGAGGAACGTCGTAAGGTGGATGCCGGCCCATCAGGAAGCCTTCGAAGAGCTGAAGCGTCGGGTCTCAAGCCCTCCGATACTACGGCTGCCAGACTTCTCCAAACAGTTTGTGCAGCACACGGATGCCTCTGATACCAGCCTTGGCGCGGTACTAATGCAGCGGCATGACGGAACGCTTCACCCGGTGGCATACGCGAGCAGAAAATTGCTCCCCAGGGAAGCAGCATACAGCACAATCGGGAGGGAGTGCTTAGCGATAGTTTGGGGAATACAGAAGTTTTCCACTATACCTGTATGGGGTACCGTTCTTAGTTTAGACGGACCACCAACCACTGAGCTACATCCAAATAGCCAAACAGCTAAACAGCAGAGTCCTGCGCTGGAGCTTGCTGCTCCAAGAATATCAGTTCACTGTCGAGCATATAAAGGGCAAGGACAATGTCGGTGCTGATTTTCTTAGCAGGCTGTAGATTTGTCGCGCGGTTAATTTTCGCTATTAATTTATTCAAGTATTATGGTGCATGTGTACACACTGACTTGAATTGTGTGCTAGTTTTATATAAGCGGTTATGTCACGCGCTGTATATGTGTGCACAGGCCTGCTTGCCGACTTCTGTGGGTCTAGAATATTATCGGATAATATTCCGAAAGTGCGGGGCCGTGTCACAGAAGTGGCGGCAGCCTGTAAATTACTTTTGTTTGTATAAAACTGATGCGTCCGCGTTTCTTTTTATGTGTCTCTTGAAGAGCAAGAATGCATGCACGCTTTTTTCAGTTATTTAGACAACCCCCTTGCATTGCGAAAGCGGAGGCTGTTCAAGGTCGACCCCGATACTGCCGAAGTCTGGAGCTGACCATTAGCAGGAAAGAAGTTGCGGCGTGCGTGACTGGCTTTTTGGTTGTGTTTTACTTTTTTGCGTTTCCAAGGTCACCGAATCGAGAGTCGAAGCCTAGGGCTTCTTTTTAGTTGTGCGTTATTTTTTCCTCCTCCAAGATGGCGGCCATACAGAGTCAAAGTGTAGGTGCCTACGTGCTCTTGTTGCGCTTTTTCGTGTTTTGTTTTTTCGACGCCGGCGCTGTGGCGTCGCGAGTGCTCGCCCGCTAGCGCCCGAGGGCGGCCGTATGAAAACGAACTTCAGTCCGCTCGTCGGTGGAAACGCTGCCGCCGCGAACTCCTAGGTCTCCGAGCCGCCGCACCGCATCCTCGAAACCGCAAGCTGCCCTGGACGGACGTCGCCTTCGGTTATGTGGTTCTTGGTTGGTGAAGAATGGTTCGTGCAGTGCTTGCTGGTTGTCTCCTCTTGGGGGTCACGATCGCTGCACTGCACTGGGTTGGGGAAAGGGAGGAACAGATGATAGAATAGGGGACGGGCACGGAGATGAGACGGACGCGGGTCGTGTCGCGGGAGAAGTGGCACGAGCGGAGGCGCGGAGAGCGACCCCGCTATGTGGTTCTTGGTTGGTGAAGAATGGTTCGTGCAGTGCTTGCTGGTTGTCTCCACTTGGGGTCACGATCGCTGCAGTGCACTGGGTTGGGGAAGGGAGGAACAGATGATAGAGTAGGGAACGGGCACGGAGACGAGACGGACGCGGGTCGTGTCGCGGGAGAAGTGGCACGAGCGGAGTGAGTGAGTGAGTGAGTGGATTGAAGAGGGAAAGGGGGGAGGGCACGAGCCTATATACTGGTGGCAGACCACCACGCCCATTGCCAGCGTGCCGATAGTGGTAGGGGGGAGGGGGAGAAAAGAGAGGATAGAAGAGGAGCGCGCCGCCGCATAGTGTGTCGTATGACACTCGCTGTGCTCCTTAGGCCTGGAAACGACCGTGGAGACCTGTCTCCTCCAAGAAGGTCAGGAGGAGCTGGAAGGCTTCGATGGGGTGGTATCCTCCAGGGAAAAGGAGATCTTCCTGCGAGGAGGAGGGTAGACACAGAAGGCGGAAGCCTGCAGCCAATTTGTTTCTGTGAGCTGAGAAGGCCGAGCACTCGCAAAGAAGATGCTCCAGGGACTCCATAGGGCTGTTGCAGTAGCTGCAGGCTGGAGAAGGGGTGAGGCTGAGGCGGTGAAGTCTGGATCCCGTGCTGGCGCAGCCCACACGAAGTTTCAGGAGGAGCCTCCTCTCTTGGACGGTGAGACCCGAAGAAGGCAGTGGCCGTGGCGGGTGACCCTCAGCGACCCTGGGGTCGGGGTGGTCAAGGAGCAGGTGGCGGTCGGTGATTGACCTGGCCAGGTCCAGGGGACACAACGATGTTGAGAGTGGAGTGGAGGGGTTGTGTGCTTCCTTTGCCAGGTGTGGGAATTCTGGCTTTCCGCCGTCGCCTTTGCGCGGCTGTGCCGGCCTCCCGCGTTGTTTCTCCTCTTTCCCTTGCTCCCGCCTCAGGCGGTGGAGAGGCGGCTGGGTGACTAATCACTGTCATTTAGCCACAGCTCCGCCCCGGCTCCCCAAGGGCCTTTGCCATTGGCGCCTTTTCGCGAGAATTCGGGACCCGTTTTGGGCGGCCGCGCACCGCGCGACCGTCCGAGCGGGGCCCAGAGAGAGATCCCTCCGAGACAGCGTAAGGTGCGTACGTTACTGTTTGTCCGTGCCGGCCTTTGCCGTTCGGACCAGTGCTTACTCGAGCTCGCCCGCACGTGTCCTCTGACCTGCAGCGGCTCGAGCCTGTCCAGCGGGGTCCAGCGACCTCCGACAGGCGTACCTTGCGTTGATTGCCCACTCTCTCTCGCAACTGGCCCAACGGTCGACACGAGAGAGAGATCACAGCACTGCCGCGGGGACGTTCTCCTGCAGCGGCGTGCTAGCGGCGCGCATTGCTCGAGTCGCTTCGTGCGCGCAGCGGAGCCTTGCTCCTCGCGCGCCCCCGGGACGGGGTGACGATTGAGTGTGTGTGTACTGCTGAAGGACGACGTGAATAAACGTCTCCTTGGTGAACTTGGAGGCCTATTTCTCTGCGGCGAATCGCTCTCCTCCCAGCGGAGGTTGAGTGCACCGCGTCGGTGTCCCAGTGTTGTGTGGTGACGGCTGATCGGGGCCCTTGGCTCGCGCGAAGCTCGAACCCGCGGTGGTTGGTGGCCTGTGTCCACGTAGAAACCCACACAGGGCATCAGCTGCCTCGTTGCCAGGTATTCCAGCATGGCCTGGGACCCAGCAGAGGTGTATGGTGGTCCCTCTATTGACGATGGCATCCAGCCTGGCCGCTAGTCTCTTGACGATGGGGGTGCCTTTGGCACGAGCGGAGGCGCGGAGAGCGACCCCGCGGGGCTGCGCGGACCGGTGGGAGACGCAGCCGCTGGTTGGTGGAGCGCCGAGCCAATAGGAGAGCGAGCGCTCTAGAATGCTGCTCGCCGCGGAAAGCGGCGGCAATCGACGGGCAACCACGTTCACTTGTTGCTTCCGATACCTCCGCATCCCCACGTGAAAACAACAAAGCTGATGAAGCCATCGCACCTCAGCTCACTCCCGATGGGCAAGAAGATTTCCCCCCTCTTCCTCCAAATGCTCCCTCACAAAAGAGCCAGCAAATTCCCCCTCCACGAGAAGAGAAGCTCACCGCAGCCACACAAACTTCTCCCAGCACTGCTCCTGGCACCAGGCTTGCTCAAGGCAAACCAAACTCATTCATCACTTCCACTCCAACAGTAGTGGATGCCTTCACTGAAGAAGACTACGCCCAACACAGCAAGGGTGCTCCCCCACAACACGACCGTTCCCCCGTCTCTCACCCCTCAGACAGGGACACTGCCCCAGACGGTCTCCCCTTTCGAGAGCAGCCTCGGCAACCAGACAAAAGGAAGAAACGCCGCCTCGCATTTCGTCCTTTCGAGCACACCTCGCCCAAACAAGGGCCTGCTCGTGAAGAACCCGGCATACTGCCCTCTTCCTCTGGGCGCTTCTCTGCACCCCCGTCACAACAGAGCAGCCGCAGCAAGCCTTCTACTGTTCTGTATTTCCCTTTGGGCAACAAAGGAACTTTTCTTAACTCAACACGTGATGCACTCGCCGCTCAACTCTCCCACCTTCCTGGTGTTGTGACAGTGCGTGTCAACATGCGCCGCAATGTTTGTGCTGTGGATGCTCACCCTTCAGCTGACATCGCTCCGCTCCTTGCAGTCGAAGAGATCTGTGGCGTCAGAGTTCGCGCTAAACATCTCGGTCCCAAGACCTGCACCGGTGTCATTTTCGGTGTTGATCGCGGCCTGTCTGAGGAAGATATTGCCGCTGGCCTTGACAGCAAGATCCCCATTCTCAACTGTACACGTAGTGGTGCCAACGTCATCATTCGTTTTGCTGGCACGGAACCCCCACAAGAGGTAGCCCTCTTCAAACACCGTCGACGCGTCCGCGCTCGCCTCCCTCACCCCCTACAATGCCGCAACTGCGGTCTCTTCGGACACACCACAGCAACTTGTCGAAACAAGTCCCGTTGTCTCCGCTGTGGCGACAATCATGCCAACGACAGCTGCGATGCTCCGAAACCCCGCTGCATCAACTGCCGCGGCACTCATTCCTCCATCGAGCCCCGCTGCCCACGCTGGCAACATGAACGCCAAGTTGCCACTGTTCTCTCCACCTCGGAGAAACACCTGACAAGGCAAGAGGCCGAGCGAATCGTCCGAGAACAACAAGGAAAACGTCCTACCTCGTCGCCTCCGCCCGAAACCACTGCACCGAACTCCGGCGCCCAGCCTTGCGCTCCCACCACTGCGCCGCGCAGTACAACCGCCGCTGCACTCAACTCGGCGCCCGGCGCTTCTCCAGTCGCCCGATCCACTGGCCGCTCCTTTCGCGACGCTGTTATAGGACCCCCCACTGCTCCATCACCCCCATCGTCACCTCTCGACCAGCGTGACACTGTCATCGCCGCCCTCACTGCGGCAGTTCAGGCGATAATCGATGAGCTGCCGCCCACATCACCTGCACGCAAACTGTGTGCTGCGGCCCTCGCCGCACAACAAGCCCTCAGTCATCATGGCTAGCTACTCACCTGCGCCCCGGCCGCGGATACTACAATGGAACTGTCGTTCCCTCCGCCGCCGACACACAGAACTTGCCTCCTCTCTTCCTCTCCGCTCCTTCGATGTGCTCGCATTACAGGAAACCTACGCGGCAGAGGAAGAAGTGAGCCTACCTGGCTATGTGTCTTACACCAGTGCCACGGAGTGCGCGAGTGATGTGTGCGCGGATTCTCCCTGCACTGACCCCACTCATCCACCTGGCGCACCACGCGCTGCAATTTATGTGCGTGCCTCTCTCCCTCATTCCCTCATTCCTGTGAATGACCTACTAGTTAGCAGTGTCGAGTGCGTCGCCGTAACAGTTCGCATGAGTGGTTGTGACACTTCCGTTGCGAGTGTGTATGTGCGACCAAACAACACTCATTGGGACGTCCGCTTCGTCGCCCACCTCTCTGCACGCCTCACTCCCGATCAAGTCATCTGCGGTGATTTTAACACGCACAATACAGCTTGGGGATGCCGCTCCACCTCAGTTAACGGCCGCCGCCTCTGTGACGTGATCTACACCACCGGTCTACTAGTTTTGAATGACGGTAGCCCTACACACATCGCACCGGGCAAACGCCCCTCTGCCATCGACCTGACCCTGGTTTCACCGCAGTGTAGTTACAACTGGTGCACCTCTCCTGACACCGAGGGCTCTGATCCCTCCCCATCGTGATCACCCCCCTTGTCGCTGCTCCACCGCCCAGAAAAACCTACGCTGTTGTGAACTGGAGCAAATTTCGACTGCTCTGTGCATCGGATTCCAGCCACAACAACTTCTGTGCCCACATCTCCCATTGTGCCAACCTGTCCACTGAGAAGTGCTCAGTGCAGTGCGGTGCTCCAGTGCCTGACATTAAACTTCTCAACTTGCGCGCTGCCCGTCGCAGAGCGCAACGCAGAGCTCGACGCACAGGCAAGCCTGAACACTGGACTCTCTACAATCGCTTGGACGCAGTGTGTCGCCGCCACTCCAAGCGCCTACGACGCCAAAGCTGGGCCAGACTCTGCCGCTCTCTTGACCAGCCTGGCTCTCCTGCTCGTGGCTGGCGTATCCTTTCTGCCATGCTCAGCCCTAAAACTCCACATCTCCCAGTACTGGCTATTGCTGTTTCCCTTGACATTTCGAATTTCGCGTTAGCCAACCTCCTGGCAGACAACTTCGCTCCAACTGTGCGACATACGACTCCTCCTGTCGTTTCTGTTCGCTTCACCACCATCTCAGCTCGTATAGCCGATGATGTTCTAGCCTTGTGCATGCAAGACTTCACCATTCATGAGCTAGAGACGTCCCTTTCCTCTCGGAAACGTAGGAGCGCCCCAGGCCCAGACGGAATAACTTATCAGATGATAAGGAATTTAGATACTAAAGAACGCGGTCGTCTCCTTGCAGACTTCAACTTCGTTTTCGCCAACGGAAATTTGCCCAACGCCTGGCGCACTGCTACAGTTGTTCCTGTTCTCAAAAAGGGCAAACCACCTAACAACATCCACTCCTACCGCCCTGTCTCTCTAACCTCTGTGCCTGGCAAACTTATGGAATCCCTCGCACTCAACCGCCTCGAGTGGATTGCCGAAGCGACCCAAGCTCTCGCACCGGAACAGAGCGGCTTTCGTGCCTCTCGCTCTACTGCTGATTGCATCTCTGAAGAAGTTGCATTCCTTGAACAAGCTCGACACAATAAGGAGGGCGCGTATCTTTTACTTTTGGATGTCAAAAGCGCTTTTGACTCCCTCTCTCATGCCTCCATACTTGACGCTCTACGCTCTCTTGGCGTGGCGGGAAGGCTCTTCCGCTACATCCAATCCTTCCTGACTGACCGCTCCTTCCAAGTCAAGGCAGGTGACGCCCTCAGCACTCCTCGCTCCCTCACTTCTGGTGTCCCACAAGGCAGCGTTCTCAGTCCATTTCTTTTCAATCTTGTGTTGGTTATAAGCTTCCGCGATGCATTCCATCTCTCCCTCACCTCCGTTTCCGCGTCCGCATATACGCTGATGACATTGCCCCCCTTTACTGCCGCGGCCCCACAGTACAGGGGCGAGCCGTTCGTGCCCACCTTCAACTTGCTCTTTATGCCGTTCGAGATTTCCTCTCCTCTGTCGGCCTAACCCTATCGCCCACCAAAACTGAAGCTCTCGTCTTCCACCCTCGACCTTATGCGCGGAGGCTAATTCCTCCCCTAACACTCGACGGCATCAACATACCTTGGAAGACTACTGGGGCGCTATGCTGGAAGGCCCGAGTTTGCTGAAACTCGGAATCTTCCCGAGTTCTGGCGACGCCCTCAGATGAGTGAACTAATGGTAGCAAGACAAAATCCCACCCTCGTCACGCCTCCAGCTTCATTGGGTTATCTGGATATATTCCGTGCTTTATCATCACATCGGCGCCACCTCATGGGCTTCTTGGGCGGTCTACAAAGAACGGGTCACGTGAGCCAACCGCCGGTGCACTTTTCATTTGTGTGTCGCTCCACCAAGTGCACTGCCTGTGCAATTCGTCAAACGAGGTCGGTTGAATTTTATAATGCACTTAGTACACCTTTATAAGCATTTTATAGTGTGCAAGATTTGGATTTAATGCGCTTTAGAGTGATTCATGAATTATTAAATTTTGCTTTGTACCGCGAGGGAACGCTACCAACGCTACATCATGTGCAACTGTGAAGGCTACGGAAGTAGTCCGCAAAAAAAATAAAAATAAAGACAGGTGTATCACTCCGCGCTGTTTTGTGGCGGTGTGGTCTAACGCGTCGCTCCGGAAAGTCGACAAGCAATGGGAGTGCATAGGTTCAAATCCCGCATGGCCGAACTTTTTTTTTCACACATTTTTTTTTTCATCGCAAGTTGAATTTCGCGTGACTTGAATGAGAAAACTCGTTTCGTTCAGAATCGCTTGAATATTATGCCGTGTATTGAAATGAACAGCATGCATCTGTTCATTTGATGCTTACCGCATACACCATACACCATGCATACACCACCTCGATATGGCCTGTTTTCCATTGTTAAGTGTTAAATTTTAAACATTGTGTTGATTCCCACAGTGACAGAAAATAGTACTGCCTCAAGAGTCAGCTTGGCTCGATTTCCCTGCATTCCTAGAAGAGCAGAAGCTGCTCAGACAGGATTTTCATGAAGCCAGGTAAAAAGAGTTCCAAGCTGTGGGAGCGTCAAGTAAGAATGCAGAAAAAGTTGTACAACGCTAGGAAAAAATATTTCGAAAGAGCAAACAATGAATGAGACAGGACAATAAAGAATGCTGACCCCGCAGTGTTTGCGAGAAATGGTCTATTCTGGAAACAGCCAGTGGCATGGATCACAGTGCATACAAATTAAAGGACACGTGCAGTGGATGTACACCAACACACAATCAGTCAAGTGCTCCAAAACTGAAAAAAAAAATGTGGAGTCATCGAACAACACTATTTCACAAAACGAAAACTTGACCAATGTACTAACAACGACATGACTCGAAACAAATTGACACTCAACTGAGCAAGAGCCAGCTTGAAATCATTCACACCTCCGAAAAATTAAGGACAAAACATTCAGTACTGGCTACGTCAACACTGGCACTGCATAACATGTCAAAATGACCAGAGATTGACAGTAATGCAAGACAACACAAAACCAGGAATTCCTCTTCAGGACATGAAGATCAGACACCCATACATACCATTCCCAACCCTCACACACAAAATTAGGCCAATGCCTAGGAGTTTGTGAATATTCGATCATTTTGGACAGCACAATTGAATCAATTTCTGTTCAGGTAGTCGAACGAATCAAACAGTATATGTTCAAAATTATTTTAAATGAATCCAATTTGCTCTCAAATTTTCAGATACATTCCGAATAATTTACACAACGCTTCATTAAGCTCCACCGTATTTTTCTGCAACTAATCTTCCAAAAACTGCACACATTGACGACGTGTACCAGTATACGTATTCTAATTGGAAAAAGTACGATTTCCACTCCCTTACAAATTATACTTTTATACAGACACTATTAACATGACCACCTACACTACAAGTTACTGCCCGATACAATTTGATGCAACGAATTTTAATGACGCAATGATTTGATGGAAATGTTAAAATTTCCTCGGTAGACTGATCAACACACACACCCACATGCACACATATTTCAAATTTCCACCCACACACGCACAAAGGTGATCACAGCAAGCCGATGAGTCCTCTCTCTTTCCTCGGTAGCATGTGTATTACACATCAATTCGAAATCAGACAAGTTCCTCGATGCCACTCAAGTCTTCATCACTGTTCGATCCTCGACTCATCAGAGGAGGAGTTGCACGAGTCAGAAATTCTGAAGACAAATGGTTCAATTTCAGCGTCAACAATCATATCGCGTTGCCATGCTTCAGCCTCAATTTGCTCCACATGAACACAACAGTTTTGCCAGTTTTCCTAGCTTACAGATGCCAGTGCTTCCGGCAGGAGCTTTTCCACTTCAGCCAAAGTGAAACACTTATTGCGACTATGAATATTGCATAAGAATGCAATCTGCCAAGTGACACAAATGCTACCGTTTAAAAACCCATTAAAATGCATGCATGAAATAGCTGGAAAAATCCATGCAGTTATTACGTACGCAAACATGAGGTAAAACAAAAAATTATCTACACTGTGTGTAAAACTGCTCAGTTACTGATAAACAGAAGCGGTTTTTGACGTTTAATGCCCCAAAGTAACTCAAGCGATGAGGCATGCCATGGTGAAGGGCTGCCAATAACTTCAACCATATGGGGTTCCTTAACATCCACTGACACTGCACAGTACACGGACCACTATCACTAATAAATGGGAGAACATTCCATTAACCGTGACATGCATGAAAGCAAAAACAGAGCATTCTTACAACCACTGTGTTCAATACATAAAGTGCCTTCCTCGTGAAATAGTTCGCCTTCGCCACGTCAGGGCTGGACTTCGAAGGAGCATTTACGCCAATGTAGGTCCCGTCGACGCATCCCACGACGTCTGTGATGCCGCCGCGCAGAAGGAAACGCTCCTTAACATACGCACGCTCGGCCGCAGTCGTGGGGAAAGCGAGCCACCGCTTCTGCACAGCCGCGTCGATAAGCGCGTCGGAGACGTCCCTCACGCAGCTGCTCACAGTGCTTTGGTGGCGTCCAATAAAGCGGTCTGCGCCGACGCTCCCCTGGAAGCTCCCGGTCGCGAAGAACCGGAGGGCGCAGAGGACTTGCTCTTCGACCGAAAGCGAATGAGGCCCGGTACGCACTCTCCGCAGGCGTGGGTCGTCGCCTAACTCTTTACACAACCATCGTACCGATGTTTTGGACAGGCGAAAATGTCGCTGGAATTCGTCGTCGGCCATGGCAGTAAACGGGTCCAGCCGGCCGTACTGACATTTGCCGTCAGAGTAAGCGATGACCCAGGCTGCTGCTGCTGCCGCCATGACAGTACCGAGATGAATTCGGGGCACTTCGCCGTTCACGAGTTTAGCTCCGAGTTCACCTGTCAATCAAAACCATTGTTCACGCCCCCGGCATGCCGTACATAAATTATAGGCGTACGCGCTATGGGTGGGCCACTCCCAACATCCCTGCCGGCTACAGGTATGCTGCGCGGCTGTGCTGATAGCTGACAGACATCGACGATGTTGACCATCGAAATATAACAGGCAAAACGGACGTCAACGCTGATTAATCTAAGCACCTCTGCGAAGGACACGCAACGTGGCGACAGCCGCCGATTTCTTCGCTCGCATACCAAGATTGCACAACACTATAGCCTGATGCAACCACGTAAGACACAGCACAACGCTGACGGCGCGTCACGCCTGCTTGGAAGGCGTCAAACACGGAGCACGACGACGAAACGGTGTTTGGAGGAGCACGTCCTACTCCAACAACATCGCATCACACGTGTTTGGCTTGGCCATCCTTTCATCGGTGACAAAGCTCAGCATCAATGTGTCAAACACATCCGAAATCGACAAACGGTCGCTACTCTAGACCCAGTGCAATAAAGAGTTGTAATTTCCAGCACGCAAGCACTGCGTACTTCACACCGTAACACCTTTCTCTGTTATAAGTCCGATTCCATTATTACAAACAGGATCCCATCTGCCCGAACGATATTATTGCGATGTCACTCGACGTTAGTGACAAAACCAGTCCGCAAAACCTTGAAGTGCACTACGTAAACAAATACTACGCAGATACGCGCGCCACCACCTTCACAGCCTTTAGTCAGCGTCTGATGACATAGGATGAGTTGTGTCGCTGGGTAGCCCGCTCTTCGCATCCGCAGGGCACTAAAGAGGCGTCACACACAACAGGCATACGTAATGAATCATTGAATACAGCCAAACAGCAATTTTTTTCCCGCACCGCATCACAGCCGCTCGCACGGCCAATTTCAACCGCTGAGATTCGCCAAGAGCGTACTAAACGCAATGGTTGGCCATAGCGGGGTGCGGCAGCGGCCGTAGCAGCGGAGAACTCCACCTGAGGTCACTGCAGAGAGCAGCAGTGACGCGGGTCTGCAGTGCAGTTCAGTTTTTTTGCTTTTGTGTATTATGCAAGCCAGAAGATGCATGACTGTTATATTTTGATATACGACACAATAAAATATATTAACGCAATGACCGAACAATCAGACAGATTTAGCGTGTAGTAGTTGCCCAGTCATTCCAGTCGAAGGCAGCGATACCGACGGCGTGTCAGCGCAGGAGCTCTCGTTTTCGGCACGGTGGGCTGCCGCTCTAGTTCGTATGCAAGCCACGCTGCAAGCAATGGCCTCACTATCGCCACTAGCGGCAGAAAGTGTCAAATCTTTGTTAATTTCCTAAAGCTATGCTTTTCAACAACGCTTCATTGGATTCACATTTTAAAATAAATTTGGAAACGAACAAAATGTTCATAATATTATCTGTTGCCTTTTAACGTATCCGAGAGAAGAGAAAGGGTTGATACAAGAGTGCACCTAGTGCGCACTGTTCGTCTTCGGAAATGGAGAGACAGATAGAGCCTGAAAGAGAAGACACACCTTTGACGCGCCCGAAAAGGCGTGTCAAACAGCTAGCGGCGAGTGTGCAGATAGATAGCAGAGAAGTCACGATTTAGCGATTGCTGACATGGCGCTGATAACTTCAGGTAGCGCTGCGGCCTGGTATTGCGCAGTGTATTGTGTTTGAAGTGTGAAACAGGCGCGCAGGGTGCGCTTGTATCATCTTTACGAGGCTTTATCTCTACATTTTATTGTCCGCTGCCTGCGCACGTTCCGCGCTATCTTCGTTCACTGATTGCCGTTCACTGATTGCCGTCATCGCAAACTCGGATGAAACTCGGGTGAGCGCCAAACTCGGGCCTTCCGGCATAGCGCCCCTGCTCGCTACCTGGGCTTAACAATCGACACAAAACTCTCTTGGCTTCCAGCTGTGACTCGCCTAAGGAAGCAAGCGAAGCAAGTGGCTGCTGCAGCTAACAAACTATTAGCTAAAGGCGACGGTTGCTCACCCACCCTCGCACTCCGCTTCTACAACGGCATTTCAGTTGCCCGGTTTCTATACGCCCTCCCTTACTTGAATTTGAGACCTCGTCTCTGGCACTCCATCGATGCTGACCAGCGCAATGCAATCCGCTGCTTCTTGCGCCTACCGCACTTCTCACACGTGGCTGCCACATATGCAGAATCTGGTACCTACCCTGTCTCCCTCCGCGCCCAGCGCGTTGCCTTGCATGCGATTGCGCGCATGAGAAACACATCCAGCACGGATTTGCTCATCTCCCGCATCCTCGCAGCGCCGCATTCAAAAATGGGACGCACACTTCGATTCTTCGATACCCACATCGCGGATCCACCTCCCCGGGCGGCTCTACCATGCCCCCCTCACCGCTTTGTGCCTCTAAATGTCCGTATCGACATTCCGGGCATTAGAGCTAAGCGGAACACGCCCCACTGCGCTCTTCGACAAGAAGCCGCTGCTCCAATTGAAGAACTTCGTGAGAGCACGCATGTTTATACAGATGGATCAGTTCTAGAAAACGGCTCCTCTGTCACCGCAGCTAGTGTCATTCCCAGTCTCCGCCTAACGAAGCAGTGCCGAATTCCGTTTCGCGCATCTTCCACTACAGCTGAACTCGCTGCACTCAACTTGGCTGCGGATTCTATCCTGGAAACCCCAAGCCTCCGACGCGTCGCTATTTTATGCGATTTGAAAGCAGCTCTCATGCTCCTAAAGCAACGTGTGCACCACCTACCTATCGTCCGGGCATCAGACCGCAAGCTACGCGCTGCTCAAGACCGCGGCGTCTCTATTTCCCTACACTGGCTCCCTTCACATGTTGGCATTAGCGGCAACGAGCGGGCTGACCAGCTAGCGAAGTCTGCACACGACGCAGACGTTCCTTTCTCGTCCGACGTCATCGCATTCGACGTCGCACGCTTGCCAATACACGAGTGTATCCTCAAAAAGCATCCCGACAATCGCGTCGCCTCAGGCAGCCCCCCCCCCCCCCCCCCCCCCCCCCAGCTGATTCACTTCAGTGACTTCGGCATTCGTGAGCGCGCGACTCTCCTTAGAATGCCCATAGGTTGTGTTTGGACAGCTGAGCGCCTTTTCCGCCTTCGCGACACTGGCACTCCTTTCTGCCAGAATTGCGGTTCCATTGAAACCCTTGTGCATGTCCTCTGTGACTGCCAGTCTTTCGATGCCCCGCGACAGACTCTTCGCGATGGCTTTCGCGATCTCGGTTTTCCATGTACATGTCTGAATGACATTCTCTTTCCCAAAGGACCACGCGACAAAATTCGCCGTGCATTCAAACTGGTCCTTACATTTTTAGACCAAACGTGCTTACGAGCACGACTCTGAAACTATTTTCACAGCGCGCATTCCTGCCCGCTCTCACTCGCCAGGCCATCGCCTCGGTGCGCCGCTTCCGCGGCTCCTGCGCGCGTCTTCGCTCGCATGTATTCGTCCAATCTCTCCTCCAATGAGAGGCCGCGCCTCTCCGGAGGCCCCGCCCTCTCTCCTGGCATTTCTCTCTCGGCGCGCGACGCGGCCGCTTCGGCCGCTCGCTCGCCTCGTCGACCACGCACCCCGGCCAGTGTTGCCGGGTTTGGCTACTTTGCGCCAAATTGGCTACTTTTGGGACCTCTTGGCGACAAAAATTTGAATTTGGCTACTTGGCTACTTTTTGGCTACATTTGAATTCGAAGTTAGGAGTGAATAATAGACCTATTTTTTCGCCAATGGCCCCAGTGCATCTTTGCTGAAGTGCGTTAGAATGCCACACGTAACACTCTTTTACTACGGCGCCTGCCCTGTTGTTGAAAATTTACCTGTAATTATCTCCTAGACATAAAATAGTTCTCGCTCCTGTGTTCACTTAACGCTCGCCGGACTTGTTCTCCCAGCCGAGACTCCAAAACTCTGGCTCTGCTATGCAATGCGGATATGTAGCTTCCTTAGAAATAGCAATAAGAACTGTCATATCTCCAGTCACTGAATGCACCTCAGGTAAATAGGGAAGTGTCTTGCTACTTAGCTGATACACCTGTGTCCTCAGTTGACTACTGGTTCAAAACGAGTTGATCGGCCGCACATGCCAGCCCGACAGCCACTTGTATGATGCTGAGAATTACAGTCCTGACTGAAATTTTTCAAGGCACATGGTTTTTTTAGCCGATTAGTAGCGAGCGGGGAAGACGAAAAAGTTTTGAAACGTGATGACGAAGGATCTTCGTATCGTATAGCGATATAGAGCTGGGGAGCCATAAGTGGCTGAAAAGCAACCCATTTGACCTGAAAAACTTTGGCCAAGGCCGCGTGCTTTCTATGCCTTCAATACGTATGAACTGCACGTGGCGATCAGTCTGTTTTGCAATAGAAAGCTGAAAAAAAGATCGCAGGAGAAAAACGGAACAAGAAATAGGCGCATATGAAATCATGCCCTTGTTTACAGTATAGTGAAGAAATTTCATTAAAAAAAATGGCATGCATGCCTTATTTATATGGGAATGCAAAGTGTTGTGGCAGTGGCTTAGGAAGCCAAATTATTTCTCCTCTGCTGAGAAGAAAAACTCTTCTGGTTACTTTTTCCACACTCTCACTTTAGAAATTCCTCGCGCGTTTCCGTGCTCCTGGCCCTTGATGTTCATGTATTTCCTTCCATTTGCTTTGATGCTTTAATACTTCAGTAATTCGCATCCAGTGTTAACCTGCATTCGGCAAGAATTACAAATTTGTTGCGCTGCTTTTCTGCAACTTTGGCGCTTTTTTGGCTACTTTTGACACTCCGGCGACACGTAGGCTACTTTCTGGCTACTTTTGCGATTTTTGTGGCGCTTTTTTTAGTTTAGGACCTGGCAACCCTGCACCCCGCTTCCACCGCGGCGCCTACAGGCCCTGGCCGTACTCGTCCCGGGCAGCGTCTTATTCGCTCTCCCTACTTGAGAGCCGCGTTCCCCTGGTCTCGCGTCTTGTTTTGCCCTTGGCCTTGCATCACCTGCCTTTCACCCGGACCCTTTACATCACTATCCTGTATATCCCTTCTCCCCAACGAGGCGCAACGGCGGTGATTCCCTCACTCAGAGGAGACAGTTGAACGCGCCTCGACCCCTCTTCCTACATCATCATCTAGAACCTCGCCTCGCCTCGCGGAAAGCGGGCAAAGAGTTTGCGCGCGATGCAGGTATACAGTGGAATTCAATAAAAATGAAGTCTCAGATGGCTGCAGGCTTGGAGAGCGCGCAAAGAATCACAACACAACACAGGAATCGTCACAACACAGAGGCTCCGTAGTAGGAGCGTCGCTAGAAGTGGCGTAGTGCTGGCATGAGGGGAATAGAGCCCGTGTGAAGGAGAGGTGGTTGCTTTGCGCTAAAAGCGTCTCTGAAGCCCTGCGGTGTCAATAAACTTGACTAGGGCTGTCAGTGCACTTTGCGCTTTGGTGGAAGGGCATTCCGGCAAAGTCAGGGAGCCCACAGTGTCCGATGGGAGTCCGAGTTTGGAATATTTTGCGCGCATTTCTGCGCGTGCCGACGCGTGAGAAGGGCAGTGGCAAAGTAGGTGCTCGACTGTTTCTATGTCATGACAGTCTCCGCATAGAGGATCGCCCTCTCTGGTGAGCCGTTGACGTCGCTCTGCCGTCCATACGCAACCAATTCGAAGTCGCAGGAGGGCGGAAAGGGCCCCTCTTCCAAATGCGTGAAATGGGAGAGGCCGAGGACTTTTCCCCGATGCGATGCGTGGATCCGGATGGGAGAGAGATACTCTGTGGCGGATGATATGCCGAGCCACATCGAAGGCTGTAATAGCGTCCGAAATTGGAGCAGAGGCGTTGGAGTGAGCCTGCTTGGCCAGTCGATCAGCAGATTCGTTCCCAGACAGACCCACATGTGATGGTATCCACTGGAGCACGAGATCGCAGCCACGGGCACTGGCAGTACAGAGTTTATGATGCAGCCGTTGCACACAGGTTGCGTTGCGCTCCGGGTGTTGGAGTTGCATGAGAGCGAGGCGCGAGTCGGTTAAAATAGCCACACTCGTGAGTTCAGTTTGCTCAATAACGATGTCCGCAGCAAGGTGAAGTGCGGCTATTTCGGCTGTTGTTGACGATGCAAAGAAAGGTATGCGGCATTGTCTTGCGATGCCAAGGGTGGGTGCGACGCATGCGGCTGAAGCAGAATCGCCATCGTGCGTCACCGAGCCGTCGGTGTAGAGAGGTGTTCTCAGATTGAAGTCAACCTCAATTCGATGTGCGGCTTCTTGTTGGAGTGCGCAGTGTGGTGTTCGTTTTTTAGAGCGAACTCCAGTTAGGTATGGGAAGATTTTCAAGGAAGGCTTCACAAGTGGTGGGAAGCTTTGCGGGGCTGGTGCAGCGTCTGTTTGAACAGCGGCTTTGAAGGCAGCGAGAGCCTGTCCCATACGTGATCGTGGCGAGGCACAAAAATCAGCGAGAAGATGAGAGGTCCCTGGGGCACGGTGAATTCGCTCGATGTGGTTCAGAGCGGTGATTTCAGCGCGCAGTGAGATGGGCCACACTCGGAGCTCTGTGTGTGTGGGACCTATTTGCGAGCTGTGTGGAAGGCCTGCGAATCGCCGCATTGCGTTGCGCTGGTCCACGTCCAAGTGTTTCCACTGCGCTGGACGACGGCGGAGGAGAGGGAGCGCATACAGTATGCGAGCCGAAGCGATGCCCTCGTAGAGACGGAGCGGTAGCAGGGGGGTGGCGCCGTTTCCTTTGGCAAGAATGCGTGCTGCTACTGCTGCGATGCGTTTGTTTTCATTCCGCAGCTTGCCTGTTGTCTCATTGTAGGTGAGTTTGGCATCAGTTGTTATGCCCAGGTATTTCCCACTGGCTTTCCAAGTGAGCGGGACGCCTTGGAGATGAAGAGGTCTGGTGGTTTTGCAGGTTACAGGGCGAGGGTGTAGCATTATCGCAACAGTCTTCTCAGGCGAGAGAGAGAGGCCGATGCTGGTCAGATAATCCACTGTGGCATCGAGTGCAGCTTGGAGATCACACCGCAATTCTGGGCCATAAAGTGTGGGGCCGGAGGCAACAATGGCAATGTTGTCGGCGTATATGGCCATGCGCAATTTGTGCTGCGTGCTGGGCAGGAATTAAGGAAGCTGTGCAAGTGCCAGGTTAAAAAGAAACGGGCTGAGCACGCTGCCCTGGGGAACTCCTGTTTTGACAGCGCGAGCGGCGCTGACTGTGTTGCCGATGCGGACTTGAAAGGTCCTGTCACTGAGGAATGCTTTGATGTATTGAAGGAGTTTGCCCTTGATGCCCAGCCAGTGTAGGGATGAGATGATTGCTTCGTGAGGCAGGAGGTCGAAGGCATTTCGTATGTCCAGCAAGACAAGGTAGGCCCCGAGGCGATTAGCTTTGGCCTCTTCGAGGATTGATGCAACCTGAGTAATGCAGTCCGCAGTGCATCGTCTTGTGCGAAATCCGCTCTGTTCGGAGGCGAGTGCTTTTCGGGCGTGTGCTATCCACTCCAGGCGGCGTAGTGCAACAGCTTCGAGAGTTTTCCCCGCAGCGGATGTAAGGGAAACAGGACGGTAAGATGTCAGTGCTCGAGCGCGTTTTCCTTTTTTTTTTAATGGGTACGACGAGCGCTTTTCGCCACTCCACAGGAATGATGCCGGTGTTCCATACTTCGTTGAAAGCTGCGAGCAGAGCTGGTCGTTGTTGTCTGTCAACGTTGAGCAGCATTTGATAGGTTATGCCGTCGGCTCCTGGAGCACTGCGGTTGCACTTTCGACGGCGTTCAAGGACATTATTGAGTTCATGCGGAACGATTTCTGCACTGCACAATTCGTCGATGACGCTCGCAGTTCGGCCGGTGACAGCCGGGAGGGGTACGCTTGGAAAAACAGTATTGTGCGACGCACTGCTGGTTGTTGTGAAGTGGTCTGCCATGGCTTCGGCCAGGGCATTCACGCTGAGGCCGCGTGCGATGGCGATGGCCAGGGCAGGACAACGGGGAACAGAAGGGTTGAGCATAGCGTGGAGAATTTTCCATGCCCGTCCGGGTCGGCGGGTGTCATTCAGGGCGGTACACAGGTGGGCCCAGCTTCGTCTGCGGCAGCGAATGGCGTGACGACGGCAGGCAGCATCTAACCTGTTGTACAATGTCCAATGTTCAGGCTTTTGGGTGCGTAAAGCTCTGCGCTGTGCTACACGTCGTGCTGCTCGCAGATTTAGTAGTTTTAAATCTGGCGCCGGTGTGCCGACTGGAGCCGTGCAGCGCACGGTTGCCGCACGCGCGCATGACGCAACGTGTGAAAAAATGTCTGTAGTGGCAGGATGCGGAGCACTGCACAGACCACGAAAAACGTCCCACCTCACAAGGTTGTAGGTGCGAATTGCTGGACGAGCACAGTATGAGGGGTCGAGCACTATAGGAAGGTGATCGGAGCCTTGAGTGTCCGGTTCGCACTTCCAT
The DNA here is from genome assembly GCF_055824585.1 of Amblyomma mixtum. NCBI lineage: Eukaryota > Metazoa > Arthropoda > Arachnida > Ixodida > Ixodidae > Amblyomma > Amblyomma mixtum. Next base: position 415,407,821 of record NC_143014.1, on the reverse strand, counting down.
AAAAGGAGCATCTTTCCGAAGTGAGAGTCAAGTCTATGGCACTGTGTTGGCCCACTCTCTGCACACGAGTGGGGCTTGCAGTGTTTATAATGTTTAAATTGCACTGGAGAGCGGCTGCTAGGAGGTCACGTCCACGTCGGTTGGTGTTGGCACATCGCCAGCTGTTGTGGTGTGCATTAAAATCACCACAGATGACGGAGTCAGTTCCGAGGCGGTTGGAGAGCGCGATGAGGAAGTTTGCATCCCAATGCGCTGCTGGGCGGACGTATACACTTGACACTGCTGTGTCGGTGTTGCGTATGCGAACGATAACAGCACAACACTCCACTGCGTCGTTGACAATGTCTTCAACCGATATGGTGACATGCGGGAGCGTGTTTCTAACGTATAACGCTGTCCGTGGTTTTCCGCCCGGGTGGGCGGGATCACTACATGGGAATGCTTCGCATGCTGCCAGTGCACAACTAGTTGGTCCGCTGTAGCCTATGTAGCTAGGTATCTTTAGCTCCTCCGCGCGTGCGTAAGTCTCTTGCAATGCAAGTATGTCGCACTCAAAACGCGGAAGGAGCTGAACCAATTCGGCGTGACGGCGGCGCAAGGAACGGCCAGTTCCATTGCCTTATGCGCGGCCTGGGGATTGTTCGCTGGTTAGCCATGTTGGCTCAAGGCCTGCTGTGCGGCCAAGGCCGCTGCACACAACTTGCGCGCAGTTGATGACGGCGGGAGCTCCTCGATGATTGCCTGGACGGCCGCAGTAAGTGCGGCGATTATCGTGTCACGCTGGTCGGAAGGTGACGATGAGGTTGATGGGACAGCACGAGGTCCTAAGACGGCGTCGCGGAAGGAGCGGCCCGTAGTTGCGACGGTGGGAGGAGCGCCGGGCGCCGAGTTGCGTGCAGTAGCGGAATCGGTGCGCTGCGCAGAGCTGAGAGCGCTGGGCTGGACTTGGCTGTTAGGTGCAGCAGTTACTGGCGGTGGAAGCGAGGTGGGTTCTTTGCCTTGCCGTTCTCGCACAATTCTATCGGCCTCTTGTCGTGTGAGATGTTTTTCGGTCGTGGCGAGAACGGTGGCAACTTGTCGCTCGTGTTGCCAGCGTGGGCAGCGGGGCTTAGTGGTTGCGTGCGTGCCGCGGCAATTGGCGCAGCGTGGTTTCGGGGCGTCGCAGTTATCGGTGGCGTGGTCACCGCTGCAGCGAAGGCAGCGAGCCTTGTTTCGGCAAGTTGCCGTGGTGTGCCCGAAGATGCCGCAGCTGTGGCATTGTAGCGGGCGAGGGAGACGGGCGCGGACTCGTCGGCGGAGCTTGAACAGGGCCACCTCTTGTGGGGGTTCGATGCCAGCGAAGCGGACGATGATGTTGGCACCACTGCGTGAGCAGCTGATGACGGGGACCTTGCTGTCGAGGCCAGCTGCGATATCTTCTTCGGAGAGGCCGCGGTCGACACCAAAGATGACGCCAGTGCAGGTTTTGGGGCCAAGGTGTTAGAGTGCGCTCGACACCAAAGATGACGCCAGTGCAGGTTTTGGGGCCAAGGTGTTTGGCGCGCACCCTGACGCCGCAAATCTCTTCCACAGCGAGGAGAGGAGCTATATCGGCTGTCGAATGGGCGTCGACGGCGCAGACGTTGCGGTTGATGTTGACGCGCACTGCTGTGACACCAGGAAGGTGGGATAGTTGCGCGGCGAGTGCGTCGCGCGAAGTGTTCATAAATGTCCCTTTATTTCCCAGAGGGAAATAGAGAACAGTAGCGGGCTTCGCCTTGCTGTGCTCCTGAGGCCTTGATGCTGAAAAGCGACCAGAGGAGGGGGGGGGGGGGGGGGGGGGGGGCGACGTCTGGAGCTCCCGAAGTGGGCGCCTGTCTGGGCTTGGTTTGCTCAAAAGGACGGAAGGCGAGACGGCGCTTCTTCCTTTTGTCTGGTTTGGGACCCTGCTCTTTGGAGGGGAGAGCTTCGTTCTCGCCGTCTGAGGGGCGAAGGGGGATCCTGCTGAGGGGGGCCACGCTTGGCTTGTAGGTAATCTTCTTCAGTGAAGGCATCCACTATTGTGGGAGTGGAGGTGGTAAAAGTGTACTTTTCTTTGGCTTCAGAACAGCTGATGCCAGGGCGAGCGCTGGGAGGGGAAGTCTGTGTTGCTGCAGCGAGCTTCCCTTCTTGTGGAGGAGGCGTTTGGCTGCTCTGTAGGGACGCAGTGCTTGGCTGTAGAGGAGGAAAATCCTCTTGGCCTTGAGGTGTGAGTTGTAGTGCCTCAATTTCTTCATTTTGGCAGTTCGGAGGTGGAGTAACGGGGTCCTCAGATGCACTGAACAATTGTGCCTGTGCATCGTTTGCCGCGAGTTGAAGCGGTGATGGAGAGGCCTGAGAGGGATTCTCGATGGGCTCTGTGGTGCGGATGAAGGCAGGTGCCATTTCAGTGCCCTCGGGGCTCATAAAATAGTAGACTATTGTGTCTTCTCCGCTTTCGGTGGACACGTTTGGAAGTGCAACAGTCGGAGTGACGGGTGCTACTTGAGTAGTTGGCTGCGACTCGGCATTGAGTGGCTTGCGTGTGGTGGGACTTGCTTCAGTCTTGCTGTCAGCCTTGGGCGAGCGGTGGGCAGCAGAGAGTAGGCGGCGAGCGTCGTCCTGAGACTCGATTATCTTCTGTGCCTCGACGTAAAGTTGTTGAAGCATGCGCGAGCAGCCAACGCTGCCAGCGCGGCGGTGGTGGCGGCCGGGAAGCCGGGCGCTAGGTGTTGGAGGCAGCTTCTCCATGGTCCGTTGCGGACAACAAAAAAAAAAAAAGGTAAAAAGAAATTAAGAAACAAAAAGGACCCCATGGTGGGGTAAAAGACGCGACGTTTACGCGACGTTTACGCGACGTTAATGTAGGAGTGGTAATACAGCAGCGATAACGAAAAATGCTGCAAGAATAATAATAGAAGAGTGGGCTGATATCGGGCGGGAGCAGGATAAAATTGCGTCCGCTAGTTAAGAGAGTAAGACAAAGAATCCGGACGTCGCCTTCGGGGGCCGCATTGACTGCGTGTTTGTGGATGGACTGCTGCCGCGCTTCCCGGTTGACTGTATGTTTGTTCACCTTCTGACTTTTGATCGACTGTATCTAATTGGCCTCTCACTTGTGTTCTGACCTGTGTAGAAATATTCAATGTATAACTCAATTCAGTGTGTTTACTTCTATGCGCTTTCCGCAAATGTTTTGTAGAATGTAAATTACGTGTCTGTGAAAGCTGCCGCATTGTTCAATCGAAGCTATAAACGTTGTTTTGTTGTTGTTACCTCTTAACACGTCTCGGTCTCAGTCACTACGTTTGCTTTTTGCTTACCGGCTACGCCGGGCATCAAACGGCCACCCCCTCATTGTCCGGACTCTGTGATGATGTCGCCTACTCACCGAACCCGTGACAATGACACTCACACATACAAGACCATGTGTCACGTGCGGCCGCCAGTCGGCTCCTGCCTGTCGCGGCACGCAACGGGTGCGAAGGGGCTCCCAGCCCATTCACCCTTCTCCAGCACCCATGGAGACAACACTTTACCTTTATAGCGATAATTGTTTTTTGACCAGGGGTGGCAAATGCCCTCATTTTTGTTTTCCTCCCTCGCCGTCACATTTGAGTACATGGCCCTCATTCATCCTCGCCCTCATTATGAGAAATTGCCCGGCCCTCCCTCACCCTCACTCCACACGATTTGCTGGCCATCCCTCGCCCTTTAACCACACATCGTCGACCCTCCCTCACTTTCGCCCTCACTTATAGTTTTTATTTTCGTTTTTTCTGTTTTTTTTTCTAGTCCCCTGCTTCTTGAGATATTACTGAGTAATAAAAATATAGAAGCTCTCAAGGAACGGTTGGACGAGAGGCTAGATGCTTCTATTATTGTATGGGTGCGTGTGAGTTGTTTCGGCTAATACGCAAGACAAAACCAAGAAGTTGCGAGTTGACCACCCCAACATCACTCTGCCTTCACTTATGGCACGCACTTCATTCATACATGTCCACTACACTAATAATATTTCATTGTTATCTATATGCACTGCTAAAATGAGTCAGCGCTTGTCGTGTCGGTGTACGGAAATTAATATACGCCAAGAAAATTCAGAAAACGATGCGGTAACCGTTACCATAGCAGTTACAATAAGTGCTAAGCACAGACACGACTCAGAACAGGGAAAGTTTGCAGGTCGCTTAATTGCCATTACCCGATGACATTGTGATAGCATTGTCTTCTAACTGAATTTCACTGCTTATAAGCTCCCGCCATTTCGCGTGGCTTGCTACATGCTGGTCTGATGGCGCTTCCACCCGCACGGATGGAAGATGATGAAGCCCACCTTTTCAAACTACAGCGCGAGAGACTGGCAGCTTAAGACGCGTGAACGCGGGTAGGTGACGGAGACGACGTCGCTAGCAGAGCTGCATAGCCTGGCAGTTGGACAGGCAGCATGTTAAGATTTCTGCCAAATTTTTGTTCGTCCGAGGAAAGTGTATGTACGGACCGAATTTAAACTGTAGTGGCACTCCCTTTTCCTGATGTGCTCAGCCTTACCTCCCGTCTAGTGCTCTGTTGCTCTCTCTTTTTGAGGTGTCTTCCGTGGCGTTTCCTAAAAGCTTTGTAAACAGTTCATGTGAATAGAATACATTTTCAGTGTAATAAATACCAAAAAGCAGCGGCGATGGCGTAGTGGTCTCTAGTACACTGTACTAAATTAGGTGTAATGAGAACCGGATTCACTGCGAGGCTGTTTTCCCAGACGCTCATAGATGGCTCTGCAGTCCTCTTCACATTAAAGCCCCTCGATAATTTGAAAGTAGCGACACTCTCCTCCACTCCGGCGTTTTCCTCCTCGAATATCCTCGCCGGCCGGCTGCGCGCGCTGCACACGGCACGCTTTTTTGGCCAGCGCTCGCTCGCCGTCCGGGCAGTTGGCTGACACATGCGCGCGCTCTTAAGTTCGCGCTTTTTCCACGCTCTGTTATTGAATAAAAACACGAGAAAGACATGCGACACGCGTGACTTTCACGAGCCACATAAATTAGCGTCTCGTACGCGCAATGAAAGTGCCAATTACGAGCGCTTGCGGCACGAACAAAACCACTTGCTGCATACATCTCACATTCTTTTTGACTTTTCAATACCGTCTGTCTGAACATATCATAGTATATGAAGCATAATATTTACAATATATTTGAACATTCCTGAATATTTTCAGCATGCCAATGTTTAGTTAAATGTAGATTCACTTCGAACTAATTATCGCGGAAGTACAGTATATATGGAGTTGTTCGCGAGTGGAGTTTCAGAAGTGGGATGGTTTCTGGGAACAAGCTGGGGCATTTGTTTCAAAAGCCGTCCTAAAATTTTTCATTAAGGTTCAGTCTGAGTTTGGCACCGCGCAGTGCACGTGCAACGGCTTAATCGTTTTTGTAGTTCAGAATTTTCTCGGCGGCTTGAAAACGAATATGAACTTTTTTCTATTAAGCATGAAACGACTTCAGCTCCCGCTGTCGGCGACCTTGAGGTGATGTCGAGCCGAATCTGAGAGCCAAATATCCGCGCACCGATTTTCCGTCATCCAAGGAAAGTGTCCGCACCCCATTTGGCCCTCCGACCCATTTGGCCCTCTCAACCACCGAAATTTGACCTTGTCCGAATTTCATCAAAATTGGTGTCAAGCCTAATTTCAATATGACCAATTCAATGGTGAGCTCAAAATTAGGTGGGCTATCCCCAAAATTTGTCTCTCTGGAAGCCATAAATTTGACGTCGTCCATATTTGACCAACATTTACGTCCAACCTAATTTGACTATGGGAAACTCAGTGTTGGCTTCCAAATTTAGGTAGACCACCCTCAAAGTTTGGCACACTTGGGCATTTTCCGCCCACATTCTATTCCTTTTTAAATCGGCTTAAAGAGATGTTACGTCAGGACAGAAAAAAACTGATAGCAACGACCGTGACAAAACCCAAGAGAAAGTTATAGGGTCTTAGCAATTTGGTCAGCCACAGTCAAGGCTATCCTAAAGCGAGTGCCTGACTAATATAACAAGTGAAGGCGGGCTAGTTGGTGGTTGACAATGGAGTGCATATTGCAACCGCGCAAAACGACGAGGGACGAAGAGAGGAAAGCACAGGACAAGACGCGGAACTTCAACTAAGGTTTACTACAGGAAAACCACATTTATACAGGAATCGTAATCACACCTGATGAACAGCCGATACCTTAGTTGAAGTTCTGCGTCTTGTCCTGTGCTTTCCTCTCTTCGTCCCTCGTCGTTTTGCGCGGTTGAAATATGCACTCCATTGACTAATATAAGTCTTGAGTATAAATGCAGTCACAATATGACACACAGTTTTTCAGATGCAATGTTTATTACAGATCAGTCGTTCAGTTTCACGCCGAACACATACATAAAAACCACGAATAAGCCAGCTGTGGACATCTGTCAGCCGTTGGGTGCAGTCCTCAGAACAAAACACAGAAAACAAAAACATACTTAGGGAGATGAAACAGCTCAGCTGTAGGCCTATAGTTTTTGAGCGGATGATGTATTCAACAAAAGGCTACGCGACCATGCTTAACTAAAGCAAATGATCACAAACTGTAGCAATGAATATAGAAAAATGGCATGCATTGGATATTTACAATACTTGAGTACATTCAGGCAACAATGGAAAGCACTGAAGTGAATAAAAAATGAATTATTTATGTGAATGCAATATGAGGTCTAGAATGTGGCATTGATAATCTCACCTGGTAGAAGCTTAACGGTTCAGCAAAACAACAAATAAGCGTAGATCGTTAGACAAGTTGCATTCATAAAAAAAAAATCTAGGTTAAATCTCGCTCGGGACATGCGCCGCATTACTGCGATGTGCACTGTTGGGCTCGACGCGCCGTCTGCAGCGACGACAGTGGCGCCAGCGGGACTGGGCTACGTGAATAACGGCCGGTTTCAGCACGCTGAGTGTGTGTGTGTATTTGTGTACGCGTTTGCTTCCGGTGTCCCGTTCTGGGAATTGTTTTGGTCGCGCACACGTGCGCCCGCCGGTGGCTCCTTACCCTCTCCTTCGAGGTCGAGAAACGGCCGTCGCCCCCTCCTTCACGGCCGAGAGACACTGCTGGCTAACCTTTGCGGCAGCCTTTGTCGGCGGCTGCGGCGGGGGGAAAGTGTGGCGGCGCAACCAGGGGACGGAGGCCCCTAAATCGGCTGTCGGCGGAAACGCGTCTGTTTGGATTCTCAAGTTCGCTCAAAACCGACAGCGGACCGACAGCGAAAGGGAGTCCATCACGGTGCGAACGGCTCCGACTTGACAGCGAGAATGTGTATATCACCTTAGTTGCCGCCAAAGGACTCCTAATTCCACGGAACGATGGGTGAACAAAATACACAGATCGACCATCTGTGCGTGGGAGGACCGGCGAGAGTGTGAATGTCCCGCCTTTTTGTCACGGTGGCGAGAGGGTGATGTTCCGCCCTTTTGTGGGCGGGTTTCGTCAAGAAATGTGATTGGCGATGTTCGAACAACCAAGTTTCCCCCAGATAGGTACCTGGGGAATTGAAAATGTATAAAACGTGGCTTCAGTGTGCTTCTAGAGAAGAGACTCCTGATAACCTGCTTTGTAAATAAAATCGTCTATCTTGTCTGGCAGTAACCGGCTGCATCTTATTCCGCACGTTGCTGGAGAGAAGAACTTCGGAGACCATCCCGAGGTACGAACAACAGTGCACTAAAACATATCTGGCGCAGTCGACAGGATCTCCGGCGATGGGCGAATGAGAGCAGCAGCGGTGGACGGCGGACGAGACCGGTGGCGTGGACGGCGGACCCGAGAACGTCACTGAGGAGCCAGCGGCCTGCCAAAGCGAGTCCCTCCTGACCTGTGGAAGAAGAGAGCACCGCGGAGCGACTCTTCAGAAGTCAGGCGAGTGCCTCTTGGTTTCCTGTCGGGCGCAGTTGATGACAATGCCATATAACTTGCGAGACAGGGAGGTTAACACCACAGATGCGGAGTCGGACGGGGTTGGAAGCTTGCAGGAGTTGGCGGTGACCAGTGACGCGGGGGGGAATCTGAGTAGCGCCATGGCGGAAACAGCGTCGGAGCAGCAGATGAAAATGCTGGAGCTTCGATTTAAAATTGCTGAAGCAGAAAAAGAAAAGCAACGCTTAATTCTGGAGAGCCAGAAGTTGCGAGCCCAAGAGCGGGCTGAGTCCCACGAAGAAGGTAACAGCGGAGCGCTAGCTGTGGATAGGTCAGAGGAGGATAGGCGCCTAAAATATGCATCCTTATTGAAAGGAGTACTAGCACCGATGCCGAGTCGGGAATTCCTAGTGCCCGGGTGGTTTGAGGATGTGGAGGCGACTCTTGATTCATATGACGTCCCGTCTGAGTGGCGGGCCGGGCTTGTCTTGCCACAGTTGAGTGAAAGAGCACGCGGATTGCTTTCTACGTTGACAGCCGAAGAAAGAAAGGACTATAAAAAAATGAAGCAAAGTATTCTAGATGGATTGAGGTTGTCAGCAGCAGAATATAGAAGGATGTTTGAGGGGTCGGCAAAAGCAGCAGATGAGACATGGGGCCAATTCGCAATCCGGCTGGGAAACTATTTTGAATACTATACAAAAACCTCGAAGGCTACCACTTTTGCAGAATTAAAGCAGTTAATGGTCACAGACAGGTTGAAGGACTGCTTAGCAGCTGAGGCACGGGCTCATATTGTTGTCAATGAGAATCAGAGGTTCCTTTCTCCGGGCGAAGTGGCCAAGCTGGCGGAGAGTTTCGATGAAAGCGTGAGATGCAAACCAGGGTCAGTAGCTCATTTGGGAGGCTATCGAAAGAGGCCGAGTGGGGACCAGAAGGAGCGGGCAGGTGCAACACCTCATCAATGGGAGAATTCTATTTTAAGAGGAATGAAAGGACGGTGCTTTGAGTGCAAGTCACCAAATCACTTCGCTAGAGATTGCCCTCTCAAAAGGACAGGGGATAAGGCAGGCAGACGAGGCCAAGAAAAACCAGGAGACCGCGCCGTGGTGGCTAAAGTGAATGCTCCTTTGGAAGAAATAGCTCCCGCGAATGAGGTTGGCATGCAGGAAACAGAGAGGGTAGGCAGGAATTGCCTCGAAACAGTAACATTGAAAAGTTCGGAACAAAGCATTAATGCGGTGATTGATTCCGGGACTGAAATGACTGTTATCAGGCGAGCTCTAGTGCCGAAGTATGAGGCAGCTGGTTCCACAATAAAGCTGAGGGGAGCTTTCGGCGATGAAGTGAGAGCTGAGCTTGCATATGTGCCTCTCAGAGCAACAGAAGGTGCACCGTTTGTCTCGTTCGACAAGGCACAACCAGCTTTGCTATGTGCGCTGACAGACAAACTGTTGGCCGGAATAGACGCGCTCATAACTCCCGCAGACTACAGACAACTCCTTGAAGAAAGGGCAGTTGTAAACGAAGTGGTTTCAGAGGCAGAGACCGAAGGCGGTGAAAAGGAGACGACAGAGCATAAAAATCAGCAGACGGGTGCGTCCCTGGCGGTTACGGGAACAGACGAAGAAGCCGAGAAAAGGCAGAGCGCTCGGCAAGTTTTCCGTGAGGCTCAGGAAAATGACTCGTCGCTGCAGGAGGCTTGGAAGCAGGCTAGAGCTGGCACACATGGAATGATAATCCAGGATGAGTTACTATATCACCAGGAGCACGTAGTGGGACGCATGTGCACACAGTTGGTGCTGCCATCGCATAAACGACAGGAAGCACTAGTGAGGGCACACGATTCGCCTTGGGCAGGCCATTTGGGAGAGCGAAAGACTTTGCAGCGCATAAAAATGTCCTTTTATTGGCCGACCATGGGCCGAGAGGTCAAGGAGCATTGTCAGTCCTGCCACCAGTGCCAAATCAGGGCCCCCGTGAAAACACAGGACCGCGTACCCATAACGGCATTGGCCAGGCCTAGTGCCCCATTCCAGGTGATATACATGGATTGTATCGGTCCACTGGATCCACCATCAGCAAGGGGACATCGCTACGCACTGTGTGTAGTTGATTTGCATACTAGATGGCCTGAGGTTGTTTGTTTGAGGTCCTTAACAGCTAAGGCTACCTGTGACGCGCTCACCCAGATATTTTCCAGAATGGGAGTGCCAGAGACCATATGCTCAGATCAGGGCACAAATTTTACATCAAATTTAACGCAAATTATGCTGCAGAAAATGGGAGCGACTCCCAGATTTTCCACTCCCGATCATCCACAAAGTAATGGACTGGTAGAGCGGTGGAACGGCACTTTTAAAAGGATGCTGTTTCACATTGTAAGTGAGCATGGACGCGAGTGGGATCGAATGGTGCCATTCCTGCTTTGGGCTTATAGAGAGGTGCCACATGCCATCACGGGTAAATCACCGTTCGAGCTTATGTATGGTAGGATGCCTGTAGGACCTCTGGCTATACTGCAAAAGACGTGGTCAGGAGACTGGGTTGTTCCCGACTCATTGGCAGTGCCAGCAGCAGACTATCTCGAGAAATTGAGAAATGATCTCGAGGAAGCCAGTAGGGAAGCGGCAAAAAGTAGCGAGCTCACGCAGCAAGCTTATGTGGGGAGGTACAACTTGAGGACCACCGACAAACAATTTTCTCCAGGTGACCAGGTTCTTTGGCTGGAGAAAGAAGGCGATGGGAAGTTAATGGCACACTGGAAAGGTCCAGTAACAGTTGTGGCAAAGGTGCGGCCATATAGTTATACGATTGAGCTAAGTGATGGCACGCGCCGGTCGGTGCATGCAAATAAGCTTAGGCCATACAACGCGAGGGTCAACACTGTAGGCATAGTATTTGAAGGCGACACGGAGTTTGGAGAACTTCCCGCGTGGTCAGATACAACGACAGCAGTTGAGCAGCTGGAACGGGTAACTCTCAGCCATTTAGATCTGCTGCAGCAAAGGCAGGTAAAGGAACTAATCGGGGAGCACTGTGAGGTGTTCAGTGATAAACCTGGCCGCTGCAATTGGGGAGTGCACAAAATCAAGCTAAAAGATGGGGCGCAGCTGAAGCGTGCGTACCCTTACAAGGTGCCCATGGCACTAAGAAAGGAAGTTGACCGACAGGTGGCAGAGCTAAGGTCGTGGGGTTTGATATATCCGATAGAAAGCTCCCATGCACATCCCGTGGTGTGTGTTGCTAAGAAAGATGGCAGTGTCAGGTTATGCTGTGACTATCGCAAGCTGAATGAAGCAACGGAGCCTGATGCGTTTCCTATGAACCTGCCAGGTGACCTAATTTACGAGGTAGCGCAGGCAAAGTACATAACCCTGCTCGATATGCTAAGAGGATATTGGCAGATTCCGTTGGACGAAAAAGCCCAGGAGTACACAGCATTTGTCACCTCGTCTGGACAGTACGCTTGGAAGGTTATGCCGTTTGGACTGAGAAATTCGGCAAGCACCTACCAAAGAATAATCAATCAGATCCTTGTACCACACCGTGAATATGCGTGCGCATATATAGATGACATGTGCGTCTTCTCGCAGACATGGGAAGAGCACCTCGAACACCTCGGAAGGGTACTGGCTTCGCTAGCGGCCGCAGGGCTCACAGTTAATGTCACTAAGTGCCATTTCGCGCAAAAGGAAGTGCGGTTTCTGGGTCATATCGTGGGGTCAGGAAAACACGGCGCAGATCCAGAAAAGCTTAGAGCCATTCAAGAAATTCCTGTACCACAAACAAAAAGGCAGCTGCGTAGCTTTTTGGGGCTAGCAAATTATTACCGGGATTACGTTCCGGAGTATTCAAAGGTGGTGCTACCACTGACGAACCTGACTGGAAAGCGCGTGCCTCAGAAGATACCGTGGAAGGAGGATGCCGAGGGTGCTTTTATAAAGGTAAAGGAGTGTTTGACAAAGGCCGCAGCGTTGAGCGCACCCGATCTGAACAAAGAGTTCATTCTGGCCACTGATGCTTCAGATTATGCCGTCGGAGCATGTCTAGCACAGTTGGATGACGAAGGAAAAGAGCAACCCATTTCATTCCTGAGCAAGAAATTAAGCCCGGCCCAGTCACGATGGGCTACGATCGAGAAAGAAGCCTACGCCATCATTTGGGCGCTGGGAAAGCTTGACACGTGGCTGTTCGGTGCACGAATCAGGGTAATTACCGACCACAATCCCTTGAAATTTCTTACTCTGACCACGCCACTAAGCGCGAAGCTGACAAGGTGGGCGCTGGCTCTCCAGAAGTACAACATTGTAGTGGAGTACAAAAAGGGGTCTCTAAACGCAAATGCCGACGCTATGTCGCGTATGGTCGCCAATGACGAAAGCGAGTAAGATACCGTCGTCCGTTTTCGCGGCCTCGGTTTGCGAGAGGTATGGCATTGTTGGGTGCTGCGTTGGCGGGGAACCGAGGGGTACTTGTTGACAGATGAAGTGGGAGCAATGCGTCGAGCTCCTGTGATTGTTGTGTGCAGCAAGTTCGAAGACTGTGCCGCACAGTTTTGTGGGGAGGTGTTGGGCTCGACGCGCCGTCTGCAGCGACGACAGTGGCGCCAGCGGGACTGGGCTACGTGAATAACGGCCGGTTTCAGCACGCTGAGTGTGTGTGTGTATTTGTGTACGCGTTTGCTTCCGGTGTCCCGTTCTGGGAATTGTTTTGGTCGCGCACACGTGCGCCCGCCGGTGGCTCCTTACCCTCTCCTTCGAGGTCGAGAAACGGCCGTCGCCCCCTCCTTCACGGCCGAGAGACACTGCTGGCTAACCTTTGCGGCAGCCTTTGTCGGCGGCTGCGGCGGGGGGAAAGTGTGGCGGCGCAACCAGGGGACGGAGGCCCCTAAATCGGCTGTCGGCGGAAACGCGTCTGTTTGGATTCTCAAGTTCGCTCAAAACCGACAGCGGACCGACAGCGAAAGGGAGTCCATCACGGTGCGAACGGCTCCGACTTGACAGCGAGAATGTGTATATCACCTTAGTTGCCGCCAAAGGACTCCTAATTCCACGGAACGATGGGTGAACAAAATACACAGATCGACCATCTGTGCGTGGGAGGACCGGCGAGAGTGTGAATGTCCCGCCTTTTTGTCACGGTGGCGAGAGGGTGATGTTCCGCCCTTTTGTGGGCGGGTTTCGTCAAGAAATGTGATTGGCGATGTTCGAACAACCAAGTTTCCCCCAGATAGGTACCTGGGGAATTGAAAATGTATAAAACGTGGCTTCAGTGTGCTTCTAGAGAAGAGACTCCTGATAACCTGCTTTGTAAATAAAATCGTCTATCTTGTCTGGCAGTAACCGGCTGCATCTTATTCCGCACGTTGCTGGAGAGAAGAACTTCGGAGACCATCCCGAGGTACGAACAACAGTGCACTAACATATCTTGCACCATTACCAGAGGTTCGAAAAATTTACCGCACCACGGATACCGCTGCACGCATACCAACACTTTTGCTTCCACACTTGCTAACACATGCACACACATTATATGCATCAGCCGCCGCTATTATAGCACGTTGAGCGGAACCATGAAGCGACAACAATAACACGTGTAACGACGCAAAATGATCAGTGAATTAAGTGAGGTTGTTGGCTTTGTGATGCGCATGCATGCAGTTTCAGTATATACAGTCGCTTTGAAGAAATGCACAGTTGCTCGCAGAGGTGAGCAGTCTTCGTCGGGGTAAAGTTCTTGCGGCCGAAGTTGTGCAGCCGCTTTTTTCTTCAAATGCTGTCTTTATTCCCGCTCGGAATCGCGAAAAGAGCAAAGGCTTTTTCACGCCGGCTTGTGCACTGAAATGCGCAGCAACTGGGCATAGTGCTGCACTAAAAGAGCGCGAATAACGCGAAGTGCAAGCGTGCAAGGCGAGGGAGCTCGGTCGTAGCAGCGGCGGCTGGCTAAAAAATGGCGCCGACGAAAAATGAAAACACGAAAAGAGCGAACTTTCCGCGCGCTTTTCCCGGAGACCGCCTGCGGAGCCAATCACCGTTGAGAAAAGCGCCGATGGGAGAGGTGAGAGAGGAGGATCGGCGAGGGTGCGCGGCGCGGCGGCATTGTTCACAGAAAGACGCTACTTTCAAATTATCGAGGGGCTTTACTTCACATCGGTCGTCTCCCGTGCTCTCCGGGCGCCGTTCTGCAAGACTTGGCAGCCGCATTTCAGAATTTCTATGCGATGCTTCTTTATATACATTACTTCAAGAGAATACGCAGTGTTAATATAATGCCCACAGACATGCACAGTACACGAGGCTCCTGCATTTCGCCGAACTTCGATGGAGGCGAAATGTAAGAGCCACGTGTATACTGCGCGATGTGAACTCAGGTTAAAGAAACCCAGGTATAGCCGAGATTCGTATCTCCCTAATATACAGGGTGACCAGGCTAACTTTAGCCAAGAGTTAAAAAACAAGATATTTGAGGTAGGCCAGGGAAACCACTCAGCGGTGCGCATTCCTCCAGCGCGCGCGCGATGTGCACTAACCCTCCGTGCCCCGAGGCAACCCACTGTGCCCGCCTACCACGCTACCCCTTCGACAAGGAGCGAGTGGGTGCGTGAATTACGAACAAGCCACATCTGGACGCCGTACTGCAGTAGCCCCTGCCAGGTATACCACAGGCGGAGCTAACAACCAGATATGACAGAATGGTGAAAGTAAAAGGGAACCGCTAAGGGACAAGACGAATTTCTATATCAGAATGAAACTTCGAATAAAATCAGAAGTGGAACAGATTGGCGGCGAAAGAAGAAAGCTACTCCATTTCCCGTGCGCCAATCAAATTTATCGCCTTAATTTTTTCAGTAGCCCCTGTTCTGGCGTTTCAAGGGTTGTGTTATTTCGCGATTGTCTGCCCATAATTTTTTAGTTTTTTTTTTTCAGCCATATCTCACCGCATACCTGCCCTCCGCGGGTGGGCAGGTGTCGTTTTTTCATGGCTGGGTTTTGAGAAATGCCACTCGTTTGGGGTTTCATTCTGTTTTTTTGTTTTTAGTTGCTTTTAGTTTCCGGTCTCCTGTGCATTCCTGTGTCCTTCGTCACCTCCCCCATTTCCGCACCTCGCTCAGCGAAATAAATCTTCAGCTGCAAATCAGCCCTCGTCCGTACGCGTGTCTCTGACTGTGTCCGTCTCTCGCGTGATCTCATAATGCTTTCCTTTAGAGATGTAGCTTTAGCTTTTGCGCACCGTTCCTGTATATCGTCTTTTGTTTTACTACGAAAACGCGGCTGCAGAAAAAACGCGAACCGGGCACATTGCTTGCAGGAAGACGATGCGTGCGACGACAGTGGAGCCAGCCAGTGATGTGGCGGGACAAGCCTTTCTCCCGCCGGGGTCTGATACGTCGAGTGCTGTGACGGCAACGATGCGCGGCCGAAGCCCACCGGCATCAGCGACACCACACCGGCACTGCAGCGATCGTCTGCAGCCCGGCGGTGTTCCTTGTGCCCGGACGTTTCCACTCCGCAGATAAGCCATCGTTGCCTCCAGCTCTTCCGAAATCTTTGTCCGTGTAGTTCGATCACTGCATCTCGGATTCCACTTTTGGCTAGCTTCGTTCAATCGCGTAACATTGTGTGCGTTCATGCGTTATTTTTCAGTTATTACAGCGGTATTAGAAGTCTGTTAATTCCACTATGCCCTCTCTTTTGTCCTATTTATGTGAATAAAATTCCTCAGTCTTGCGTGCTGCATTCCCCACGCTTTGGAAATCACGTTGTTATTTTTAAGCGCTGTTCCTGGCAGTTTTTATGCAGCTTGATTTGGAGTACGGTTTTTTTTTGTTCCCCAATTTGCCGTGTGTGCCCCATTACACCTGTGAGCGGATTATCAGGCAGGGCCCCTGCCGCCTGTCAGCAGTCAGAATCTCCCTTCTTGCGCAAGTGGCCTGTAGTAGCCCGTCGCTACGTGAGGGGTCAGAAACCTCCTATACATAACATTCTCCAGTCTGGGCAGAAGCCGGAGGCAATGGCTGCCATAGCGACCGGAGGAAAGCCACTTCGAGCGTCGCGTCATTGTCATGGCAATGATTTACTCATGAACTTCACACTCGAGCGGGATTCGAACCTCCGCTGGCGAGGACAAATCAGCTTAGCATCCCGGTTTCTCAACTAATTCAGCCGTCGCCGCAGCCTGTCGCACTGCGTGCACGTGCGTGACATGTACGCGAATGATTCGTTTTTAAACATCAGTTCGCCTTTTTACCAAGTGCGCCGAAATAGTTGAGCCCGAAACTAGCCGGAGTTTCCTACCCCTGGCTACGTTCGCTCAAAACTTATGGAGTGGGCAGCGGTGTGTAGGTCGGCCCTATTAATTATGGCAGTGTCTATTACACCTCAGCATGAGAATTTCCTGGCTGAAGTTTTCCCGGAATTATCCTCCGATTTGCTACTGAGGGTGTTGTGCGAACTTTTATCCGATTTTGCCAGCCCCGATCTCCCGGCACAGTTCATTTAACCGCTGCCACAAGCACCAGACTGAACCGGCTCTTACGGGTGATAGGCTACAGCATGACGTATAGTCCCGGTGTTATTTCTTGACGCCATCATTGGCTGCTGCAAACTACGAAGTGCTAAGCAAGATCCACATGGCTTGACACAGGGGAAAGAGGACACAGCGAACAATAATTTGCGGCTAATGCGAAAGTTGTTTAAAGGAAATTAAATGGCGCAGAAACTGTCTCACTGCTTGATGGACGTCCCAACCGCGACTTAAGGGAAGGAAGAAAGATGTGAGTGAAAGGAGGATGAGAGAAAGAGGTGTTGGAGTGGAGGGCTGCGGAATAATTCCGACCATTTGGGAATACAGGGGGCGGCAGAAATTTAGGTGGGCTGATGAGATCAAGAAGTTTGTAGGGATACGGTGGCCGCAGCTGGCAAAGGGCAGGCTTAATTATAAAGAAATGCTCGAGTCCTTTGCCCTTCAGTGGGCATAGTCAGGCTGGTGATGTTGATGATGAGGATGACGTGGGGATCATTAACATGCACTGACATCGCACATCACACGGGGCAATTTCCATTTCACCTCAATCGAAACGCTGAAGCCGCGGCGGATCAGAACTCAGGTACCCTAGTGTGCGATTCGGTTCATTGACACATATCTGTAACAAGGAAAAATAACTCGAATATCAGCAGAGCTGATTTGAGGGTGAGGATGAAGGAATGCCAGCGAATTGAGGGCGAGGGAGGGCCAGATAATTTTACGAAGTGAGAGTGAGGGCGAGGTAGGGCCAAGGATTTCACGGTGAGGGTGAGGGAGGGAAGGCAAAAATGAGGGCATTTGCTCAATCTGTCCACCACCCTGACCCCTCGACTTCGGGGACGGAGGGAAATGGCCGGAAAGTGGAAGCTCAACTAGAGTGATTGGTTTCATCGTGTAAGTCAGGCAAGCTACGGAGCGACATGGCCGCTACCAGCATCCTATACTAGCTGTCGGTTCTGAGGTCTGTTATCCTCCACGCACGCCCTCTAAGAGTTTGACGTCGACCAGCTGCGAGACAACTGCCTCGAAGCTCACTGGCCGTCTACTGGGCTGGATTCACAGCAGGGGACTATCAGGGGGATGTATGTTTATGTCGACAAGTGCGACTATAGTTTGTGGGATACACTGGTGTCCTTCATTGTTCCCACGCCAAAGGCGAACGCGTGGAGCCACGAGACGAGCGCGAGCGCCACCGGGAATGTGGAGAGAAGGCACTACGGCTACTCTGCACGTTCCCAACAATGACGTGGCGTCACGACAACGCACTGGCCCCCTAGGGAAGAGGTGAATGCCTTACCTTGAGCGCAACCGGTTGCCCCAAGCGAGGAATGCCCGAGGGGTTAAAAGAAGGCGCTCGCGGCGGGAACACTCCCTCTTGCCCCGGTCCTCCGGCCGAGCTGCCCCGACGGACCCTTCCTGCCAGCGACCCCCCGAACGACCCAACGCCGGTCGACGACGACTTGGTGAGCAACTGAACCTTATTTTATCGGATAGAACATTCTTCCGCAGTGTGCTTTGCCTCGCGTTAGGGCAATAAACTATTTCCTAGCGTGCTCTGCCGCTGCCTATTTCGTCCGAACTTGCCGTGGCTGCGACTCTGCGCCACGGGTTGGGGAAACGTGTCGCGTACGGGTAAACGCCTGCGTGTAGCCAGCTCGGAAGCTGGACGCCGGAGTGACCCCGGCTGGACGCGGAGTGACCCCTTAAAGGGCAACTCCGGCGATTTTTCGATGTGCATCGATTGAAATGAAATTTTAAGTCTGTATTCTTTATGATAGTCTGATGCCTCATGTAAAATTTCGTATCTGAAACCGGCATAGTTTTTCCGCAAGCGAATTTTGAAAACAAGCGCTCCTCGACGCGAGCTGACGCGAGCGGCACCCACTGATCGAGCAACTTCTACAGGCCACCCTGTTCTGTGACGTCACTGGCGGGGCGGCGTGTCAAGCTGGTTGGGCGCGCGCTGGCGCTGGCAGTGCAGGGGAAAACTGAAAATTGGTTTTGAGGAAACTAAATGACGCAGTAATGGACACCCGAACCGCGACGTAAGGGAGGAGTGAAAGAAGAAAGGAAGAAAGAGGTCCGTAGTGGAGCTCTCTGGAATTATTTCGACCACCTGTGCAATTTCGCGCCATCTCATTGTGCCTGATGTGATGTGTACGCCAGAGTGATGGGTCACGGCAACTTCTGTTGTGCTGTGGGGTGCACAAATTCTTGATCTGTGACAACGGGCGTGATCTAGCGTAAGGTTTCCTAGCGATAAGAACCTTCGCGACAAGTTGGTGAGAGCTGTCCGCCCTGTAAACTGGTCTCCGAGGAAGCATTCCCGCTTGTGCTCGGAACATTTCGCGCCAGATTACTATGAAGACAGCGTGTACTTCAAACAGAGCTCTGGACTCGCTAAGGCTTCGTTCAACTGGCGCTTGAAGGCATATTCTGTGCCAACGTTATTCTAGTACAACCGTCTTCCGCAGCGGCCAGCTGAACGAAGCGCGGCCGTCAAGAAGAAGCGGTATGTTGGATTATATAACTGTAGCTGGCGTGAACTCACTTCCAAAAGCTCGCCGTCTAGACAAAGCTTCGCAGAGAGGACTGTTGGTGATGCATGCCCGTGTAAGGATGTTGTGCACCGCGGCAACGTTCCGGCCGCAGATTCTTTCATTATGCTGGGCCGGCCGGTACTGGCCACACGAACAGCTGTCGACGGGAGCATCTCATTAACTTTTGTTCTGACGACTCCTGCACAAATGCATGCACGAGAAATGACTCAAGTAATCACTCCTCCGAGTTCAGACCATCTCCGTGCTGCAGGTTACGCGGCCTGTGGTGTGACTCGGCTGGCTCGCGCGGCGGTGGATCATACCTGAAAGGCGACTCGTCCAGTCCAAAATCGTCGAATGAGTCGTCGTCTAAAGACTCGCTGGTCTCGGAAAAGCTGTCCTCCGCGCTTTCAGTCATCTCGACAGCGCGGCTCAGAGTAGTTGTGATATTTTCGGGGACTTCACAGCGCGGCGAACCCGCTCGTGACGTCACAGTGAATACCGCACGAAGGCACCTCCCTGGTTTCGGTTTTGCGGTTTCGAGTTTTGCGTTTTTTGCTGTTTAAAAATTATTTTACGGTTGCTTTTGAAAACCTTGTATCGTACACATTACATGAGGTTCTTAGGAACGCAAAAAAGCCATTAACTTAAAATGGTTGAAAAATCGCCGGAGTTGCCCTTTAAGCTACGTCCTTAGGCGGTACGCAATTCGTGCGGGTCCTGTGGACATGTGTAGCTCTCCGGAGAAAAGCATTCGGTAGCAAACCAGCGTCGATCGAATACCATTGATGTGCTCAATAGATGCCTGTCAATGTGACGCCGAGACCGCGTTTGTGCCCGCTGGTACGACAGTCCTCGTTCATCGCCGTAACTATTCATGGGAATTATAAATAAAATCGGCCACATCCTCCGTTGTTCAGTGAAGATTGTGCGACTCGCGACATGCGCCACCTGTCCCACAGAACTGCAAGGGAGCCACCACTTTCATTGCACCTGTCATTATTTTCTTCTGCTGCCAGAGAGAAGAACCATGCTGACAAAACGCTGCATTCAGTGCATCAGTGCCAAGGAACGGGCAGTTCCGCTTTCAATGCGAGCAGGATGCAATGCGGGCAGGAGATTAGCGGGCCGAGCAAGGTATGAACTGTCCGCGGTGCCACAAAGAAACGAAGTGGTCTGATTTGGTGCACACATGACAGTATTGTCTCATTCCGTGCCAGGCCGCGAGATTTATAACAGTGAAATCGGTGACACTCTGCATAGGCAGAGCACTGAGAGAAGTCCACGCGATGCCCTGACATGTTTGCACAGCGCAAGCAGCCTGTGTTGCCGATCCTGGGATGTTAGCTGCTGTCACGTAGCTTGCAGCACTACTTGGTTTTCAACCACGCGGCGGACGTGTTGCGTATTATAGTGTGAAATTAATCTTTTTTTTCGATTGGCTGATAAATGCAGAGAAGAACCGGTCTACCTATGCTCCGAACAAGCAGGCGTAACTGTTATGCATGCCAGCCCGGTCTGCAGTTCAATGCGAAAGAACAGCTCTGTGGCGCTCAACGAGCCAACCAACGTTACGTGGGCGTACATCTATGCACAAATAAAAGGGCCACGGAGCTAGCACGTCGACAGGAAAGCCGCGGGACGCCCATGGACTCTCGTGTTCGCAGAATGAGCTGCGAGGACGACTGTTTGCTAGCACTCTCTGTTCTTGCTCTTATGGTCTATGTCAAGGTTCACGATGAACTGTGTCCTAACCGGACTCAGTCTCATCCTTTTTCTGAAATAAATTTAATCCTTGACGCATTCATTACTGCGGCTACGGGCTGGCTAAGCACCAGTTTAACAGCCAAACGCGAGGCGCTCACTACGGCAAATAAAAACCGATATTTGAAAGCATAATCGTGAAAGACATTAGAGCGCAAAAATGGCAACACCATGGAGGAAAAAAATCTAAGGAGGGAGCGTGACGTCACGCGGCCAGTGTTCGCAAGCCGAGTGTTTACGAAGCCGTTTTCTCGCTCAGTTTTTCGCTCTCCGAGTCTGTCCTTTATGTTTTGATTCTGGTACGTTTTAGTGCGCGCGTATGTGCGACCCGCGGCGCGGGCGTCTACAGCAAGGAGGTTGATCTACAGTCAGTCTGCCGCGCTGATCTGCGCATGCGCACGCGCAGCGGGGCTAGATTTTACCGCACTCTATCACGTGGTGTGATCACGGGGGGACACACTCTCTTTTTTACTATATCTTTACTTGTTAAGACTAGGCTTCAAGGTTGTCGCCGGCCGCTCCCTCCTCAGTTTTTTTTTCCTCCATGGGCAACACGGACGAGTAACGGAACAGGACGAGCGCTTCAGCGCTCGTTCTGTTCCCTTAGTCGTCTGCGTTGCCATTTTTGCGCTCTCATGCCTTTAACGAATACGCACCAACAAGCCCAGCTGGAACTACTTCTTTGAAAGCCTAAGTTTCACCACAGACAAACCAACGTTTCTATCATGCTTCAACATTCGGTCATGTCCTACTGTTGGGCAAGAGCCATGTGGAAATGCTGGCGACGGAAAGGAAGAGGCTGGTGTTGCTTCCGCTGTGACTTCAGCGCAGGTTAGCCCTTTGGGAATCTCGTTTTCGCGCTATTTGCGGGGGTCATCATCATCATCATTACATCACTACGAACCGAACTTCGTACAATGCAGGACACAACTCTTTCAAACTGAGCCCAAATGACCCTGTTCCGCGCTAACTGCAGCCACCTTATCACCGCAAACTTCCTAGTCTTATCTTCCGCCCTGACTGTCTGCAGCCGCCTGCTACGTTTGCATTCCCCTGAAATACATTCCGTTACCTTGAGGGACTGTGGGATATCTCCTCTTCGCATTGCAAGTCCTGCCAATCTCCATAAACGTTTTTGATTTAAGCTAGTCATTAAGTCGCGTTTGTTCACTGACCAACTCTTCTCTCCATGTTTCTTTTTTTTTTACCGCCGTACTATCATTTTCCTTTCCGAAGCTCGCTGCGTTATCTTATCACAATTTGATTTGTAGACTTTTTGTTAACCTCCAACTTTCTGCTCCACAGGCGATACAACTACGTACACTTTCCTCCTGAGGAACACGGCTACGTTTCCAGTTTTAACGTCAGAGTGACTGCAAAATGTATCCACCCCACTCTTGTTCTCCCGTCTATTTCTCTAATGGTCTAAATCAGCGGCGACTACTTGCTCTGGGTATATATTGTCCCGTAGTGGTGACTACAGTCCGGCGAACAGAAACACAGCGAGAATGTCTTCAAAACGGAACTTTTTATTTGGGCTGACTTGCGCCCGCAAAGAACTGAATCACTCGGCGGCGGCGGAGCAACTAGCGTGCTCGGCGGTCGTCGCACAGAATCCCGCCGCTGTCGATCGTGCTCTTTTTAAAGCTGATAGCGAACATTCGAGATAAAGCTTGGGAAGTTACTAGAACATTCTGGCGCAAAGTAGAATCGGCTCCGTCTGGATGAGATCAATCTAGATAAACCTAGGCGCGTCTTGCGTCACAAACGGAGCGATAAAGCGGCGCGTCGGCAGCCTTGAAGCACGAACAAACAAACACTACAAAACGTTACAAAGATTCGCGGCAATATGTACTATCAGGGACAAAAGTTGTATACTCCACGCGGCGGGAGCCGGATCAACAGAAAACTGCGTTGCAATGCCATCTACAGGCGGCATCCGGGATCGAGACAGCCAATGCGTGACCTTTATTATCAGCAGGCATGTCGCTTGGCTCGTTTCAATGTTTCCTGCTTTAGCTCGCCAAAATGCAGCAGTTTTCCTTTGCTCCGGCTCCCGCCGCGCGGAGTATACCACTTTTGTCCCCGATGGTACTCCCTTACCACATCCGAATCTTCTCAACCTATCGTGAACTGCTTGTTTCTTCTCAGTGTTTTGCGCATTACTATAGTTTTGTTCATATTGATCATTAGTCTGAGTTGTTTATGTACGATATCTTGGCAGGGGAATGTAGTCATCAAACCAGAAGATATTCCCAGGTGCTCTCCATTAGATTCCATCGCTAAGTCTTCTAAGTCCAATTCTGCGAATACCTGGTGCGAACGCGCTGAGAATACAAGTGGAGATACCGTGCCTTCTTTCATGACGCCCACCCTGACGGGAACTGCGCGCAAGGGGAGCTCAGCGCCAACTGTAGCTTACGTAGCACCACGTTACCACAGGATACGCCGTATCCCTTTCTTAACTGGCAGCCTCGTTCGCTGGTATCCCGCGAGGCAAGACTGGTTGCGCGATCCACTCTAGGTGCAGGCGGTTTACGTCGGTGCGCCGGTATCCTCACGGCTGTCTTCCGCCACCACTTGGGCGAGGACGGAGAAGGCTAGCGCAGCAAGGGAAGTCGGAGTGCCAGGTGGGCGGAGTACATGACAAATAAAAAAAATGGCACGGTTTTAACCTAGTTAAACCGCGTAGGTGTGCGAAAGCATGTGTTCTGCCTGCTTTGCTCATGGCTTTGCTTAGCTCGGACGTCAGTACGCCTGGCGACAATATTAGGCTGATGTTAAGCCAACGTTACTAGATTACTTTTTCAGTTTGCAAAACTCCGACGCCGCGGATGTCGCCCTTGCCTGTACCGCCGAGCGGGGGCGCTCTCGTCGCTGTTTGACCATAGAGTAATATAGAAGTACAGTGAACTAGAAGTATTGGGTAGTGGAAAAAGCGGCGGCCGCGGCGCGAAGCATATTGTGTAGAAGCTCGCCAGGTGGCGCGCGCGCTCACTTCCCGAGCACAGCTGCGGCGAGCGGCTGACGCGGTTCGCGAGCAATACGCAGTGAGGAGATCGGCGGCGCGGGCTTTTATAACTCCGCTTTAAATTTTTCTTCAGGCAGAATATGTCAGTGTAACATTAATGTAAACATTATCAGGATTCGGAGACCAGAGTATGCAGCGCTTTGCATTTACTTGTAACTTTTTTTTTCGTAATTATCGCCGTTCGTCCCGCATATTTTTTTGCAGCGGCAAACCGCGCTTTGAAATTAAATTGATGTTTTCTTTTTTACTCTGCTGAACCAGATCCGAGGCATGTTGGAAACAGAACAGGTCGATGGCCCAAAAGCATGCATAATGCTGTATTTCTCCAGCAACATGATTGAAGCACGCGATGAACATGCGCATTTAGGAAGGATGAGCCTTCTGCAGACAGATGTTTATTCAAAGTCTCAATAAAAATTTAAAAAAATACTGCAAGAGAAGAGCTCCATGGCAAAGTGTACACAATACTATATATGCATACTTATGTGCAGCGGCTCAACTTCAAATATTTTGAAGTATCCCGACTCTTATTTTTGGACCGGTTTAGGGACTTCACAAAGAAGTGCAGCCTTGTGGTAACATAAAAAGCTACAACCTGCGCTGTCAATGATTGTGCATGGCTGCCGCATCCTATCCTGTCTTGCTGATTGCTCTTAATAAGAGCGAGAACATCCATCACGCTCTCATGATGCAGCTCTTGTGTGCTGAATGTGGTGGTGAAAAGGTTTTCCAACCTTCGAATAAACCTAAAAAGCCATCCGGTTGGGTACAGCAGGCCACCATTGTCACGTAGCCTGGTGTATTGAGCTGCATCAAGACGACTCACATCCTCCTTCTGAGTAAGAAGCAATTTGAGACATTCATCACACTCTAACTTCGGCAGAAACTTTCTGGCCACATAACCACAAATGTAGAAAATTAGCCGATCGTCGCTTCTTGCAGACACATATGAAGTGTGGTCTAGTACAGGGATCTGCTCTTGATGTGTGCTAGGAATGTCCTGATCATTAAGAATGATCTCAACCATATCAGTCTTGCCTGTCTTGGAGCCTTCAATCATGTCTGGCTCAAGGAGGGCTGTGAGAATACCAGGCTCAGCATTTCCACTGCTAACTGATCTCGCAAGTCCGTAAAAACTTAAACAGGATACAGTAATTGCAAACTGCTGGGATGTCGGGTGGGTATTGCAGCCACTTGACTGCCTCACTATACCGAACAGATTTTCGATTGGGTCCTGACTCAGCTTTGAAGTCATCAGGTACTTGAACTTAACATTCTTTGTCAGATAAGTCAGCAAAGAGAGAGTGCTTGCGACCGTTACTCTCAAGCCAACTGCAGTAGAAGCAGAAAGGAAGCCGCCTCGACCCCCTGCATGGAGCTCCCAGTCGGTGATGTACGTCAAAAACGAGAGCAGCTTTTCTTCTGAAGCTGAATCTGGCCGCAGGGCTTGGCTGGGGAATCTGGATGTCATTATTTCGATGACGTCTTGGATCATCCTGCAACAATAAAGCACAAAGAAGGCATTTATTTTCTTATATCTACTTTATACCCAAATAAACAGCGATGTAATTTTTACAGGTATGAGATGGTTCCGCCTAAGAAAAAGTTGCGAGCTTAAACTTACCCAAAGAAGATGAGCACTGCTTGAATGCTTCCACAGTAGCGTTCCAGCTCTGTCTCATAGAGTCGAAGGCCACTCAGCACCTTGTCACTGAACAGTTGGAACGCGTAAGTCACTCTCATCTTCTCAAAATTATTCGGGTTGGTATGGCGACTTGTTATTCCCGGCATGGCTTGGAGAGTGACATTGCAGCCGTCAAGCTCTAGTGCCTTACGCAGTGGACGGAGGGAGACCTGTAGCAGAAACATACAGACAAAATAATCGATGGTTTTACCTTACACTAATACAAACCTATGCATGTAAAGAAGAGCTGCTAGCAAAATGTGAAATGCAAAGAAAAAGTTGAGCTATGTTACCTCGCCTGCTGGTGTGTTGAAGCTACTCTTCATGAGCCCATTTCTCAGACACTTGATGAGGTGCGGAAAGTCAGACACAAAATGAAGTGAGCGGCTTGCATCAACTGGATGCTGCACTTTGCACTTTGTGAGTGAAGGAGATGCTCCAATGCCCATCAAAGACCACATGTTTCTATTCCAGGTCGCCCCATCACTTGTGATGAAGTCGACAAATAATCCTGCATTTTCTGCCAGGATAACTGCCTCTGTCATAATTTTTGCAAGCAAGCTGCCTTTTACATTTCCATGAGTGGCAAATACAGCCAGGATCTGTGTCCACTTCCCAACAAATGGCACAAAACAAATGACCATCCCATGGTCACATATAACGTGCTTATCAGTTCTTGGTGTAAACTGGCCTAGGTCGACAAATCCTTCAATCAGTGCACCGGATGTAACTGCAAGGTTTTCTGAAAGCTTCATCTCATCAACAAGCAATCCACCATGCCTTTTAAAAGGATCCATCGTGCTTGTTTTTTCCTTGAGTACTCTGAAAATTTTGGTGTTAAATCCAAATCCGGTCCTATAAGATTTTAAGTAATTGGACAATGTTGTTCTTGTTGGGAGAGCAAGAATATTTTGCTTGCGCATGTGCTCATAGAGTTTGGGGCCTTTCATCTTCATAATTATGCATTCTAAGACCCAGCTCTTTGTATAGCTCATTCCCTGCATGCCTTTACGTTTAGCTGCTGCAAACATATGAATAGCAGCCTCTTTCTGTTTTGATGACAGTGTTTGAAGTTTGTTCTCAAGGGCTTCTTTACTGATTTTTGAGCTTTCAGTTTTCATCTTGGAAACCATCTGTTGAAGGGTGCTCACATGTGAGCCCAGACGCTTCGTCCTTTGCCGGGCAAGCTTCAAGTGCTTTGAAATATTCCTCTTCAGAGGCTTTCTTGCCTTGAGCCGGCACTGTCTTGATTGTAGGCTTTTCCTTAGATAGCGGCATGGCACACAGGTGGCACCTAAAACACAAAGAAAAAATTAGAAGGGGCTAGTCATTCTGTTTCAGAACAGTTACGCACCGTCCACTACAATACTCAAAAAATAAAATGACACAGCAGACAAGGCCACAAGCCAAGATTTTATATTTGCTTGTGGCATTGGAACATCATTTTTACAATCCAAACATATATTTCACTTACAACCTTTAATAATGAAAATCACAGGCAACATTGTTGAATTCGAATGGGCAGTTCCCTGTTAGTGCTGTAAACAGCTTGTGAGAATATATTCCTAGTTTGTACTTGGATAGGCAGAATGGCTTTATGATGTGATATTCATGGGAATTGCTGATATAAATGATGAGCCTTAAAGACAGGTGAAGTTTGGATATGAATGGTAGCTGCCCTACAAGAAAGTTGAGAGTGGTTTTTTTCAAATGTTTCAAAGCATGCGTTATTCCACAGACGAAAAAGATCAATTGCACACTGTGACAGTGCTAATTGATTTCTTAGTAGTGAACGAGTGCTTACCTTCTTTGCTTACTAGTCCCGAGCAAGATCGGCTGAAAACAGTGCCTTGTGCAATGTCAACAGATTGCTTGAGGTGGCATGTGATGTCCCTACTGTGGTTGTTCTCAAACTCTTCTCGGTCCATTGCACCCTTGCAGGGAATAGCAGTATCTGCGTCTTTAAACATCTCTTCCGCCTCCTTTACCGATCGTACAGTAACATCCTTGCTTTCTTTGCCATGTAAGTAAAAGCGGGCGGTAACAGCGTTTGCGCAGTCACTTGTGAACATCAACACTCTTTCGTGAAAAAGCGCAAATGGATTTCTGCTCACGCTTGTCGTGGCAAAGAGAACTCCATCGAAGTCCGCTGCGTCAATTCTTGACCACCTATTTGGGACGCTCACACTGTTTGCGATCGTTTGGAGATCAGCATGCTCGGCTACTGTCACATCGAGGCTGTCGTTGTCATCTGAAATAACACCTGCCGGCGTCGACTCGTGGACATCAGAACGAGACAACCGCGCCTTCTTTGTGCGTGCTGTTGGGCACACAGCAACGCGTTTTCTCTCCGGTCTTTTCTGGCGCATTTCCTTTGAGAGATAGGACGGCAAATCGGGCAGGAGCGTGGGCACCGCGTCGTCGGTTAGCGTAGGTTTACCACAAGGTATTCTTACCTCCTGACCATTAATAAAATGCACATAGTCGCGCAAAATAAAATGCGCTTCAAAGTGCCTCTCGCATACGGCTGACGTCTCGGAGAGTGGCTTATCTTTGCGGTGAAGGTTCCTCTCCCATTGTTTCCGCCGGTCATTGTCTTTAGGTACTCCAAAAAGCGACAATGTGCGCCCGTCTGATTCTCGAAAACCGGGATACCCGCTCTTGCATCCGGGCGCATAGCAATGCGTATCAACTTTCTTCCTCTTCTTTTCCATGATCCAAAATAGAAGAGAGAAATGGTCACACTCGGCGCTTTCGATAACTTCACTTGTGGAAATCTGCAAAGCACAACACGCTGACTCGTAGCACCAACCGCGAAGAACGATGCGACAAGGCACTATCGGCTATGCAGAAACGTCAGGATCTCGCGCGGTCTCCTCGGGCATGTCCTCGGGAAGAGCACGCCAGCGCCCCTAGCGGCAGTCTGCGCTCGCGGCTTCACGCGGCCAGTGCGCCCACCCCTCCGCTTTTTCCACTACCCAATACTTCTAGTTCACTGTAATAGAAGTAAAGAGCGGACACTCCCGTAGGCCCCAGCGGCCGACTTTAAAGCCCCTGAAAAAACTAAAGTAGCGACAAGACGCCCTCCCTCTTCTCTCCTCCTCCCCTGCGCGCCGGGCGAACGACTTTTGTTTTCGTTGTGATTTCATGTGACTGCGGTGGCGACCTCTAGCCCGCTCCGAAGGAACTAACGCCTCTTTTCAATTGGTTGCGCCCGGATTCCTGTACTTGCCGAGTTCTTCTCTGCAAGCAGCGGCGACCCTAGTCGACGACTACGCGGCCTACTGCGGACTCCAGTGCGCCCCGTCTAAATCAGAATTTGTGCACATACGTCCCTCCCCTCGGGACACAACTCCGCTTTGCATCAGTCTCCCCTCGGGACCGATCCGGGAGTCCAAGGAGATCCGCGTCCTTGGTCTCTTCATACACCACCAACGCAGAGTCGACACCACCCTAGCCAAACTTCGCACGGTGGGAGACCAGGTGGGCCGCATGGTCCGCCGGGTCTCCAACAAGCGGGGCGGATTACGAAGCAAGGATGCACTGCGGCTTGCCCATGCTTTCGTAACGAGTAGAATCCTCTACTCAACCCCCTACTTGCACCTGCGCAAACATGATGATGACCAACTGGAGGTCATCCACCGGAAAGTCATCAAGCGGGCTCTCGACCTCCCGGTCACCACGTCCAACCAGCGACTTCTGGCCTTGGGCGTGGTGAACACATTTCGGGAGCTTCGAGAGGCCCACTTAGTCAACCAATACACGCGTCTTGCACAGACCACGTCCGGTCGCCGCCTCTTGGACCGGCTACACATCAAACATGACTACCATATTGAGGAAAGGGAGAGAGTGCCAGAACCCTGGAGACGCGCCCTCCGGGTCCGACCCCTTCCCCGCAACATGTCCAGAGAAGACCATAGCGGTCGTCGCCAGGCGCGCGCGGAAGCGTTGGCGCGATACTATGGTAACCAACAACATGTGTATTACGTGGACGTTGCCGGCCCACACCACGGGGTGTGGTACACGGCCGCAGTCGTACACAACACAAACACAGTCAACGGGCTCACTTTCAAAGCCTACAGCGCAACACACGCGGAGGAGATTGCCATTGCTCTTGCTCTCACTACTCCCAAGTCGAAACACATCATCACCGACTCGCGAGGGGCCTGTCGGAACTACGAGTTGGGCTGGGCTCCCCCGCTTGCCTGGCGCATACTGGAATATAGCTGTCGATCTGAAGATCCAACTCCACGCAACCTGATTTGGGCCCCCGGTCACCAGGGACTCCAGGGAAACTAACAGGCCGATCAGGCCGCCCGCGCACTCTCTCCCCGGGCTATCTCCCTGTCCTTGGAAGGGTACTCCCAATCAGACAATCTGGCCATTACATTCAAACAAATCACCGATTACTACAAGGAGGAGCACCGGCGCTACCCGGCCCCTTGTAAGGGTCTGGATCGCGCTGACGAGCGCCTCCTCATCAAAATTCTTACTAACACTGTACTGTGCCCGGCGGTGCTTAAACATTTCAATACATCCTTTGATGGCGCGTGCCAGTTCTGTGGGGAGGTGGCTGACACCTTCCACATGGTTTGGGCGTGTCAGTCAAACCCATCTATCCCCCCCAACCCCAACCCCACCAGAGCGGACTGGGAGGCGGCCCTGCTCGGCTGTCAGGACCTAAAGACCCAAAAGGCCTTGGTTCACCGGACGCGGGCGGCGTTGCTTGCCAATGGGGCCCCGGAATAGGGGCTCCACCTAGTATTGTTAGGGGAAAGGGCCAATAGGGCCTACCCCAATCACCTCTCTGTAAATATTTATTGCATTATAAATGTTTTTCACCACCACCACCTCTATGTCTCCGCATTAGCCGTGCGTTCCGCTGCATAAATACATCGGTGACTTAGGAGTAACATTTGCATGCTTCACTGAATCGTCTAAAGGCAAAAATGAGCACGCATAGATGAATTGTTTTGGTAGAGCCGCACGCGCACCGTGTCCGGGTGCGCCGGGTTTTATGCGGCGTGCCAAGTTTGACATCGAGAGTGGGGCGTGCATTGAACGTGACCGTGAATCATGAGGCCGTAGAATGAATTTGCGGTGATCTGTTTTGGTGAAGAGTATGCAAACAGAACGACCGTCCCCGCCGGAACGCGCTGGACGTGCTACAACGGATGCACAGGCTTGACATTCTAAAAGGCACCTGCAAGTGAAGGCATTCTTAATTCCCGTGGTTCATCCGCTCTTCTAGTGGCTTTTAGTTTTGGTCTGCTGCAGCGAATCGCGGACCAGGTAAGACACTTGAGGGAGTGCTCGAAATACGGTATGAAGGCCACGTTACGCGTGTACTTATCTGTGCCTCCCCTAATGTTCCTTCGCTTGCATGAACTGTAACGATATAGACTCCCGCATTAAAATTTTCTTTTGGAATAGTTACTTAGTAAGGAGAAAACCTACCTCGCAAATATCCTTCGCCTGCCAGCAATGGGATAATAAAGTTCTACATAAATGTTTCATCGTTATCAGTCATTTAGTAAAAAGCAAAACCTACCTCGCTTTGAACACATCTGTCCGATAATCTTCCATATTCGTATAGTCGCTATTAGAGCACTGCAAGGGCCTTAATTATTCACGCGTCCCGAGCCCGTCAACATTTTTCGTTACCCGCCCCAGCCCGGCCTGATTTTTTCGATATAGGTCCGAACCTGGCCCGCGAGGTATAGACATGCCCGGCTCAGGCTCGGAAACAGCCCGAGTACTAAATGCACATCGGTAAAGCGAAAGCCTTTTGTTATACGGATCTCATTAAAAAAAAAAAGCTGCTACAAAACTTTTCAAGACGGAGATAATGGAGGCCTCACTGTGGGCAACGTTAACAAAAAAAAAAGAACGTTTTAGCATTAATAAAAGAGGTTATCACAGATTTGCTCGCATTCGTAGCCTCCTCCTAACTAGTTAGGCGTCAAGGGGAAGCGAGAACGCGGAAGTGATGTTACAAAGTATGTGACAGGAAACGCGCGACCCACTTAGGTTTGGTTTGGTTTATTGGGGTTTAACGTCCCAAAGCGACTGAGGCTATGAGAGACGCCGTAGTGAAGGGCTCCGGAAATTTCGACCACCTGGGGTTCTTTAACGTGCACTGACATCCGATGGGCACTATCACGCATACCTACAGCTACTGGTCATATTTCGAGAGTAAACGCAAGCCAGCGCGCGCTAGCTGGTGTTTCCACCAGCGGTTCCTACGGTGCCTTGACGATCCATATCGGCGAGATAATTCTCTTTTTGTCTTTTTCTTTAATATATATACAGATATATATAATATACACGCACGCACGCGCGCAAGCGCGCGACTGCAGAATGTAACGCGTGCGCTTCACCATGTCAGAGCGCAGTTTGATCTGCGCTTATAGTACGCATGTATGTCTAACTGCGGCATGCGCTCAAATTCAAGGAACGTCACTCTAGAGTTAGACGTGTGCCTCGCGTCACTTACACGTTTATGTGCATTCAATCACGATGCGCTCAACGCAAGCGCCCTTATGTCGAGCTTACTGCGGCCATACGCTCGATCGCGAACAAACCACTGCACAGCGTAGCTTGAAAAAAAAAAAAAAGGAAAACTCAGCAGCTATTGAAAGCACGTCCCTTACGTCGCAAAGTCTGGTCGATGGCGTTGCGTTCAAATTCGCCCGGCCAATTCTGTGTAACCAAACCTTCATCCGGCCCGCGTCGGTTTTCGATGGGATCGCGAAGAACCGCTTTTCGCCGTCGTGACGGTTCTTGCACCCGAAGGCGCAGCAGCCCGTCATGCCGCACAGATTCCGAGCAAAACAAAAGCCGCTGTTCTTCACAGCAAGCAAAAGCGCAGTGTCCGCAACGACGCCTGCCGAACCTACGGTGCGCGGTTGGAGCGGACAATATGGCGTCTGCGGCCGCGGAAAGCGCGGGTTTAAAGGACTTTTGCGCGCGAAACCACCGACCAATGGGAAGAGGCGACGGGCGCAGGAGAGGGAGAGGCGGCGTTCTGCAAAGGTTGTCGCTACTTTAAAAATTTCCAGGGGCTTTAGCCGACTTTTGTGCACAGCGCACCTAGCGGACCCGGGGAAACGCACTGGCCTCAGAGATCAGAGGCGATACTTTCATTGCGTCTTGTGCGTTCTCCCCTCTCGCGGAAGAGGCGGTGTCACATTGCCCAGCTGAGCAGCTGGCCACCAGCGTGACAATTACGGAGCACGCAACGATTATCCAGGTTTCGACGCTCGACAAAAGCGTTTGGCTTTGATCGCTTGCCTGGACGCCGCGGCAAAACACGTCACCCACAAGCCGCAAGGCGTTATGCCACGCATCGCGTGCGCTTGGCAAGCGGCAGTGAACCTATACGTGCATTCTGTCAGGGTGACAATGAGCGCATCAGTCACTCCGCAGAAGGAAGCCAAGACATGCCAAGACCATACTCTTTTTCTTTTTTTTTTTATTTGCACGTTCAGTGCAATCTGGCGGAAACGGGGAAGCGCCGAACTCGGCCGCGAAAGGGCCCGAGTGTCCGCTCTTTACTTCTATGTTACTCTATGGTTTGACCGGCTTCTCGGCAGAGTAGCCGCGCTGACCACGTCAGCGAAGAGTACAGCGAAGCGTTTTTGTGCCAAGCGTTCCTTTGTTGGGTTAAACTGCGCTGCAAGTTAATCGCAGCTCCTGTGTGTCCCTGGCAGATTTATATCAGTGCGTTTCGAGCGACGCAGCTCGTGCGGCGTTGCACACAAGCGCAACAGCGTCGGTGCACCCGAGCTATGCGTCCGTGAGTCGGTGGGGCCGAGCTGTCGACCTGTCTGCTCCGAAACCAAGGCAAGACCAGCGTTCTACGTAATGTGCGACCGCAATTCACACTGACCATCGCTAAGGCTGCAAACATTTTCTGGAAAGTGCTAGAAGAGCTAGAGAAGTGCAGCCTTGCTGGCTTGGGTTGTGCTGAGCACGTGTCGGCATTCACTTGTCAGACACTGAACTCTGTTATCGCTACAAGAATGCACTTTTTCTCTAGCATGTCTCTTCTCTCTTGTGAAAGCACGTCTCTTGTAACTGTTTGCCCTATTAAAAGTGGCTCCCTAAGATGTATATGTTTTTTTTTCTTATATGAATTGAATAAACTGCTTTCTTTCTGACCTGTGCTATTCCCGTAATTTTTCGCGTTTTATGACCTTAATAACGTCGAAGTTTCACGGTGGTAGTCGCGCACCTCCCTTTAAAAAGCACGTATGCATCGTTGACTGTCTTATTTCAAACCGATGGTACTTGGCCTTAGGTTTCGATATTTTCGGCAGCATGCGACTCATTTACCGTGTCGTGGCCCGCCGTAAGCAAAGAGTCATTTAGTTTGTTGGGAAGTAAATGAAACAAAAAACTATACCCGACCAAGAACCAGATGTCTCATCGAAATAGCTACTGATTCAGAAATTCCGATCGTACCTCTGCCGCACAGGACCGTTCGCGCAGCCTGAATGCCACTGTAGTTGCACATTCAGAATAATATTTGTGCCCTATCTTGGAAATATCTTCGTTAAACAGGAATTACCGGCGTAAAGTGGCGTGAAACACGGCGCGCTCGTCTCATAGCGATAATAGTTCGTGTGGCGAGAGACCGGCCGGAGCGGACCAACAGCGTCGAAAGCGCCACCTCACGAGAGGGAGCCGAATGGGGCCACGTTTGGCCGCCGAACTGTAGTGGAGTTTGCAAACTGACGAGGTAATCTAGTAACGTTGGGTTAAGCCCTGGCGAGGTTCAGCTGATATGATCGGTTCGCGCCGCATGTGGAACCTGATGAAGACCACGATGTGCAATGCACAGCGTGAGAGTATGTTGCAGTTTCACACGAGGCGTGATCGGCTGCAGCGACAGAGTACTGCTCCAGTGCACGGGACAGCCAAGCTGATCTGTTCTCGCCGCCGAGGGTTCAAATCCCAGTCGCGGGGCGATATCTTGTGTTTGTGTATATATTTATTTACATTTGTCACACAAGAAAATTGAAGTGGTGTCGCAATTGCTACGCAACGGCTCAGAACCGTAAGATCGGAGGACAAGATTCATGGTTATGGTTAGTGAGCGTACGAGTGCTCTCGCACTAATAAATGAGAACTTCGTGGCCGCAAGCGAATTTCGAATCCACGGTGACGCGTGAAGATCAGCTTCACCGGCCACGGCATTAGACTTCTGCGCCATTGCCATTACACCAATACTACTCTGCCAGTCTCTCGCTCTGTGCTTTGGATGTCGTCGTATTCATAAATTTCAATCCGTGCGCAATGGGACCAGCACACACAGCTTTCGAGTTTCCCTCTTAAGGTATCTAATTATGCGGTCCCATAATTTTTTCCCCCCAAAGACGCCACATTCTCCTGAAACAAATAAGTCACTGCTAAGAGCAGCTCTCTCAGAAAAAGCAGCGAGTTATGAACAGAGACCCTTCGGGGTTAAGGCCGTTGGAAACGTTGGACAGCGTTTAACCAGCATGGAATTTCGGTACAGTATCACAAGTTTAATAAATAGCTCATTATGGCCTTTCTTACAGCCAGCGATGGCATTATTGAAGTCGGCTTTCATTTCAGGCTAAAGAAACGAAACCATTCGGGAAAAGCCAGCCGCTCATTTTGTAGCTTACCTCAGTTCTTCCATTTCTTAGCTTAATTCCAAAGCTACAGCTGCGAATAGTGATCAATACGTCGGCTACTTAATGCAAGCAAGAATGTCCTACGAACGCTAGCAGAACCACTTATTTCCTGTCTCGGATACCCAACCCTGGATTGCAGCTCAGTGCGCTGGCTTATATTGCCGATGCTCATAATTCATGTGCATTAGTGGTGCCTCATGTGACTGCCGTCGACGAATGCAATCAACAAAATAAGCTGCGGGTGTAGTGACCGCTGTTCTCGTTGAAGCCAAGAATCGCTTCCTTGTCATTCGTGAAAGCTGTTAAAATAATTTAGCATGAGGAGGTGTCCGACGTTCTGCCACACGCACTCGGTATCGAGCTCCTTACCAGAGCCGCTGCACTGCTGGTCTCGTATACTACGCGTGGCCCACGATCTAGTCGGCATCCCGGTTGAGCTAAACTGATGTTGGCAATAAATTACGGAGCAGGGCGAGGTCTCGTAGGCTGCTGGTTTCGTATGGCATGCAGGAACCAGTGACGGGTCGGCACAAGCGGCTTAGTTGGCAAGCTAGGGAAGACAGTGCAAACAAAATGTCTAAAACTAAACCTCGGGTGGTAAAATTAATCGTGCTCTTATTTACCGACCACAATGCACTGGACGCGACTGCGGATTCATTTGAGTTTTCTTCTGTCCCGGCAAGAATGACCACCACCCTCTCTTCTTCGCGCTGTTTCGGCGCCTGCCAGTTGCCGAGACGGTATACCATTTATGCGCGGTTCAGGTGTGGCGTTCCTCCCCACTTCCCTTCACTTTTGTTCGCAGATGCGGTCGCGGAAGCATCGTGAGAGAAACCGCTGCATCAACGCCAGCGAGTGTTCGTGCGCTGCTATACGCCGCGGCCTCGCGAGCCACGTTTTGCACTACGAAGGCAGAGCAGCAGTGTTGGCTCGACCGGCGCTCCTCTTTGCCGTCAGGTTGTTAAGTGCAATACAAGATGTCTGAAGATGAGGTTCTGTTGCGCAGCCTGTTTCACTGTCTCGGTCTGGCTACTACTACACACACGCAGTACGATAGTACTGCCTTCAGTACAACGAACATCGTGGTTTCTCTCTCCCTTATATTCATTGTTAAAACTGCGCATTGCGCTCACGGTATCAGGCATACCTCGCCGGACACAGGTTGACGAACAATACCTGGGGCAACCAAGCACACGAGGTAGCGGTTTGTGTACAGGTAGCGCTGACGTCCAGGAATTCTTCCCTTTTTGCGATTAGTAACGACCTAACAATTCTTCCGAGCAGTCGATTATACTTGACCTTGAGCAAGATAATACAAGAATAGCCGGACTGAGAAGATAAGGTATCAAAACACGACACGGGTGCAGAAACGAATCGCTTTAAGGAGCTTAAATCAGTACAGAATGTCATCAAGGTCTATCATTATCAAGGCAGATAATTCTTACACGGTGATCTCTCAGCGGATGCAGCTGAAAGCAATGCATTCAGCGCTCGTGAAGTTGACGCCAGGCAAGACGCTGACGCTGGCTCGCTGAACAGGAGAGTACAACTTGATCTGCCGCAGGTGGGTGTCCTGGCCATTCTTGTGGTTGGCCAACACTGCAATCTGCACATGGAAGGCGCGGACAGGGCGGCCAGCCGAGTCTTGCGTTGCGATGTGCACCCATCCTGCTGGCTCATTCAGGTCAACAGTTTCGACCACCCGCAGGTCGTGGAAAGTGCTTCCCACTTTCACTGCAATCCTGAAAACATAGGTCAGACCAAATGTTGACACTGTTATACCATGCGGGTACTTTCGTTCATGGGGCTACAGAAATCAGCAATGTGGGGCGCAAACTGAATTTGACTGGCGTTAGCTGATTAGGGCAGCCTCTTCAGCCTACTGGTTTGGTTTATTGGGGTTTAACGTCCCAAAGCAACTAAGGCTATGATGAAAGGTGTAATGAATGGCTCCGGAAATTTCGACCACCTGGGGTTCTTTAACGTGCACTGACATCGCACAGTACATGGGCCTCTAGAATTTCACCTCCATAAAATTTCGACCGCCGGCGGCCGGGATCGAACCCGCGTCTTGCGGGTCAGTAGCCGAGCACCATAACCACTGAGCCAACGCGGCGGCCCTCTTTAGCCTAGAAGATGCGTTCTTGGTACGAATGTGGAGCATTCCGCGAAGTTGCGGAGGAGTGTCGGGAGGGAGGGGAGGGAGGGCAGAGGAGTGGCCTGACTGTGGAGATCACGCAGCGACCACCTGAACCGTACTGCACTCTTGGGCATAACAGCTGCGCAGGAGTGCGACAGGGCGAACTGAAGAGGCCGCATGTGACGTGAGTAGCGGAGACAACGGAGGCGTAAGTAGACCGGAGCAGATTCCACAGCATTGGAGGAGAGAATTTCTAGCGACGAGGTGAATTGCATTGCTCTGTGTCTAGTCTTCATGCTTCCGTGCGTGCTCTGCTGAGCAAGAGAATCGAGAATGAAATACAGAGTCGATCGCACTTGTCCAGAGCGCTCGAGCGGTGCCGTCCGGTGGAAATAAAGTGAAATTCTGAAGTAGGAATTGACTTTCACTGGTGATACTTGCGCTGGCGAGAAGCCTAGTAGACATGTGCACCACACAGGCACCAGCACCGTACCCCCAGCAAAGCAGCTGCGGTAAGATTTAACTTAATCTGCTCCCCAGCACACCGCTCGAGCGCTCTAGAGAAGTGTGATCGACTCAGTACGTAGTGTGGGGTGAATAAAAGAAAACGGACAATTCCACCCGAGTGCGTCCTGTCTGGAGAACACCAACGGCTGCAGGAAACAAACGCGCCGGGGCGCAGCGTGTGCTGTGGGATGCGCGCACCCAAGGCGCGAAGGTCAGTGCTAGCGGTGGATTGCGCGAACGGAACATTAATGGCAAGCTTAAACAGCGCGCAGTTACCATGTTTAACGCCATCGCCTAACCACAAAAACACTGCAGCACGCGAAGGCAACTGTGAGCCGCAGTGTGTATTGGCGAGGGACGTAGTCCGAACAAAGGCGCCACCGAGAATGGCAAGCTGCACAGGCAGCGCACCTAAGCGATCCCGAAGGCACGTGCGCGACGCATTGAATGTAACAGCGAGGCAGCGGCTTATCAACAAGGCTGCCAATGCCGACTATTTGCAGCGGATGGGTTTAATCATGTGTGCGACGCGTGTGAGAGACAATACGGCTTCAGCGTGACATTGCGACAGTCACGTTCAACCGAGTATAGTGGGACCGCAGACCGGGTGGTATATCTACGCCTTATCACGGCATGGGCCTCCAGAACCAATGAGAATAGGCGCGTGCGCCGAGAGCTCACGCCAGCACGAACGTCGTCCGCTAAGTTTTTACGAAATGCGCATACAACGCCTGTCGCTGTTGGCGCCATCTCTGCTATGCACCAATAGAGGCAACAAACACGTGGCAGAGACGATTTACTTCCAGTACGCGAGGAAGATGCGCGGTGCATGTGTCCTTTATGCGCGGGCCGTGAAATGATTGTGAAACCTATGCAGTCACATTTCGGTCAAAGTTTGGTGTGAAATTCTAAGTTATATTTTTATAGCCCATTTTTTTACCTTTGCTACTGACTTGCGCACGATATGGCGTGCAGCTGGGCCGCGGAGTTGCAAGCGAACGGCGGCAATAAACTCGGCGATTTTTCCTCTCGCTATTCAGGGGCGTTATTCGTCGCACAGTTTGGGTCGTGCGTCAAAGCGCGTGGGGACACATTTGGGTGAGAGAGAGGCGCAACACAGCCACAGGCGTGCACAAAAGAGGGCAGCCAGTAGGTGTCCTAACATGAGGGCGGCAGTTTTACCCTCAATTGTCCTCTTCTACCCAGAAAGGGACTACCATGAATTTCGTCCCCCCTTTATAGAGACCTGTGCACGCCAATTAATACAGCAGTTGTCGCTTCGCCACGAGGAATGGTCGAAACTCTGGGACTTTCACGCTGTTGAATTCGGATATCAGCCACTGGTCTTCAGTTGCACGCACAATTGCCTCATTTCCGAATAAAGGAAGGCACTGGGAACCTTCGTTGATTAGGGCATAAATTTCCGCCGAAATCCTGTTCCCTGCGCGCTGTGCTATGCTACATTGGTGCTTTGCGTATACACAGCGCAGAACGGTTACAATAAAAAAAAAAAAAACAGGCGCGCTGTGTTGTGGTAAGAACGTACAAAGAGATAGTCAGTATTTTGTACCTTCTATCTTCGCTGCTTATAACAGCCCATAAGTACGGCCTTGTGGTCGCTGAAGTGCGACCTAATCGGCTCCATGTACGCTGTGAGTGAAAGTCAATACGAGGTCTGTTAGAAAAGTATCCGACTTTATTTTTTTTTTTCGAACACCTGATGGACATGAAACAAGCGCGCTTACAGCACCCGACCTTGAACCCTCGTGCGCATGCACGAATTTTTTCCCGCCTGCCGATAGCGTCAGTGGCTGGGAACCAGCGTTTGAGTGAGGGAGAACGCAGTGCTCTCGTCGGTTTTTTGCTGCAAGGAAAATGGCGGAGCGAGAGGAGCAGCGCTACTACCTCAAATTTTGCCAGAATTTTGGCGATAGCCAAGTGGAAATTATTCGAAATGTTCAGACGGCTTTCGGTGATGATGCTATGAGCAGCACAGAGATTAAGCAGTGGTGCAACTGGTTTAAAGACGGCCGCACATCCGTGGAGAGAGAGCCACGCTCCGGTCGGCCATCAACATGCCGAAATGACCAGGTAATTGCCGAAGTGAACGCTGTGGTGATGCGGGACTGTTGTGTGACTATCCGAGAAATTGCGGAAGAGGTGGCCATCAGCAATGTTTCTGCACATTCCATTATCCCCGAAGATTTGGCCATGGAGGGAGTTGCGGCGAAATTCGTGCCGAAGCTGCTGACGGTGGAGAAAAAGCAGCTTCGTGTTGAAGTCTCACAGGAGATGCTGGATTCCACAAACAGTTACCCTGACTTCACCAACGCCGTAATCACTAGTGACGAGTCTTGGGTGTACGGGTACGACCCGGAAACCAAATCCCAGTCGTCACAGAGGACGCATTCCACGTCACCAAGACCAAAGAAGGCCCGACAAGTGCGCAGCAATGTCAAAGTGATGCTGACTGCTTTTTTGACTCCCTCTGTGTGGCACACCACGAGTACGCACCCCACAGGGTCAAAGAATGACTAAAGAGTACTACAGGGGTGTCCTCCATCGCCTACGTGGTGCTGTGCGGCGCAAGAGACCGGAATTGAGGTCAACAAGAAATTGGCGCATCCCTCGCGGCATTGCTCCTGCACATTCCTCGCATTTGATTCAGACTTTTCTGGCGAAAAACCAGACTCCTGAAGTTCAACAGGCTCCTTACTCTCCTGATATGTCCCCCTACGACTTCTGGCTGTTTCCTAAAATCAAGAGGTCATTGAAAGGAGCGCGATTTCAGAAAAGAAAGGACATTATGTCTGCAACGACAGCAGAGCTAAATTCCATTCCGAAAAGGGTCTTTTCGGAATACTTCCAACAACGGCAGCACCGCTGGGAGATGCATATGGAGCCTCAAGGAGGCTACTTCGAAGGTTATTAGGTTTCTAACGCTCCAGTTATGCCAGTTTTTTTTTCTTCGGCCAAAGGTCGGATACTTTTCTAACAGACCTCGTACATGTCTTTGTCGTTGGATCTGCTGCGTCCGAAACAAGCGGCCGGCTGAAGTCGCTCCTTCGTTCTACAGAGTCTTCATGCGTCGCTTCTATGTCAAAGTCGCCCACAAGCACTTGCGGGTTGTCCACGTACGGCTGAAGATGGCCCCGGTTGAATTGCGCTGACAGGTCAGCGAGGTTGCGCCTTCAGGCGAGCCCACAGCGCACGTTTCACAAAACTTTTTCGCGCACACAAATACGACACAAAATGGTCGAGAATTCTGAAGACCTGAGAATGAACTAACTCCACTAGAACCACAAGGCATCTTACTGGCACACATTCCTGAAATGTTTAGCGGGTGCACTCTTCGCAAGACGCCCACGCTCACTCTGGTTCCGGCGCCGATCGACTTCCCGCTCGGCAGCGCGCTCGACAGGGTGTCCTCTGCGGCGGCGACGACTTTTACGCTGCTGCGCGTGAGGGCGGTCGAAAGCTCCTTCGTCGGCCATAGCACTAATAAAAATACGAACCCACGTAATCCTGTTACCTGAAACATCGCAACTTCATCACAGCACCATTCCATGCCTCTTAACATCTGCCGCGTATTGGCACTGCAGGATCGCGCTAGGTTTGGCTCCCGCTATCCGCTTTTTCTTATCTTAAACTGCGCGGTAGCTTCGCAGCCTTGCCAGGCGAGTCTTGTGTAGCGCTAATTCTGGCCCCCACTATCGCATTCTTCTCAGTTCTTTCTTATCTTACTCATCTGCTTCACAGTTCGAGCCTATCTTGGGCTATAGCTCGGGCGTCGCGCCAGCCGTGTCGGGTTAGACTGGAGCCCAGCTCTGGGCGGGCTCTGTAAAATGGCTCTCGCCGTTAAAGTCTAACAGTGCACCTTCGGCTTCTGTTCATCCTTCCTGCAACTCCCTTTTTCGTTAATTACGTTGAGAGCACAGTGCTAGATCAGTGGCTTTGACTCTCGGCCACAGATCCCAAGATCGCGGGATGAAATCTTGGCCGCGACGGCCGCATTTGCATGCGGGTGAAATGCACAAACGCCAGTGTGTTGTGCGATGTCGTTAAAGAAGACCAGGTGGTCTGAACTATCCTAGAGCCGTCCACTGCTGCGTCCGTCATACCCCAAAATTTTCGTTTTAAGCATGAAATGCTTTTAGCTCCCTTTGTCGGCAGTGCGGTGACGTCACGCCGAGACCGAGAGCCAACATCCGGGCACTGAATTCCACACATCCGGGCACCGTACAAGATTTAACGAGACTCTCTAAGCCCTCCTACAGGACCGGCATACAAGCGCCGGTAGCTTCGCGTCGAACGGGTGGTGGCGTTCCTCCCTTCCTGTACGGTGCGGTGCGGGTGTCCACCGAGATGACAGAGAATTACTGCGCCATTTCCTTTCCTCAAAAAGCGTTGCGTTCAAAGGTGAAGGCATCGCGCCGAACGGGCGGTGGCGTTCCGCCGTTCCTGTACGGTGCAGTTCGGGTGTGCACTGAGATGACAGAGAATTACTGCGTAATTTCCTTTCCTCAAAAAGCGTCGCGTTCAAAGGGCAAGGCATCGCACCGAACGGGTGGTGGCGTTCCGTGGACTGCCTGGCAGCGCTACAACACGCTGTCGCGTTCCACTCCTAAAGGCGAAGCTTAAGCGTAATTAATTAGTAATTAATTGGTATTCAGTCATTAATCAGTAATTAGTCACTAATTAGTGATTTGTCATTATTTCGTCATCAATTATGTGCGACGTAATCCAGTGGTGACGTCCCCAGAGTCACATAGGGAAATTGGTGCGGAAAACGCTTTCGCCTCTACGCATTTTAATCAGTTACGAACGCGCTGCACATACATTCTTGTCAGGCCTGCGTCTCGCCGCGTCCGCGTACGCTTCGTGTTATGCCCGTAAACATTTCATGCTTACTCTACTCTTGGTTACGGAAGAGGCAGAGATTTTTCGTTTTTAAGTACGCTACTCCTTTCGACCTTATCTCTTGCTTTCCGGAGAACCCACGGTGCGAAAATAGACAAACGCAACGACATCGTGTAATAAAATAATAATCAGTCAAATTAAGGAAAGCATAGGAATTTTTTAAAATGGTGGCTTTGATCAAAGTGCGAAATTTAAAGCATAATCATCAACACGAACGATAACTTAGTACAAAGTAGAATAAAAGAGGATATGTTGCCGGAGGGATTCGAACCAGCGACGTTCGCACGTCGCGTACGGTGAATGGATGAATCAATATGGGAGGTAAAGGCAGTAGACCAAAAGGCCAAAGGGTGTAAATTCGAAAATCTTTCATATTCCCGGCTATTAGGGTTAAACAAGTGTGCTGCTACTGAATAGTTAATTCCTTGGTACTGCAGCGGGGAAATTGACACAGTGAAATTTGTGGAAAAGGCGGAAGTAGAGGAACCATGTCCGTTCGTTACCCTGCAAACAATTGGGCTACGACGGCAGCTGTTAAATCTTTTGTTTCTGAGTATGTTCGTGTAGCACAACCTGAAAAAAGATCCTCTGCGCTTCCCCTGATTTAAGTAAGTGCTGGCTGCTTTCATATCACAGCAGTTCCCTCATCCACCTCTCAACTCCAAAGCGTTCCTTGCAACCTGAAATCCTGAAAGTAAAGCACCAGTACTCTGGCCACACAATGAGAGGGCAGGATTCATTAGAAAAGGCCTTGGTCCCGGGAAAGGTGGAAACCAACGGGACATGGGTAAAGCACCTGATGAGATGGATTGACAGAGCGAGGGAAGCAAACAACACTACTCCAGCTGATCGTGCTTCGTGGCCAAGAGGTCACGAGGAGCCGGACACGACTACGCCACTGAACAACAGTGGAAGAATATGTGGTGTCTCACGTCCCGCAGCTGCACGTGATCATCGCGAGATGCCGTAGTGGAGGGCTCCCGAATAATTTCTACCGCCTTCTTCAACGTGGATTGACATGAACAGCACACGGCCGGATTTCAATTCCTACTCGAGCGAAATGCGGCCACGGGATTCCACAGCGCGACCTCGATATCAGCAGCCGAACGTCAAGACGACTGAGCCACCGCGGTGGGCCAAATAAATACAGGGACAGCAGACATTACGGAGCGTTTCATATATAAATCGCACCCCACCCAAAGCGGTAAACATTTTCTTTCCATTTCCAGACACTGTAGGACGAATCGTCTCTTGTACAGTTGTACGCATTCTCCCCTATCTAAACATAGCGTAAAAAGACTTATTTTCACGCCAGTGGAGAGCCTTGAGAGCAAGTGCATGCAGCTCTGTCACCGCACGTCGCGGCCGAGCACCTTCACCCACGCTGAATGCGGATGCCAGACCCCGAGCAGTTTCCTTCGAAAAATTATGCCGACAGACATTGTAGGATGCGGCAGCATTAAGGTAGCTGGAACCTGGTTCGAAAATTTCCGGGCCACATGAGCGTTCACCGAACTGCACACCTCTTGCATTGTGCAGCGTCCGTCCGTACCTGCAGGTGCTAGCCTGAATATCAGCGCATAGAGGCTTTTCTTCCCCTGCATATGATTCCAGGCACCGATATGGCATGCAACGCAGAGGCGCAGTAATTCGAGAATAAAACACAGTCTCGGTGAGGCGCTGTCGTGCACTACACCTTTGTTAGTGAAGCGGCGCATTGCAATGATTATTCAGAGCGGCGTCGCGTTTGGACTCGAAGTCGATGACGAAGAAACGCAAGCGCACTCCTGGATGAGAACCCTTGCGGGCTCAAAACAGACGTGGAAAACATCACCTTGACACCAAACAACCCGGCAACTACGTGACCCATCTCGACGCCCACGTCGTACGCAAAAAAAAATCTGCATTCTGGTTTATGGCTTGTGGGGGCATAACGTCCTAAAGCGCCTCAGTCTATGAGGGACGCTGTAGTGACAGGCTTCAGAAATTTCTACCACCTGCAGTTCTTTAACGTGCACTGATAACGCACAGTACACCGGTCTCTAGAATTTCGCCTCTATCGAAATGCGATCGCCTCGGCAGGTATGT
Source organism: Amblyomma mixtum (assembly GCF_055824585.1). Classification (NCBI taxonomy): domain Eukaryota; kingdom Metazoa; phylum Arthropoda; class Arachnida; order Ixodida; family Ixodidae; genus Amblyomma; species Amblyomma mixtum. The sequence goes on along the minus strand of NC_143014.1, from coordinate 415,363,031 downwards.
AAACCGCGTCTTTCGTGTCAGCAGGCGAGTGCCATCGCCGCTGAGCCAGCGCGGCAGCTTTTTCTGCGTTCTGTGCAACAGCATGAACTAGTTATATGCCGCTGAGAGTGACAAAAGCCAAGTAGTACCTTTTAGGTGTGTAGCTCTCGTCGCGATTGTAGTCGACGTAGACATAGATCGCCTGTATTGCCGTTTTGCGGTGAAACTGTATATTGACTTCGTGCGGTAGGTCCCCGTCCGATTGCCAGTATGTATCAAGGCATTTGTCTAGCAGCTGATCGATGCCCAATCCTGCGAAAAAGTGCGTTGACAAGATGCATCAGAATCGGCAGCCAGAATTCCCCGTTCGTGACGGTCGGGAGGCGCCTCATAGCTCACCAGGCTTGCAGGACGACAGCGACCACACAGCCTGGGCTCCCACTTCGCGGACATTGCCCTGCCTCTCCAAACTCGAGGGGTCTGGAGCAGAGGAAGCGTCCATGGTCCTAATAAGACGAGAGAGGATGAAGGAAAGGGTTAACCAGGAGGAAGCTCCTACCCTCCCCAGCGCCCGCCTTAAACGCGAGCACTGTAGTCAGGATCACACGGGTGAGTAGATTTGCCCTAAATGCGGTTCGGAAGCCCTTGCTTGCAGGGCGGATACCGTTACCGTGAACAGGAGCAAATGGGTTGCTTACGGCCGCAGTGCGAAAATACATGACACAACTCAAACCACGACACAACGACAGCGCGCAAAACGGCAACACGGCCTGTCCGCGCGCACACAGTATTCAGCCTTGTAAGCGATGAGATAACAAGGCGATGATTCTGGATGGCTCGTGGTCGCATCTGCGCCTCTTCCCGGCACGGGGCAATTTATTCTGAAACGGTACTTCTTAATCCATACGCAACACGTACCCTTCAACGCTAGCGATTTTTTCAACCGTTACCAAAAATAGTACCGCAACCACTAAATTTATTTAAAACTTAAAAACGCCGTCAATTCAGCGAATAAAACAGAATTAAACTGAACGCAGGCGATTGGGTCTTTGTGCACCATCGCATGATGGTATCCCTTCGTTAGTAGGATACATGTTTTGAAAACAGCAATTGGCAATAACGGCCATGGTCCACGGCGTCCTGCACTACTCCGCTGACCAATCACAACAGTAAACGAAAACGTTTTTTTTTTATGTTTCGCCATACCAAACAAAACCACATGCATCAAAATTCTTAAGTCATAATTTCATCTGGTGTCTATCTTTTGCTAACTCCGTTTTCAAGAACCTTCAAAAGTCCGCTACCTTTTGTTATGAAGAAATTCTGTGTAGCGGTCAGTGGGGGTGTTAATTTGTATCCGACAACTGCCACATCGTCAGAACCGCTATTCACGTCGAAACGCTGTATCCTGATATTTCAGCAAAGAGACTCAAAGCACAACAGACATCATGAATATACCTTCACGCTCTGAGCAGTGATGACTCATAATCGGGTAGTCATAAAAATGCAGCACATAACTGCCTATGCCTCAGAAGTTAATTGAGAAGTTCACCGTGAACGTGTGGAAACGACTCCCATCGTGTCACACCAACAAGAGAAGATTTTTATCTTTTTTTTCGCTAGCTAGCCTTTCAGCCTGATAGCACGCACTACGGCAGCGATTACCAAACTTTGGAAGAAACATTTTGATGAAATTGTCTAACTTATCAAAAATTAAATTAGGTAAAAAATTTGTTCAGGAGTTAAAAATAATGTTTGAAAGCTATAGCAAGAATGTTTTAAGAAACGACTCTAAGTATTCTCGAAGTGCGAATTATTTTGGCCACCGCATGAATAAAATACGTTTTTCTGCTAGGCTTGAACTTGTTCGAGACGGAATTAAGCTTTCGGTCGGAATAAACACACTGGCGCAAATATTTAGCGTTTTAAACACTGACAAGACCAACATTCGGCTCTTTCCTCGTTGGCGTCCCAGAACCCTCTTCGCAGCGCCGCCCGTCCTCCTCCGCTCCCCTCGTCCTCCTCTTTTTTTTCTGCCTTCTCTTTTCTTTTTCACGGCTGTTGCGCTCTTCGGTCTATTCCTCTGGCGAGTCTGCCTCCGAGCCCCGCCGCCGCGAATCTGCGCGTCTTCTCGACCACGCGGTCTGTGTTCTTTAATATTTTTCATGTTTTATAGTTTAATTTATTTATTATTTTGTTTCTTTTCATATTTGCATTTTTTGATTTGTTTTATTTCTCTCACGAAACCCGTGCGTTCACTGGATGTGCCTTTTCTCTAATATTTTTCGTGTTTTATGATCTAATTTCTTTATATTTTTGTTTCTTTTCATACTCGCAATTTTTTCATTTGTTTTATTCGACTCACGATACCCGTGCGTTCACTAGATCGGCCTTTATTCATGCTCAAACCGTGTACTTGGCGGAATGGCAGCGACTACCCTTGAAGTGCCAAAGGCCCTGGTTCGATTCCCAGTCTTAATAAAGTTTTTAAGGTGAAAGTTTTCAATGCCTCATACCGTCGTTAGCAGCCGTGTCGGCAGATGTGTCCGCGTTTTGACGGGTGTCTACCGCTGCCTGGCAGCGCTACAACACGCTGTCACGTTCCACTCCTAAACGTGAAGCTTAAGCGTCATTAATTAGCAGTTAATTACTATTTTTCATTTGTTTTATTTGACTCACGATACCCATGCCTTCACTAGATGTGCCTTTATTCATGCTCAAACCGTGTTCGTGGCGGAATGGCAGCGACTATCCTTGAATTTCAAAAACGCCCTGGTTCGATTCCCAGTCTCAATAAAGTTTTTTTTGTCTTCGCCGGAACTCGAACACACTGGCTAGCATCCCCTGCCCACGACAGTGTGAGGCATTAAAGGCTTTCGCCGCCGCGGTGGCTCAGTGGCTATGGTGCTCGGCTGCTGGCCCGAAAGACGCGGGTTCGATCCCGGTCGCGGCGGCTGAATTTCTTTGGAGGAGAAATTCGAGGCCCGTGTACTGTGCGATCTCAGTGCACGTTAAAGAACCCCAGGTGGTCGAAATTTCCGGAGCCCTCCACTACGGCGTCTCTCATAGCCTTAGTCGCTTTGGGACGTTAAACCCCATAAACCAAACCAAACCATTAAAGGCTTTAGCCTTAATAAAGCGATTCTGCTCGTATTCTCTTGGATTCCACTCCGTCACCTGAAGAACCAACGGTTACCTTGCCTTCGTAAGATATGGCCTGCCCTTGCCCATTTCTGTTTTCGATATCGACTAGGATATCACTAAACTCGCGTCTCTTCCCTGACCCACTGTGCTCTTTTACTGCCCAACCTTACGCTTATCATTTTTCCTGCCATAGTTCCTTGCGCTATCCTCAACTCGTTGGTTTGGTTTATGTGGGTTTAACGTCCCAAAGCGACTCGGGCTATGAGGGACGCCGTAGTGAACGGCTCTGGAAATTTCAACTACCTTAGGATCGTTGACATGCACTGACATCGCACAGTACACGGGCCTCTAGAATTTCGCCTTCATCGAAATTCGACCGCCGCCGCCGGTATCGAACGCGTGTCGTTCGGGTCGCCAGACGAGCACCATAACCACTGAGCCACCGCGGGGGCTGCCCTCACCTCAATTTCGACTCTTCATTAGCCTACAAGTTTGTGCCCCATACCGAGAGCAGGTATAACTGCTGCATACTTTGTTACACAAAACTGGCACTTTATGCAAGTGTCAAAAAACAGGATGGTGATAGTGATACAGGATTTTAACGTTTTCAACGTGCAGACTCCGAAAGAACTACGATGTTTCCATGGGCTCGTCTAAAGTCTACGCAGAGATGCAAAAATGTCTCGAGTTCTGCTCACCTCTCCACTCAGTTGCAAAGCGTGGGGCACCGCCGAGCCGGAATGAAAGGCAAAGGTCGGAGCGCGCTGCTTTCGGCACGAGTATTCCTCTTCCAGCCTCCGAGCAAAGCCTCGTTGTCGCCCGCTGTATTAGCGCGTCGGCTGAGCGCCGCTCGTCGCCGTCTCAACTTGTTCGTCAGTTCAGCGCACGCGTGATCGGCGCTGGTCGCTGCCAAGCCGTTGACGATGACGACGCGTTCTCGAGTGCACGAGGAGCCCTCCGTTCTCAATGGCGCCGAGAAACCTTTCTGCTGGTCGCACAAAACGTGGGTTAGTTCACTCATGCTGAGAAATGGCGAAAAAGCGGCAGAATTTTCGCTAGTCTAAAACGACTTCGCCCTAGATCCCTAGCAGTCCCCAGCCTTCCCCCCTCGCAGCGTAGAACATGGCGGCGTTTCGCGAAGCGGGAGCCGTCCGCTCCACAACCGATTCGCCTTCGTTCGCTGCGCGTAATGCTAACAAAGAAAAGAGCGATGCGTAAGGCTTTTCACGCATGTCATTTCGTTCGCGAGGACGAGTGCGGTCGTCGTGGAAAGGCAATCACTGAAGAAGCGGGATATTCACACATGGGCTTTCTTCAAACAGTCATTCAGGACTGCCCGTCACTCCAGTCGTGATATTTGATTTTCCTGGGCGGCAGCGTGCATGACTCTGGCTGTAAACGAAACAGGAATTGCCGGGCATGAATATAGCAGGATTCGTACTCACGACCTCTGGAATGGGAACCGAGCGCATCTCGCTAGTTCACCGCTGCGGCCAATTCGGCGTAGAAAGGAAAATCCTATAGGATACGAAGCCCGTATGTTGTTTTGGTATAGCCCGCTCGCATTTTTATGATTAGCATTGCTGTTTAGATCACAACATGGTGGTTTCGGTGTCATGCCTTTTTCCAATGAGCTGATATTGCTATACAGCTGAAGTACAAAGGTTGAAATGGTGCTCTTAGCCCCAAATGAAGCGCTTCGCAAGCACGAATCCACGTTTCTTTTTCGTTTTTTTTTCGCATAGGTTGATCTTATTTGCAGTAACTGGCAGCTGCAGATTACCACCTTTCGTAGACAGAGATCGCACTCCGTGCTTCCTTCGTGTTTCGTTACTGCTGAGCACAAGCGACGGGAAATTGTATGCTTGATATTTTCACCATTTCGCTAAGTGTCTGTGATGTTCACAAACGATCATATGAGCTCGTCAAAATTTCGCAATGAAAGGAAATTACCTACTTCCTTAACGTTTACCCTTTCAACTCCACAGTGAGCACAACTGAAGAGCACTGCCCACGGCGGCTCAGTGGCTTTGTCGTTCGTCTGCTGATCCCAAGGTCACGGGTTCGATCAGCGCCGCGCCCGTGTACTGTGCGATGTTGGTGCGCACGGTGAAGAAGGCCAGGTGGTATAAATTAATATGGAAGCCTCCGCTGCGGCCTCCCTCGTAGCGCATGGGTCACTCCGGGAGGTTAAACCCCAATTTGTTTTATTGAAGCACGTCGTACATTCTTATGCGTTTCTCAGCTGCCGATCACTGGTTCGAGCCCCCCCCCCCCCCCCCCCCTCCCACTGAAAATATACTTCCGGCGTCCCTGTCCCAGCATATGGGCGGATTTTGAATACTGCACGCCTAATGCGTTCCAGGGCTAACCGTTAGTTTGGCGCGCTCAAGTCCGTGCAGCCACAAGCAATGTCGGCGCGCTGAAGCTGCCAGTATCTATTCTGTGCGCCTTCGCGCGCTTCATGAAAACGCAGCAGAAACTTCCACAGTATCTTGTGAATATGTACCCATTTAGGGTTTCTTTAGACATACCAAAATTTGAAATGAAACCCTTCGCTAAGCTCCAGTTTACAATTCCATGTCTTTTTGATTATTTCGGCAAATATGCACTGACACACGTTCCTGTTTAGACTTGGGGCCGCAACGCGGTTTCATTTTGCTTCTAGCCCCACGTACCATTTCTTTTCGAGCACAAATGCATTCGGCGGACGGCATTCATGAGCCAGATTGCCCGCATATGAATTTGGCGAAGCATTTCAGGAACTTAAGTTTTCTTCCCTATAACTACTGGTATTTAGCACGAATCAAGGGAAACCCTCGTGGTACTCTTGGGATATCTTGTTCCGCAACATTGCGTCGTGCATGCAGTCGGAGTCACTCGTTCTCTAGCAAATTCACCGTCGTTTCTCCTTGATGGGTGCGCTCATTCGCAGTGTGTGGCGCGCTGCACTCTAGAGTTGTCTAATCTCGCCTTCATCAAGCAGAACGAGCGCTATGTATTCACCTATTATAAAAACGTTTAGCGTTTTAGTAGCTGCAAAATGCGCGTAAAGAAAGGCGATTTTCTATGCTCATGGTAAGACTCAGGCGCATGCAAGTGCACTTTTTGTTTGCTAGAATGCATGAATTGAATAATAAAATATTGGCTGTGGTTTAGCTCTGGTTAAACCTGGAGGATTTCGAAAGCAACATCTGCTCGAAGCCATTTATTGTTGCTTAAAGGGACTATGAAACAAATTAATTGAGATTATGTAAATATAGGCAATCCATCACTCGTCACTCCAGCGCAAGAATTTTTGAGCTAGCATCAATAACAACGAAGTTATAGGCGATTAAAAATCACCCTCCTCCTCTCCTCCCTCAACTCGTACGCGCGGGGCACCAAGAAAAAATAAAGAAAACAGCTCCGGGACAGGGCTCCGCCCATGAATACGTCATTCGCTGACGTTCGGTTTACAACTTCCGGTTGTCGCACTCCCGAGGAGCAGCGTGCGTCGGCAGCGTCTCTCCGGTCTCGGCGCTTTCTTGGATTGCGGCGCGCGTCGGGTTTCTTTGCTAGTTGGCAGAATGGACCCGGACCTGTTCCCGGCTCACACAATGTTTTATTTTTTTGTGCGCTGGTTCAGCCGTCACACCGATGCTGCCAAGTCTTGGCGTGAAACACCGTGCATATACTGAGCCTAGCTGTCGAATGATGTTGGACACCCGGCTGCGGGATCGCAAAATCGCGCCGCCCGACTTAGAACACAAGGAACATACGGTATTACGGTCGTAAAACGGACGGGAGAGTGAAAGAAGGTCGGGACCGAGTCTGCATGTCGAACCAGCAGCCGAATGTGAACCGCAGCAGCACGTAGCCGTCAGGCCAAGGCCCTCCGCGACAGCTAACGCTTCGAATTCGTCCTGTGCCCTAAGTAAATGCGGCACCTTTTTTTAAGTTCTCGTAGATAAAATTGTCTTCCATCGCAGATCATATCGTGTAAACGTTCATACCGATCGCTGTAAGCTGGAAACTCGCCTTCCCGGTGGGAAGAAACAGTGTCGGCAGCGACTTCGGTCGAAGCTTCAGGTGCTTGACATTCATACCTGACTGTCGAACGAGCGCTGGGTTATAGTAGTAAGCGTCAGGTGCGAAGTGTCGACCGCAAACGCGGAGTCTTCGGCGGGCGTGCGACGCTGGCAGTCCGATGCGCTCCATCCAGGCTGCTCGCTCACGCACGTCTCTAGGAATAACATGCCTGAGTTCAACACCTCGCCAGTCACTGGGTTTGCAGCCGACGACACAGCAAGGCGTATTCATCTTGGGCGGTCGAAAAAGGCACTGCCAGTGGCTCCCGAACTCGCGACAGAAAGAGGCGGCAGAGGTAAATTAAAACCATATGCGCGAAGGCAATGCCCTCGCTTGCGCTTACCCGAGGGGGTCGCGCGGCAGCTCGAGCAGACGATTTTCACCGCTACCGGAAGTGTGCCCGTGACGTCGAAGCTGCCGCGGCTCTAGCGAATGACAGCGTGTGGTGACCTGCCGACGTCATGGGACTAGTGACGTCTGTTTTCCCGATTTTGGTTTCAGAATTGCTCCCTACGAAGACACCAAGCGGCCCGCGAATTTTAAAAAACACGATTTTTAAAAATTCATAATAAATTGCCGGCTCAGTTCCGAAGACTCATACTTGGTGTCAATGCTTCTGAGCATCACTTCTAACATTTACAAGCGGCTTTTAATTCTTTTCATGGTCCCTTTAAGCTACACTGCCCACAGTCTCGCCGTTTCGGGTGCTCTTGCACGACCGTGCTGCGCATGCACGAGGAGCAAGTGACGTCACTAGGCACAGCTGGCGTGCCTCGCCGCGCGCGGTCGCTTTCCTTTCCTTAAAGTGATTGGAGCGTAAAACATTGACAACGTCAATGAACACAACGGACGCCGATGGCTTCAGCGCCGGGTTTCTGGCACAACCTGGTCAATGCCTGCAGCTCACATCTCCCTCTCAAACCCCACGTACCTATAAGCCCGATTCAGGCGTCCACTGACTCAGGGAGCCATTATGCGCAGTCCTTTCCTTAAAATGATGGGAGTGTAAAACGTGGTCAACGCCAACGGCAATGAACACAACGAACGCCGACGGCCTGTGGCTTCAGCGCCGCTTTTCTGGCACAAGGTTGCCAATGCCAACGCATGCAGCGCACACCTGCAACTACCGCCACTTAGCATAAAGCATGGTTGAGGTGTCCACTGCTCCAAGAGGGCAGTTAGTGCCATCCCTCTGGCTCAGGTGTCCTTCTAGATGCGGACACCCCGCCCTCACCTCACGCTACGTTTATCCTGGCATAGCAGAGCTAAGCCACTGCCAGGGTGGCGCGGCGGCGGCGGCCCCGGCGCGCCAGCTGTGCGCCGTGTGCCGTCACCAGCTTCTCGCGCATACGCAGCTTGGCCTTTCCAGAGCTCCGCGAAATGGCTCGGCGACTAGCGTTGTAAGGAATCAGTAGGCTTTTGCCGATGCCAAGACGGCGTTTGCGGCGATCGCCGGCACCCGGCGTATTGTGTGAAACCTAAATGGGGACGGAGGCAGTCTGCTTTCGTTTTGGGAGGCAATTACGAACGTCCGTTTTTTTTGGGGGGGTCCCGTCGCTGCCGGAGGCCCCAGCGGGCGGCAGCGGGTGACGCGCAAGGCAGACAGCAGCTAGCAGCAGCCAGGGAGGGAGCGGCCGGCGCACCCAATGCCTCCCATTGTCCCCTTTTTGGGGAAGGACGCGTGTTTCTGGCCGGGGCCGCTTGGTGCCAGTGCACAAAGAACCAAGAGCGTAAAAAGGTCAAGCCGCAGTTTCATCTTACGCCGACAGCGCGGCTTCACAGACACCACCGGACAGAACGAGCACAGCCACCTGCTTAATTGGGGACAGTGGCGGCCATCTCGACTTATGTCGCCGCCCCGACCCCGGAGGACAACTGGTGGCTTCGGCAGTCCATTGTGATCCGACTCTTATCGGAAAGTGGATCTGCGCTCCCGGGCGAGGTTTGCAACAGTCGCAGCTGGGTTGGGGCCGACAATTGCCCTAGTGCCGGGAAGCGTCAAGGTCACGGGGACTGGGGAGAGAAACGTACCCGTGGCAGTGTTTTGACATGTTGTTCTTATGTGTTTTGCTTTTTCTTTCCATAGGGGAGAGAGTTTGTTTACTACGGTGGAAGTGTGGGGCGGGGCACGTAACCTGGGGGGCCAATCCGTATATGTGTGAATTCTCGGAATGTACTGTGTTTTAAGGGAAAATGATGCCCTTTTTACAATATGTACATTTGAGAGAGAGTTATGTGCCTTAAGGAAGTTGGAGGGCGGACCACGCGGCTAAAAACCAATCGTGTTAAGGGTTTGACACGATTGGATGCTGGTGAATGTGGGCCAGGCCCATGTGTCTTTAAAACTGGGTCCCGGAGCCCGGAAGGGAGGTTCTGGGCTACGGAGACAGATGTAACGCATCTTCGGCTATGCCGAGTAGGGGCCTCCCCTAAATGTTAGCCAGTTCCATGTTGTTGTTGTGCTCACTGCTCAACTTGTATATATATGTAAACTATTGTATATAAAGCTTCAAGTTATATCCCCTGCAAGTTCTCTGTTGTTTGCAAGTATCATCTCCTATAGACCTTCAGCCTTCAAGTAATAACAAGCCGTCTCCGACGGGGCACCCCTGGCGCAGAAGAAAGAAGAGAAAAAGAACCTATTCGCGCTTTTTGGTAGAAGAGAAGAGAGAGCGAAACTTTACTAGCGTAGTGTTGCTTTCGCAACAAAAGTGCTTCGAAGAACCACGTCCCTTATAAAAATTAGGCAGTGGCTTAGCTCTGGTTAAGCCTGGATATACAAGCGAAAAGCTTCACGCTTGGTTTGACGTCATGGCTGTCTCAGTTCGCGCACAATGCACTGGGAGCACCACGGTAGTGGTGGAGGCATTCGGCGTTCCAAGCACTGCCTGTACGGAGGCGGAGGAGGAGACGCGCGTGTAGTGAATACGGTGCTGATTTAGAAGGTTGCTTTAGAGACAACATATCGCTAAAATGCATCACGGTAAAGAGCCTAAAAACCATTTTGTATCTTTTTGAAGACGCTTAATTACAACTTGTTCCGAACTGTGATTAAAGCTGTAACACGTGTGAATTCTGCTGTTGTACACCTGGTTGATGTGATGCTTTTGGTTTTTTGAGTATTTATGACGCTTTTTGTTGTGATTGTGATACTAATGTTTAAGTGCCACTGTAGATATTATATTCATGTTGATACTTTATTTATTGTTTTCGAGTGCCTCACCTGTAGCTGTCTTGTAAACTAACAACTGAGGCAATACGTTGCCTCAGCAGTGTGGGCGCAGGGTGCCTCTCAAGCTGCATTCAAGCAGCTTTTTTCCCTGCGTCCTCTCTCTCCCAGTAATACTTGTACTTGTACCACTGTAATACTTGTAATACTGTAAGTAATACTTGTACCACTGAGAGCGAGAAATAAACTTCAACTTCAACATGTACTGTAGTGTCCATTCTTTTCGGGCGTACACCAAGATATGAGAAACAGGCATTTCCTTTCCTTAAAACTAATTTTCATTTCATTTCATTTTCCTTAAGGCCCTTACGGCGCGTTTCGGCTGTCCACCGAGATATGAGAGTTTCCTGGCACACTGTTGCTCTTTTATATATTTTTTATTTGTGATATTTTATTTGTTTCATTTCTTTTTTACTTTTGTTTCTGTGCTTATTTCCATTCTATTTTAATTTTTTCTTTTATGAGTACATTTTTTTTATTTTTCATATCTTATTGTTTTTTTCTCATTTTGTTTGTTTCCCTTTTTTCTTAGTTGTATTGTTTTTTTCTGCACATTACATTTCTTTTTCATTTCTTATTTCTCTTTCTTTTTTTAATGCTTTTAAGTTTTTGTTTTGATTCTTTTAATCCTCTTATTTCATTTACGAAAGCCATGCATTCACTAGAGACGCCTTTATTCATGCTCAAACCTTGAGCATTTGTGGCGGAGTTGTAGCGTCTCCGTTTCAAATGGCAAAAGCCCTGGTTCGATTCCCAGCCTTGACACAGTATCTTTTAAGTAGAGACGCGGCGGCGGCTACGGCTGCGGCCACCTGCGCCGCCCGTGACGTCACTGGGTTTCGCGCATGCGCAAAAAACGCCCGCGTTTTGTGCAAGTCTGTGCGCGTTAAAAAAACCTGGATTGCAGAAAAGAATACGGAGCCCTCCACTACGCCGTCTCGATAGCTCAGGTTCAGCTTTCGGACATTGAAAGCCGCATACCGCACCATTGACCTTTTTGTAATGGCTTGCAGAGGCATTTTATGCTAGTCATTTATGCAGTTTGAAGAGCTACGTACGTCGGGGAAAAATGAAATTTTTCGTTTTCTCCCTTTGCTCCTCGAAATATAGCCATTTGGGGCGCTATGCCGGACGGCCCGAATTTGGTGCTCGCCCGAGTTTCATCCGAGTTTGCGATGACGGCAGTCAGTGAACGAAGATAGCGCGGAACGTGCGCAGGCAGCGGACAATGAAATGTTGAGATAAAGCCACATAAAGGCGATACAAGCGCACCCTGCGCGCCTGTTTCACACTTCAAACACAATACACCGCGCAATACCAGGCCGCAGCGCTACCTGAAGTTATCAGCGCCATATCAGCAATCGCGAAATCGTGACTTCTCTGCTATCTATCTGCACACTCGCCGCTACCTGTTTGACACGCCTTTTCGGGCGCGTCAAAGGTGTGTCTTCTCTTTCAGGCTCTATCTGTCTCTCCATTTCCGAAGACGAACACTGCGCTCTAGGTGCACTCTTGTATCAACCCTTTCTCTTCTCTCGAATACGTTAAAAGGCAACAGATAATATTATGAACACTTTGTTCATTTCCAAATGTATTTTAAAATATGAATCCAATGAAGCGTTGTTGAAAAGCATAGGTTTAGGAAATTAACAAAGATTTGACACTTTCTGCCGCTAGTGGCGATAGTGAGGCCATTGCTTGAAGCATGGCTTGCATACGAACTAGAGCGGCAGCCCACCGTGCCGAAAACGAGAGAGCTCCTGCGCTGACACGCCGCCGGTAGCGCTGCCTTCGACTGGAAAGACTGACAGTTGACAGTTGAAAGATTGACAGTTGACAGCCGTGCTGTGCGGACGTAGGTTTAGGTGCTCTTCGGATCACGCGTGGACACCGGGACCGGACCGACGGCGAGGGCGACTGCGTAAAATAGATGAGTACTTTCCTTTAATAGTTTTAAAAGTGTGTTTAGTTTTTTTAGGCTGTTAGGGGAAGTGCAGGTTAATGAATAGAATTTAGGTCAGTGACCTATATTCGGCCGGCAGGTTTTTCTTTTCAGTGGTTTTTTTGTGCGTTATCCTTTAGAGAGATACCTATTTTTTTTCTAAGTGATGGATCGGCATTTGCGGTAGGCAAAATTTTATTTTATTTGTGCACGTGTTTTCAAGTGTGTTTGTCTTGAGCCTGCAGTTACCTTAACAATCGAGTGTTGCTAAGATGGTTAAGCTACTGAAGGTTAGTTGTACGGAGTGTGAGGCCTCGGTGAATTTAAAAGAAACGCGGTTCGATTCGGTGGAGGAGGCCGAAGGCGCAGATTTTATGTGCAAATTCTGCGTTTAGGTGCACGCCTGGATAGGGCTGAACAGGCGAACAGCGAACTAGCTCTAAGGGTGGATGCTCTAGAAACAGAGTTACAGATAGAGAGGGCAGAGAAGCGTAAGCTTCAAGAACAGCTTTGTCAGTTGGAATCAAAAACGGCTGACACCGCCATTTGAAGCCACAATGGCGGGCATTCCAGTGCCAGCCACGTGGATGGGGCTTGCACTGGCATGGACAGCGAGAAGGCAGTAGGTCAGACATGTTCAGGCAGGAACAGCTACGCACAGGTGAGAGCTGGGAAGTCGGGAGGCGATACTGAGAAGGGGACCGAGCTAATTCCAGGAAATGAGGTCACAGTCACTGATAAGAGGCAGCAAGATCCGCAAGTTAGGAGGGAGGGGCAGAGTAGGCTAGTGCTTATCGCTGGTGACTCAAACATGGGGCGCTGCAAAAGAGCTATTCTGGACCGGGTGAAGGGTGATAGGCGGGTAGCAGTCGGGGTGTTTCCAGGAAGGACAATGGACGATGTTCTGAGAGCGACTAAAAGTGAACTTTCCGAGAAGGCTGCAAGGCGTAACTTGGTAGTGGTAGCGGCGGGGCTAAATGATGTCCTGAATGGTAACGCCGCACAAGTAGGCAAAAGATTAGCTGAGGGAGTTGACCGTATAAGGGCGATAGCACAGCAAGCGCAGATCGTGGTGTGTACAGTGCCGGAGGTACAAGGAAGGAATGTAGAGGTTGCTAAAGACGTTGTGAATCTTAATCGAGAGATAAGGCAGTTAGGCCTCGAGAAAGGCTTTGAGGTGGTAGACATTAACAAGGAAGTGCACAGAGCAGGTTCGGGCAGAGACTTTGGACGAGATGGCATCCATTTCAGTGGAAGGGTGGGAGAAGAGATAGGCGGGCGCCTGGGAGGCCGAGCGGTAGCTTTTTTAGGGGGTCCACGGTGGCTCAGGGCGTAGGGGTAGGTAGCAGCGATGTAGTAAATGAAACAATGGCGGCTGAGCCCAACAAAATGGCCACTAGGAGGCCCAGAAAGAAAACTACGAAAAAATTACCGACGATTACGTTACTTCCTAATGCGAAATTTGAGCGCAGCAAATAAGCTGTTTCACCTTTTCGATAGATTGAAGCAAAGAAATCGAGCAACACATGTATGCGCTATCACAGATTTTTTTTTTATTTTTCGCAGGAAGAGGGGGGAGGGGGAGGCGTGTACACCCAGCGGCAAACGATGGGCGCAGAAGCGCGCGCAGCAAGCGGACAACACGATAAAGGGAGGAGGGAAGAGATAGCAGCGACTGACTGATGCCGCTGACGCCGATAGTGAGTCAACCCCAGCTGCGGAGTTGGTTTCAGGGACAACGCCGCCGATGCCGACACAAACAATATGATACCCTCGCTTCCGCAGCGCTAAGAACCAGGTCTAGCCGTGGGAAGGTGGTCACGTATTCGTCGACGTGCCGGGGCCTACGTGAAATAACCGGCGCGTCGGCAACTGAAGAGCACCCTATCCGCCACACAAGAACAGGGGGGGGGGGGGGACCCTTTCCTCCTCTTTCTGCATGGCGGCGACGGTGTTCTATGCAGTCACGTTATCTTGACTCTCTAGCGGCGTCAGCGGCATCCAGCGGTATCAGTCGGTCGCTGCTAGCGCTGGGGGGATGAAAGGGGGGCGGAGCTGGTTACGAGGCCGACGACAACGCCGACGACGACGCGAAACCCAGGAACGGACGCCAAAGAGCTGCGCTCTAAAAGAAATTTAACGCCAGGATCAGTTACATAAACATGCAAGGGGGTAGAAAGAGAGCGAAATGGCTAGAAATAGAACAGCAGTTAAAGGACGAAGCAGTAGGTGTGTACGCTCTATGCGAGACACATCTGAGGGATCTAGAAGATCCACCTTTAATCGATGGCTATATCTGGGAAGGGTGCAACAGAACAACAACGGAGAAGAAGGGAGGAGGAGTAGGTATGCTGATACATCAAGGAACAAATTGGCAAAGAATAAAATCAACTTGCAAAGAACATGTCTGGGTATCAGGCACAATTGCTGGCAAAAGGACATGGCTAGGGGTAGTTTATTTAGGGACCGGGGACAAATGCAGGCAAGAAAACAAGGATCTAGTTAAGTGCCTCAATGACGATATAAAGCAGATTGGAGACGGTGTCGATATTATTTTGCTTGGAGACATGAACGGCCACATCGAGGATCTGGATGGATACACAGATTGTAACGGGAAGTTAATGCTAGACTTGTGTGAGCGGCACAACCTAGTTATTGTCAACAGAGAAACTAAATGTGAGGGACAAATCACGTGGGAATCCCGTAACAGGCAAACAACCATTGACTACTGTCTAATGTCGCAGGACATCTATAGCAAGCTCGCAATAATGGAAATAGACGAAGAGGGGAAGTACAGCCTAGGAAGTGATCATAAACGTATTAGTCTACAGTTGGGAGCCCTAGTCAAAAGAGAAATGCAGCGAAGTCAAAAAGACAACGTAAAATTAAACTTTGAACAAATAGCGCTAATATCAGCCGAAATAGAAGTAATCGAGAAACGCCCCATGGCAAAGTGGGATTATAATCAGTTAGAACTGCTCATCGCTACAAAAATCAAACAAGTGAAAGGAGTAAACCGCTGGAGAGGAAAGAGGAAGCCACGAAGCTGGTGGAATATGGAAATTAAGGAGGCCATCGAACAACGACGGGTGGCTTCAAGGGAACACAGAGAAGCAAAGAAGGCGCAGTTACCTGAAGATGAAATAGGCGAAAAATGGGAATCTATCGACAAAAGAAACAGCAAGTTCAGGCCCTAGTCCAGGCTAAAATGAAGCAGTCCTCTGATAAATGGCTGGCTGAAGTTCGCGAGGCAAATAAAGGGGGGCCAAGAAAATTCTGGAACCATATAAGCTGGTTGGGAAAAACAAATAAAAGAACGCAGGAACAGATTATAGATGCTGAGGGAAAATGTTTAGAGGGAGACAATGCTGTGAACTACATTACATCATTTATAGCTGCGTCTTTTAGCAACGATAATGGGGTAATCTTCCCAAGTGAGGCGGCAACACAGGACAACACAATAGAGAACAGCTTAGAACTGACTAGTCTTAACTGGGAAAAGGCGGAAGCGAATATTCCTAAAACCACATCCGCAGGGATAGACGAAATTCCAATTAAGCTGATTAATGAACTCGGCCCAAGAAGCAAGGAAGCGCTGATAAAAGCATTGGAGACAGTCATAACAAATCAGCAAATTCCGCACAGCTGGAGACAGAGTAAAATGAATTTGATTTATAAACGGAAAGGAGATAAGATGAACATCAAATCCTACCGTCCGATTACGATAACGTCTGTTATGTACAGGCTGGCCATGCAGGCGGTGAAATTTCTTTCTTTCTTTATGGGGTTTAACGTCCCAAAGCGACTAAGGCTATGAGAGACGCCGTAGTGGAGGGCTCCGGAAATTTCGACCACCTGGGGTTCTTTAACGTGCACTGACATCGCACAGTACACGGGCCTCTAGAATTTCTCCTCCAAAGAAATTCTAGCCGCCGCGGCCGGGATCGAACCCGCGTCTTTTGGGTCAGCAGCCGAGCACCATAACCGCTGAGCCACCGCGGCGGCGCAGGCGGTGAAATTAAAAATGCAGGCATGGGTAGAAGGTAATCGGATACTCGGAGAACTTCAGAATGGGTTCAGAAGGGGTAGGCGTTTAGATGATAGCCTGTTCGTGCTTACCCAATGCATAGAAATAGCTAAGGCGGAAAACAGACCTCTGTATTTAGACTTTCTGGACATAAGCGGTGCATACGATAACGTGAACAGGGAACTACTGTGGAGCATATTAAAAGATTTAGGTATGGGTCATGAGGTAATTGATTTTCTACAGGAAATCTACCGAGATAATGAAGTTGAAATTACATGGGAAGGGAAAAAAAGTACCACAACTGTGGGGGTGCACAAAGGATTAAGGCAAGGTTGTCCTCTATCACCGCTGCTGTTCATGCTTTACGTGATAAATATGGAAAGAAGGCTAGAAGAAAGTAATCTAGGTTATAATCTGTCGTACAGATTAGGCGGAAATGTAGTTGAGCAGCGACTCCCGGGTTTAATGTATGCGGACGATATTGTACTGTTAGCAGATAGCCAGGAAGATTTACAAACTTTGGTTAATTGCTGTGGAGACGAAGGAGACGCTCTAGGATTCAGTTTTAGCGCAACTAAATCAGGTGTGATGATTTTTAACGATACAACTGATCAGGTGCTTACAATACAAGGCCACGAAATACCCAAAGTGGCCGAATACAAATACCTCGGGATATGGCTAAACGAAGGGCAGATATACACGGAAAAGCATGAACAGGCTCTTAGGGCAAAAGGACGAAGAGACGCCGGGATAATGAAACATAGGGCATTATGGGGGTACAACAAATATGAAGTACTAAGAGGTATTTGGAAAGGAATAATGGTGCCGGGACTTACTTTCGGCAATGCGGTTCTGTGCTTAAGGGCAGAAGTTCAGTCGAGATTAGACGTAAATCAGAGAGCTGTTGGAAGATTAGCACTAGGTGCCCACGGCAAAACCACAAACGAGGCAGTGCAAGGGGATATGGGCTGGGCATCGTTCGAGGCACGGGAAGCTAAGAGTAAAATACTATATGAAGAACGCCTGAGGAAATTGGACGATAACAGATGGGCAGCTAAGGTATTTAAATATTTATATAGAAAGAACGTCGACTCAAAGTGGCGGAAAAGAACTAGAAAACTAACCAGTAAGTATGCCGGTCATGAGGACGGAGAAAGAAAGAGCATTAAACGACAGGTTAAAAACGCGGAAGTTAAAAATTGGATGAATTCAATGGAAAAGAAACA
Organism: Amblyomma mixtum; assembly: GCF_055824585.1. Taxonomy (NCBI): domain Eukaryota; kingdom Metazoa; phylum Arthropoda; class Arachnida; order Ixodida; family Ixodidae; genus Amblyomma; species Amblyomma mixtum. The sequence goes on along the minus strand of NC_143014.1, from coordinate 415,345,413 downwards.
TAGTGTAGAACTATATCGATTCTGGAAAAGGCAGATCAGGAAAGAATTTTTCTATGATAACTCAAGAGGCAGTGCCCTACTTTTTGAAGCTAGATCAGGGTGTCTTAGAACGCGCAGCTACAAAAAGAAATTTAACGAAGAAGATGACACATGTGCAGTGTGTGGTAGATCTGTGGAAACAATTGAACACCTCATAATCAAATGTGATGGTATCCATCCGGATGTCGATGCAGGCACAGTCACTCTTTCTGAGGCCCTAGGGTTTAAAGATAACAATGGTCATGTAAATAAATCTGCAGTGGAAGTCAGCAAAAAGCGATTGGAGGATTGGTGGCTGAAAAGCAGAGATGTGGCATAAGGTTAGAATAGTAGGAAACCGTAGGCAAAGTTGATGGAGAATCTTAATGAGAATTGCCAACAGTAAACGTCGGTAGCGTCGGCTAGGTCGCGTGAGCTGCCGCCTGATCCAAAGGATTCAGCCATGGATTCAGCCTTATCCCTCCACGCCATGGGCGTCCGGAGGGGGGGGCAAGGGGGGGCGGCTGCACCCCCCTGGAAAATCACTCACTCGAACCGTGCGCGATGGCCGCACGCCAGGGGCGGTGGTGCGCTCAGCCAGAAGGGTAAAAGCCGCCCCGCTTCCACGCTTTGGGTCACATCTGCGAAATGCCACGTCCGGGCGCGCGTCGTTCCGCCGTTTTCAAACCACGCCATCGTTAGCTCTGCTGAAGGGCGACCTGTTGCAGACATACAGCGGCACCGGCGAGCATGTGTTTCGAGCCGTCTTGAGATGGGTGTCTGTTTCTTTGATGTCTAGAGAGATAGCGACACGGAGGCTGTCAGTGCACAGGGCATCTTGTTTTCGCCTTCGTTACGCCGGCCACCGATGAATTCTTCAGGAGGGAAGGACAAATCAGCCGTGTCCACCCCCGCTTTGTCGGGCTGCTCAGGGTCAAGCGGACGATGAGTCGGCGCCGCCGCCGCTCGCTGTCTCCTCCGATCCACGGGAGAGCGCAGTTCGGTAGAAGCGCCGCTTTCAGAATCTTCGGCAAAGGGGATTAGCTGCTTTTGTTCACGGCGACGCAGTCTCCAGAGGCGCCCCCACACCAGCGTTCTTTGCGTCTTCTCCGAAAACCAGCGCCTTTGGTCAACGCAGCCCGATGGCGCCTGCCTGGCTCGTCTGTCACCTCTGGATGGGCCTCAAATCACAACAGCGCCCATGTACTGTGCGTGTCAGTGCATGGTAAAGAGAAAAGAGACCCAGGTGGTCGACGTTATCCGGAGCTCTGTACTACTCCGTCCCTCATAGCCTGAGTCGTTTTGGGGCTCTGAACCCCATAAAAACACAAAAACTAATTTTCCGACCGGAGTGGCGAGTGTCCCTTCCCCTTGGAAGTCTCGCGCGGCGTTCCTTTCTCCCCCAAAATGCGCATTCGGGGATATTGCGGCAAGTAAGCCCTTGCACGTGTGCGCGCCTCTGTGTTTGTGCTTGGGTGTTTTTAGTGGCCGGTTGTCAACGAAGGTGAGAGCAACCAAGACAGCGGACGAGAAAACGACGAGCGGCGAGCAGTGTGTGCGGTTGCTCGACTGTGCGGATGCGCGAGTAAGATGGAGCGATGAAGCTGCGAGCGTGCATTTATCTTGTAAATAAGTTTTCGTTGTATATATACCTAGTCATCTTTTGTTTTCAACGTACGCGTTCAACCGTTTTTCCAATCAATGTGTATGATGAGTGTGCACTGAGTGCTTGTAATGAAGCACGGCAATGAATTTATCACCCGTGTAATTACGCAATTCGCCCAGAAAAATCCGAGGCGCCTATAGTTGCTGTTCAAGGAAGACTGACTGAGTGACTGTAGTTGCGTGTTTGTGAACATATTGTGCTGTGTGCTGGTCATCAATCCGGGTGAGTCGAGAACCCGAATGCAGCAAGACTGGGCACTCTTCTCCACGAAGTGATAGTATCTTTTTGCATTTTTATTAATTTTAATATTTTCTTCGTTGATAAACTCTAATTTATCTCGCGTAGCCGCGCTTTAATTTGCTGTTTGTAATTTTTCTTTCATGTGTGTATTTTACTTGTTTTTTATTTATATATAAATAAATAAATTTACTGCGCGAATAGTGCCTTTTGCTACGAATATACCCCCCCCCCCCCCCCCCGGCGCCAACAACCAATGGGGCACCCCCCTGCAAAAAATTCTGCGGACGCCCTTGCTCCACGCACATACTCAGCCATCGTAAACATGGCAGCCAGAAAAAAATCAGCTGATTGACGGCTGTCCTTTTTTTTACACACTACATAGAATCAAGGTACTGTGCGGACGTCTTAAGTGCGCGGAAAAATCTATTTAAAGGCAGTGATTGCTACGGGTCTGCCGAGATCAATTTGCAAGAAGCGCTTGGCTCGAAAACCGGCGAAGGCAGCTTTAAGGCAAGTTCACACTAGCGAGTTGCAAACGTCGCGCTAGTATTCTAGGCGACCGATTTCGGTCAATTAGTTACGGTTTGCGAAGCACATGTAAAACGGGGAGGGAGCGTAACAAATCCATTTAAGCCTGTCGCGCGACCTCCGCGACTCGCCAGTGTGAACTCACCTAGCCTGCTATCGATGGCAAATGTGCTCCAAGGGCGATTCGTGATTCTATTTATTTTTGTTCAGAAAATACCCGGCGACCATGAATAATCACACTGCAGCAACTGCCGACATACGGAAGCAGACCGGTGCAGCTGCTGGGAGCTTGCAATCTCACTGCGGGAATTAAGAGCCGGCACGCCCGGTCACTGCGGCAGCAATCACTCTTCCGCCTCGTAACCAACTCATGCCGCCCGCTTCGGGTTAAGCACTTGATATTCGTGTTGGTGTTGTTGCCGTTCCGTTCGGATGATGCTCGGATGACGCCGCCGGGGATACTGCGGTGGCGAAAGTTTATGCGACGGAAGTCCTCCTTCGCCGCCGCCTTGTCTTGGGGGTCTCGCCGGAAAGCGCGCACCTTCTGCGACTTAACTTTGACAGTGGTCTCCGCGCCTGACCGCAAACACTTGCTCACAGTCGGTTAAGGTACGCCGACGTTTACTTCATTTCCGACGGTTTCTTGAAACCCACCGGCGGCGAAGGCGCGCACAGCCCTTGCCGCTCCACTGCCCGCGCACTCACCCGCACACCTCCAAGTTCAACGGCGAGTTCGTCGCACAGCCATTGTGCTCCTTCCTATGCCAAACCTCGAAACAACTCGTCCGGCACGTCAAAACCGTCTTCATGCACCCTCTTACACCGTTGCTCGCGCGGCCACCGGCCATGTAAACAACCGCCATTTTCTGTCTCAAGCGGTTTGAGACCACTCATTCCAATCCCGAAAAATCGTCTCAATCGGCTCGCATAATTAGGTAAGCAACGTCAACACTTCTGCCCGTTTTATGACGTCGGCTGGTGACGCAAAAAAACAATATGGCCGCTGGTCACGACCGACCAATAGGAACAGGGCAAATGAGACACTTTTTGAGACACTTTCCGATTGAAACGATTTTGAGCGACTCGTAATCGCGCCCCAGCGCTCTCATCCGTGCTTTGTAAAAAACTTCACTCGCTTCGCGCCTTTCGTGTTGCCCAAGACAGGACTTCGCGTTGTGCTTGGTTCTAAGATAAGCGCCGGTGGGTTCGGGCGACAGTTGAAAGAAAGCACGGCTCCCGTTTCTGCGGCGATAACTGCACTCTCACGTTAGCATGCGGAATGCATGCCGAGGAACGATGGCAATCTTATGAGTTTGAATTTGGGAGCAATATTTCAACAAGAAAAGACGCGTATAACAAGCCTGATAAGGTCGTGTGAATGAAGCTGAAAAACGGGAGCCGCGCTTTCATTCACTTGCCGCCCGAACCCACTGGCGCTTATCTTGGAACCAAGCACAACGCAGAGTCCTGTCTTGGGCAAACGAAAGGCGCTAAGCGAGGGAAGTTTTTTTACAAAGCACGGATGAGAGCGCTGTAATCGCGGCGCATCCGGGCGCAGGGAGCGCGCTGTCACGTGGTATTTTTTAAACTCCGCGGGCTTTCGTTTTTCCAGAATAAAAGCGGCCACGCTAAGGCTATCTCGTTGGAAGTGCCTGGGTTGGACAACATTTTTGGACCTCCACAACTTTCCTATTCACGCCTGAACGTTTCAAGGTATATTTAAAAAGTTAATTTATTTATCTCGACTAATTTTCAAATAAGAGGAGCGAAAAAAATGGCGGTGTAATTTTGGGCAAACCCTAACAACATCCACGAGGTTTTAGTTCTGAAGAACGCTGTTTTTTTACAAATCTTGGTCCAAGTTCGCTCGGACACCCTGTATATATATATATATATATATATATATATATATATACACACAGGGTGTCCCAGCTAAAAGTAACCAAGCTTGCTAAAAAGAGGATGTTCCCTAGCCCAGTGAGACCAACTGAGGGTTGTTGACAGTCGCGTGTCCTAGTCTGCAGTTTTTTTTATTATGCAAACGTGATTAATTAGCGAATACTAATTAGTTAACAGCGTTTGGCGTTTTGAGGTGGTGGCGAGATATGCGCCAGGAACTGCTTATGCGTCATGGAAAGTGAGCGGGTGCTGCTTTTCAAGGAAGTGAAGCGCGGCTCGCATGGAGCGCTTTTTCACGCGTAACCTCGCCTCGAGTGATAGGAATGTGGCCGTGCCGCTAACTTGCACCGTCACGCGCTGAAGAAACGGTCGCCCTAGCACCGATACGAGAGTTGCTGGCGTATATCTCGCAACCATCGCAAAACGCCGAAACCCGTGCGGGACAACGTTGCAAAGATAAGCGAATCTCGTTGCTTGGCCGGTCGTCTGGGAGCGCTGAAACTGCTTCCCTATCACGTGACTCTTTTTGTATTTCGCGGGCTTTCTTTTAAGCCAAATAAAAGAAGTTGTATCAGTGGTACTTGGCTGCAAACACGTCCAACGGTTATTTTTCTAAGGGATCTACAACTCCTGCATTGACACTTTCTTCCTGTAGGCAATAATTAAAAAGTTAGCTAATTAGTCCCTGCTAATTAATCATGTTTGCATAATAAAAAAATACTACAGACTAGGACACGCGACTGGCAACAACCCTCAGTTGGTCTCACTCGGCTAGGGATCATTCTCTTTTTTACAAGCTTGGTTACTTTTAGCTGGGACACCCTGTATATATATTGTGGGGACGCCTTCGTCCCGTGCGTTCACTTTCCCGCATTGCACACCCCACTGTTGTTAGCTGCCCCCGAAAAGCACTCCTCTCGGTACGGTTACTTTTAACTAACAGGGGAGGGCGCTCGCGTCGCAGCGACACGAGCGCCACGGATGGCGTTTTGCTGCGCGCGCGCGAGGGATAGCTGGCTCTCTTCTCCCTGGGATCGGGAAGCGACCGGACGTTTCGCTCACAGCTTCGCTCTTCGTCGACGGGCGCCTCTTGGTCGGAACTTGCTCCCGCCGAGCCCGTCCCGCTCGGCCTCGGAGTTTATCCCTTTGCCCTACCGTGGGCGAACGTTCGCTCGTAGCCGTGCTGGTGAGTCGGACATTCCTCGATTCCTCAGTGTATTTTGTTGCTAGCTGGCGTTATTGTTGTTATAGCAATAAATGCCTTGTTTGTGTCAGCCAGTGTGTCGTTCCTTTGTTCCCGCAGAGCAAGGCCCTCCGTGGTCGGCGTGCGCTCAGTAGCGCTCGCGATCACGGGGTGGGGTCTGCGCGGCTTTGAACCATGTCAGCCGCGCTTAAACGGGGAATACGTATTTATCTACCCTATTTTAAACCCCACAATATATATATATATATATATAGAAGAAGGGGTCACAACCTTGCAATTATCTTAATTTAATACCGACAGTTTCGGACGGAGGACCGTCCTTCCTCAGGGTATACACAAGAATGAACACAGTTTCTCATTTTCTACGCAGCGTGCGCAAAGGGTGAGGTGAAACCACTCTCTCTCCCGTTAGTGGAAAGGGACGCAAAGTCAGTATAAGCCGCAAGTGCTCCAGTCCATTTAGGGGGAAGAGGGTGACGGTTGCGAAGGACAGGGAAGGGGTAAAAACATGTATGCACAAAAATATAAAAATAAAGGAAGCAAAAGTAACATTAAAAAATAAAAATAAATATAGGAAGGCAACGGCGGAGGCTTGGGTAACAAAGCTATAGAAATAGATAGGGAGGGAACTAGTTGCTTCTCAGAAGGAATGTTTCGAGAGAAGCTCCCTTCGGTGTGGGTGGTGAACCCAGCAGAATTAACACAAACAATATTCTAACAAGGAAAGTACAAAGCAAAACCACAAATAAAACAAAAAAAGAAACACAAAAAGAAGAAAGAAACAAGCGCACGCATGCATGTGTACAGTGTATAACATCACAGAACGGAAAAATATCTAGCGTCCTCGACTTCCTTTTGAAGGACATTATACCAACTATCCCGGCCTACATTAAGGACTCAAATCACTTTCTCAGAGTGATATCTAACCTCAAAATTCCCAACCGAAGCTTCTTGGTTACAATGGATGTGACATCTTTATATACAAATATCCCCCACCCAGACGGCATACGCGCGACAGTGGATGCATACTTAAGGACAGATCCCCCCGTTCATCTTGATGAGGAAACTCTTTCTGCAATCGTAGGCTTAGTACTGAACTACAACAACTTTGAATTTGAGGGAAGACACTATCTTCAGGTCAACGGCACGGCGATGGGAACAAAGATGGCTCCGGCCTACGCTAACTTATTCATGGCAGCACTGGAAACAGAATTCCTTGACACTCAGTCCTTGAAACCACTCCTTTATAAACGTTTCCTGGACGATATTTTTTTCATTTGGCCGCACGACGAAGCCAGCCTCTTGGCATTCATAGCGAGGTATAACGCATTTCATCCTTCCATATCGTTCACCCACAGCATCTCCACAAAATTTATAAACTTTTTGGACGTTCAAATAGAGAAAAAAGGCAGCGTGCTTAGGACAACCCTCTACAAAAAACCCACTGACCGCCAGCAGTACCTACATTTTAAGAGCAGCCACCCACGGCACTGCAAGACTGGCATACCCTACTCACAGGCTCACAGATACCGACGGATTTGCTCTGAGCTCGAAGACTTTGACCACCATGCTGAGCAGCTAAAAACAAATCTTTTACTTAAGGAATATCCAGCGTCCATCGTCGATGACGCTATCCTGAAAGCTCGTGGTTTAGACAGGAATAAAATAATAAATTCCCCACAATCGCGGGATAGTGAAAGGCCAAGCAACCTTATTCTCACGCATTCATCTAACATTCCACGTGTTAATAGTATCCTATCAAAACATTTTAATATTATCCAGCAAAGCAGTCACTTGTCTCTCATTTTTAAACCACCACCAAGAGCAGTATACCGGCGCAGTAGGAACCTGAGGGACATTTTAGTTAAGTCTAAAAACAACGCCCAACTCCAACCCGAGTCCTGGATGTCAACCGTGCCGTAAGCCACGTTGCAAGGTTTGCAGTCATATGCAGACTACAACCATCGCTAAAGGAACATTCTCCGATTTCACCTTCAGGATTAGGGAAACCCTGAATTGCGACAGCGCGAACGTAGTGTATATGTGTTGTGTCCCCTTATTGCTTTTGTGTGTGTGCGCCCCCGCGTCCTCCTCCTAACGACAGTTCGCATCCTCCTCCTAACGACCACTCAATCCTCCTCCTAACGACCACTCGCATCCTCCTCCTAACGACCGCTTGCCCCTCGTCGCACGCTGCACACCAGCGGCAGTGTCTTACGACGACATCGTAAAAGCGCTGCAAAAGCACTACGACCCAAGGCCATCCGAGGTCTACAGCCGGGCTCGCTTCCAACGACGAGATCAACTGGAAGGAGAAACTGTGAGCGCCTACGTAGCCGCGCTCAAGAAGCTCGCTGCCGACTGCAATTTTGGAACGCTGTCGACAACAGCTACCGGGCAGGAGGGAGACGCAGCTTCTTCTGCTAACACCACCATGCTTCCCTTGGACGTGATGTTACGCGACAGATTTGTGTGCGGACTGAGTGACGAGTCACTGCAGCAGCGCCTGTTCGCTGAGAAGGACCTCACGTTCAGCAAAGCTTACGACATCGCCGTTCGAGCGGAGAGCGCCGGTCACCAGCAGAGAGGGATTCGCCGGAACACCGAGCCGGTACACCAGACAAGCAACCAGGTGCGCAAGCCTTCTGTTGTTGTAAAATCGGTCAAAAAGGCACAACGCTGCTGGCGGTGTGACGACCAACACAACCCCCAGGGATGTCGATTCCAGTCAGCCACGTGTAATTTTTGCCACAAGCGAGGGCATATCGAAAGAGCATGCATTACGAAACGGAGACTTGCCAAGATAAAGTCACCTTCCCAGCCTAATCACAGCGTCAACGCCTCAGAGAATACGCCGCTATCTGATCTCCATGGAACAACATCAGCAACACCATCTGTGTTGTACGACCTGAACACCATGAATCTCGGCACGCGACCGAAGATTTTTACAGAAGTAAGCGTACATCACCAGCTGATTAAGTTCGAGGTGGACTCCGGCGCAGCCTGTACTCTGATCAGTGAGGACACGTTCCGAACTTCATGGCCATCTGACGCACCCGCCCTGCAACAAGACGACACGCACCTGCGAACGTGGTCAGGACAGAATCTGCCACTATTGGGCTCTGCCAACGTGCAGGTTAACTACAACGGCCAGACCCATACGCTACCTCTGCTTGTTGTGAAGGGCACAGGATCAAGCCTTCTAGGGAGAAACTGGTTTTCTCCACTAGGCGTGATGATATGCGGCATACACCAGACGCCGAGCCAGAACATGGTTGAGCAACTGCAAGAGAAATACGGAAGAGTATTCTCGGAAGAGATTCCAGGAAACGAAGGGCCCCCGGTCACACTGGAGTTGTTGGACAACGCGCAACCCAAATTTCTGAAGGCCAGGCCGGTGCCGTTTGCTCTCCGAGATTCAGTTGAAAAAGAGTTGGACAAACTGGAGCAGCAAGGTGTCATCGAGCCGACGCAGCATTCAGAATGGGCCACACCACTTGTCGTAGTTCGCAAGAAGAACGGAACCATACGCCTCTGCGGAGACTACCGGAGCACCGTCAATCTTGCGACTAAAGCGTCCTCTTACCCGCTACCGACACCTGAAGAAGTATTCAGTGTACTGCGTGGCGCAAGAGTCTTCAGCACGTTGGACCTCACCCAGGCGTATCAGCAGCTGAAGGTGAGCGAGTCAACTGCTGAATTATTGGCAATTAACACACTGAAAGGCTTGTACAAAGTCAAGCGACTGCCTTTTGGCGTAGCTGCAGCCCCGGCCATATTTCAAAAATTCATGGAGACAGTGCTTCAGGGCATCCCAGGAGTTTGTGTCTACCTTGACGATGTCATCATCAGTGGCACTTCCACTGAAGAGCATGCAGTGCGCCTAGAGCTCGTTCTCGAAAGGCTAGCAAACGCTAATTTGTGCATAAGCAAATCGAAGTGCTGTTTTGCGGTGCCAGAGGTGCAATTTCTGGGACACCGAATTGATGCGGAAGGCATTCACCCTACCGAGGACAAAGTGCGAGCGATCACAGAAGCACGAGCTCCAACAAACAAGCAGGAGCTACAGGCTTTTCTCGGACTCTTGACGTTCTACGACCGGTTCTTGGAACAAAGAGCTACCGTGGCCAACGACTTATAACAACTCCTTCGGAAAGATGTGACATGGACATGGTCGCCACGCCATCAGCAGTCATTCGATGCCCTGAAAGACCTGATTCGAAGATGTACAGTCCTCCGCCACTACGACGAAAGGAAGCCTCTGCTTTTGGCTTGCGACGCATCACCGTACGGAGTCGGCGCGGTTCTATCGCAAACTGACGAGCAAGGAAGGGAAGCTCCCATCGCCTTCGCCTCACGTACGTTGTCGCAAGCAGAACGCAACTACGCGCAACTTGACAAAGAAGGGCTAGCCATCGTCTACGCGGCGACACATTTTCACCAGTACATTGCCGGCCGGAAGGTGACCTTTATAACCGATCACCGACCGCTATTGGGCATTCTGGGACCACAAAGGCCTATGCCACCAACTTTGTCTCCGCGAATGACACGTTGGTGCATCAAACTCTCAGCGTACGACTACGCTCTGGTCTACCGCAATGGGAGTAAACATCAAAACGCCGATGCGCTAAGCCGTCTGCCACTAGACGCAACTGTTGACGAACCATTTCCACCAGGAGACGTTCTGATGTTCGAAGCACTGCCAGAACCTCCGCTTACAGCAGGCACAGTTGCAGCATCTACGCAGAAGTGCGCAGCTCTCCGGCTAGTTTACACAGCTGTTCAACAAGGCAACGTGCATAAACTCAAAGGGGACAACTTCGACGCTTACCGCAGGCGAGCTACAGAGTTGAGCACCCATCGCGGCTGCATCATATTTGGGTCCCGAGTTGTGATGCCGAGAGAACTACGCGCACAAGCTATGTCTCTCATCCACGCCGGACATCGGGGCATCGTTGCAATGAAAAAGTGTGCCAGAAGCTACATGTGGTGGCCTGGCATTGACAACGACATCGAAACAGTGGTGCGAGAATGCAAGCCTTGCCAGAGCAGCCGGAGCGCCCCGCCGAAAGCTCCTGTCCCAGAATGGGAAAAGCCAGACACACCATGGCACACACTGCACATTGATTTTGCAGGACCAATTGAGGGCTGCACTTTCCTTGTGGTCGTAGATGCCTACACAAAGTGGCTTGAGATAAGGCAAATGGGACAGACGACTTCGGCAGCAGTCATTGACAACCTCCGATCACTATTTGCAACGTTCGGCCTGCCGCGCAAGGTAGTGTCGGACAACGGAACACCGTTTGTGTCTGCGGAGATCCTCAAGTTTTATCGCGACAACGGGATCTCATCAGTTACATCGGCCCCCTACCACCCAGCGACAAACGGACAAGCCGAGCGCTACGTAGCCGAGCTAAAACGCGCCCTTGAAAGAGATCAGACAGGCTCGCTGCAGCGCCGCCTTGCGCGCTTTCTCTTCAAGCAGCACACGACGGTTCAGAGCACAACAGGCGAGACCCCCTCGAAAATGATGTTCGAGCGTGAAATGCGAACCCAGCTCACAGCCATCCTCCCCGAGCCAAAGGCAGAGACGTTCCGGGAAGAAAAAGCAATTCCGCGCTGCGGCACGCTTAATGAGGGGCAGCGCGTCCTCGCCCGACAGTTTCTGAAAAAGCCACGCTGGGAGGAAGCTACAATTGTCAGACGCATAGGCCTGCGCTCTTGGCTCGTCAACATACATGGCACAGTAGCACGCCGACATCTCAACCAGCTGCGTAGATTTACGACGCCGTCTGAGAGCTGTCCGCCAGCGGAGAGAACACGTGCACCATTTTCCCACATAGCCTGGCACCTCTTCCCGGAAGAAGAGACTTCGCCCAGGACAGACCCAGGAGACAGCGAACAACAGCCAGCCTACAAGTGTTTCTTCCCCGAGCGCACAAAGCCAGCGCGCCTCCACGCGTGAGCGCCGACCCCCTGCACGATACCAGGCAACTTTCTAAGGGGGAAGGAAGTGTTGTGTCCCCTTATTGCTTTTGTGTGTGTGCGCCCCCGCGTCCTCCTCCTAACGACAGTTCGCATCCTCCTCCTAACGACCACTCAATCCTCCTCCTAACGACCACTCGCATCCTCCTCCTAACGACCGCTTGCCCCTCGTCGCACGCTGTCGCCGGATGCCCCCCCACGGTGCGCCCCCGCACCCTCCTTCTGTTCTGGGAAGCCACTCCCTCCCGTGGACGCTTCTCCGCTCCCTCCTTTCTTCGGGCGGCCAGTTCGGCTCCTACCTCGGTCGACGCTGGTCGCACCCTCATCAGCTTTAAATAAACAAAGTCTTAAAGTACCGTGTGCGTCTTCGCTGCATTCAACACAGCGACCGGACACGACAATATGCTACACTGCAGTGTGTGTGGCATGGAATACATCGGTCAAACGGAAACACCGTTCAGGTTGCGTTTTAACAACCACAAGGCCCATACTCACGCGCTGCCAAATCTTCCTTTTTCTAAGCACCTGTGCCTGCCCCAGCATGCATTCGAAAACATTCACGTCATCCTTCTCCAATCGGGTTTCCAAACAAGTCGCCAAAGAGAACAAAGAGAGTCGTATTTCATACACAAATTTCGGACACTAACACATGGAATTAATGAAAACTTGGGCAATTTTACCTTCCTCAAAAGCCTAACTAGCTAGAACAATTTGAACGTCTGGAATCCCTCCTCTTCCATGAAGCCTGCACTCTGCGGGGTCCCCCAAACCCCATTCTTACTTTTCTTAATTTTTCTTTTTCTTCTGAACGTATTTACTCTTTAGGTTCCTTCTCACCCGTCCTTTCGGCCCCTTCTTTTGAAAAACCAGTCTGTACTCGAATGCCTTCGCGACGAAAAGCACGAAGGGAATAGCCTACTGTGGGTCGGACGCCGCGGCACTCGGCTGCGGGATCGGGTTCCCGCACGGCGTCTGGCCTGCCGCCCTGCCTCCCTCGACCGCGGCGCCGCGCTTCCGCCGTGGCGATAACGGGCTTGTCTTAAACAGCTCTAAATGTTGTGGCTGACTCGTAACTCACGTTACAACGGTCCAAAACACCTGCACCGCTGGGGAGCGGTCCGTTCTGTGAGGTTATACACTGTACACATGCATGCGTGCGCTTGTTTCTTTCTTCTTTTTGTGTTTCTTTTTTTGTTTTATTTGTGGTTTTGCTTTGTACTTTCCTTGTTAGAATATTGTTTGTGTTAATTCTGCTGGGTTCACCACCCACACCGAAGGGAGCTTCTCTCGAAACATTCCTTCTGAGAAGCAACTAGTTCCCTCCCTATCTATTTCTATAGCTTTGTTACCCATACCTCCGCCGTTGCCTTCCTATATTTATTTTTATTTTTTAATGTTACTTTTGCTTCCTTTATTTTTATATTTTTGTGCATATATGTTTTTACCCCTTCCCTGTCCTTCGCAACCGTCACCCTCTTCCCCCTAAATGGACTGGAGCACTTGCGGCTTATACTGACTTTGCGTCCCTTTCCACTAACGGGAGAGAGAGTGGTTCCACCTCACCCTTTGCGAACGCTGCGTAGAAAATGAGAAACTGTGTTCATTCTTGTGTATACCCTGAGGAAGGACGGTCATCCGTCCGAAACTGTCGGTATTAAATTAAGATAATTGCAAGGTTGTGACCCCTTCTTCTACAAGTCTTCCTGGCCCATTGAACGACAAGACCTCCTGCAACTACTATATATATATATATATAATGTATATATATAATGTATATATATATATATATATATATATATATATATATATATATATATATATATATATATATATATATATATATATATATATATATATATATATATATATATATATATATAAGAAGGAATGACTATTTGAAGGCGTTATTATGTACCCAAAAAGGAGTTCAACTTAGCTCATGTCGCGACCGCGTCGCATATTCAGATGAAAAAACAAGCAAATCGGTGAGTTCAATTCTGTAGTGACCTTTAATAATTTGATACAAAAATTTAAGTCGTGCAGAACGATTTCGCTCAGTTATTGTGGGCAGGCCTGCTTTGGTTAAAATATGTGTAACGGGTGTACTGCGGCAACTGTTATATATGTATCGAGCAGCCTTGTTTTCAACCCCCTCTAATTTGTTGATATTAGTCTGAGTGAACGGGTCCCAAATGATAGCAGCACAATCTAGGGTAGGTAGAACGACACATTTGTAAGAAAAAACGCGGACAGATGGAGGAGGAGGGAGACTTTAATGAAGAAAGGAGAGGTCTGCCTGGTTATGAGCCTCGTATGCTACTCCAAACGCAGACAGATGGGGTACACAGTCGCAATGCTCGTCTTAAGAAAAACAGCTTACGTAAAGCGTTACACGTTATGAAATCAATCTGTTTATTCCAGCTAAGATTGTTAGTGACCGAGAGCCCTTGATATTTACATTCTGTTACTTCTGAATGTTTGCGCCGTGAGTAAAGTAATCAAAAAGCAAGCCTTGCTTTTTGCGAAAGATTTTCATTAATACTATTTTTTCAAAGTTCATGGACATTTGCCATGCAGCACACCCAGAAGATACGTTTTGCAACGCCCTATTAAGCAGTAGTTGATCTGACGCGCTTCTTGCTTCCGCATAAATAACACCGTCATCAGCGTAAAGTGGAATTTCGCAGAAACGTTAGCGACCGTATCATTAATATATATTGAAAACAACACTGGCCCAAAAACAGAGCGCTGCGGGACGCTTGAGTGAAATGTAAGTCTGTCAGAATTATTATCGTTAAAAAGCACCAATTGTTCTCTGTTTGAAAGGTAGGCTGAAATCCATGTTATTTTTTTCTTATGAAGTATTGTGTCTAATTTACAACTTAACTTTTTGTGAGTGACCCAGTCAAAAACTTTTGGAAAGACCATAAATACTTCATCAATCTGTGTTCCATTGTTAACGAATGAGGGTGGGGGTGGAAATCACCCGTGCATGATTCCAGGCAGCGGGGATGTCACCTGCTTCCCACCATTCGTTCGTGTCGGCTGTAAAGGCACCTATGGACCGGGGTGTGAGGGGTACGAAGGGGCCTATTTAGGCACTACGTTTGGGCTTGGGACAGAGTTCACTGGAGCTACGCGAGGGCAAACCCCACTTGAGCCGTCAAAAACTCCTCGTCCAGGGTCGCATTGTCCTTCCCTTCCTAAGGGAGCAATGGATCAAAGGACGACGTGTTGAAGTAGCGCGCGCTTAATTTGGGGATCGGTCCTGGTTCGAGCACGGATGGGTGTGTATTATACACGGTATGTTATCATGCTTAGCGGTACGTCTTACTGCCATCGGGTTCGAGGAGGTAGCGGAGGAGGTGCCAGGTGCGAGCCAGACTTAGATGACCGTTCATATGATAGCCGATCTGAGCCCGCTTCTTAGGGTGTCAGCCTCAATTTCCTCGTCGAGACGGGCTATCCGTAGACTGAAATCGCGGTTATGTTTTGGCGCTTCCAAGAGAGTTCAAGCTGGAACGCGCCTTCTAGAGATGAAGGAGGCGACTGGCCGTGTATGGACTGTCCTCGGATGTGGAGATTTCGTAGGTGGTAATGGACACTTTGGCCAGTAGAAGAAAGCCATTCGTCCAGGTTGTCGATACGTGTCGGCGCGGTTTGGCGCGGAGGGAGTGGAATTTGCCCTTATTCGTGATAATGGTCCGGCGACCTCTACGACGAAGTGAAATGGTGATGCGATAATGATCGCTCCGATGGTTCCCACGTATTACGCCACTGATCGAACGTGATAGTTCACCTAATATGTGGTCAGAGCACGTGTCTAGGACACTCTGTTCCCTAAGTTAGCGCGACTCTGCGGCTCCGTAAGGAGGGTCAGGCCAAGCTCTTGGGCTCGGAGCCACAGGTTGTTGCCTTTGGGGTTAGCTCTGCGATAACGCCAGACCGGATGGCGGGCATTGAAGAGAGGATACCCTTGTCTTGGGCGATGCGGTGTACACGACAGAAGAGAGAAGCGAGATCCCTGCCAGTGTCATTCGAGGGCTACGAAGGTTGATAAGAAGGCTTGGAGCTCCTCGCTTCAGTGGGAAGAGCTTTATGGGAAGGAGTTTCACATTGGCGCCCTTGACTGGGTGATGGACTGCAGTCCGATGGATCAGGATGGCGGTTTTTAGTGCTGGGATATCTAAGGGCTGTAGGACTTGCAGCCCGGCAATTTGGCCGCGCTATGCGTTTCTTGGAGGCCTGCGATGATATATGGAGGGGGGGGGGGCAAGTGGTTAACTCTTGCAGGTACAGCTACAGGCTACCCCCCTCGCGGTTGTATCTCCCCTGCATTTCTAGTAAGATATATTAATGCGTCGGCATGGGTCTAGTATACAAATTGGGGAGGGGGGCTATAACGCGAGAGGTGGTGGTGGTAGTGTGTGGGCGACCGTTGCTGTATGGCGCGTGAAAGATGAGAGGAGGGCGGCTGCTATCTGGTCCACGCGAACCTCTAGAGCCGGTATGACGCTGTTGATTTGTCGCATCAAGGATGCCAGTTGTTGCTGGATTTGGGTTTCGGAGTTTTGCGTTTGCTGCTGCATCCGTTGTAGGCCAAATATTTAGGAGAATCCCCCTAGGTGTTCAATTCGTTGTTGCAATTGTTGCATCTCTTGATGAATTAGCGCAGAGAATTCGGTTAATTTGGCGCTCAGTTTGCTTTAGATGATGGCACCGAAGTCCTCGGGGTCCCCGAAAGTGACGTGCTCATCACGCGGCGCACCTTTCCGCTGGTACGGGACCTAGAGCCATACCGTGATTGTGAGTGTGTGAATGGGGGGTGGGGAGCGTCTGGTGGGACAACTTTGGGGGGGGGGGGGGGGGGGGGAATATGAGATAGGTGCAAGTGCCTGGACCTTTGTTCCCGTGAACATGAGAAGAATTGAAATAGTCTGGCCGAGCAGGCGCGCAAAGGCGACAGGGAGATCCCGATTCTAAGAAGATTAGCCATGAGTTCTTCCGGGTACCCACCGGAGCAATTCCAGTGAATATGATGCGACGGACCGAGTTATTCGCGGCTGGGGCGTATGTGGCCACGGTGAAGGCGATACCTCGCAGGGTGATTTCTTGGAGGGACGTGTTGGTGAGTGCACGGGTCTGGTGCACTGTAAACAATTTTTCTTGAAAAATACAGAAATTTTCTGGCAGCTGCGTTGCCAGAAAATGTCTGTAGTGTTGTGTTTTGGGTTTTTAGTTTCTCTGTTTTTAAACATGCGTTCTCTGTTTTGAACTTCTCAGTTTTTTAGCATATGTTTTCTGTTTTGACTACAGAAAATGTGAAAAGTCTGTTTTCTGTTTTTCCCAGACTTTGTTTTTGGCTTACTTATATTTTCTGTTTTGATTCTTTATTTTCGTATTTGGTTGTTCTTGTCCGTTAAACGTCCATTATCACACGAGGTGGTTTGTGAAAAATCATGTTTATTTGAAGAAAGCAGCGAGGGGACTTTGAAAACATGAAGCTTTGAAGTGGAATTATTAGCGCAGGAACTCCTGGTGCCAGGCCGCGCTGGTCATTGTGGGTTTCTCCTTTGTTCCGCTGCCCAAAATCCGTAACTTTCAAGGCTCTGCTGGAAGGAAAAGACAGGCTTAAGGTTAGCATACTAAAACTATCTTGGCCATTTAGGTCAGATAATAAATCCATAACCAATGTAATTCTACAACAATGACGGAAAGTGCTCCAAAGGCGAAAAGTCAGATTTATATCTTAGGCGGCTCTTTTAATAATGCATGAATTCAACACTGTAGTAGTTTGTAACTGCTGTCTGAAGAGCCAGGATTAGGTACCAATGGGCGACGTTCAGAATTTTAAATGCAAAAATCAACTATTTAGGCCGATCTCACTAACGGTAGCACTCCAGATTCAATGTTAGTGCTATGCGCGGTACTTATGTGGAGCGGGGAGTCCTCTTCTATAGGACTTAGGTACTCTCTGTTGTGTACGCGTCAGCTGTGGGGAATATGACAGTCTACTCGGAAAAGCGTGGTACTGCGGGCCGGCCACACACGTTGGTCACAAGCACGACGGGGTTCCCAAAAAATGGTTCCTAAGACAGAACGCTTCGATTGAAGCCTCAGGCGTGTACTGCCGCCCTGCATTATCGAGTAGACAACACACGCCTGCGGCGGCACTCCCCTGCGTTCTAATAGTGGTCAAAGGCATGCGGACGGCTAGCAGCGCCACGCACATTTATGTTACCTTTCATACTGCACGCATTTCTGCTACCATTACATCACCGCGTACGTACATAGTTTGATCAGCCTAAACGCATCCTCTTGCAGGCTTGGGCCTTTCTAAATAGCATCGTCATCGAGTATATGCGTGCAAACAGTAAGAAATATCTGATAAAGGTAAAGACCACAATGTCTAGAGTGCACGCGTGCACTATATTATCATTCAGTGTCAGGCGACGACGAATTCGGTATACGGCAGTATCATGCGCTGTTTGCACAATAGCAGTACCACTTGGCTACAAGTCATTCATAAAAAGAAGCATAGCAGATTGTCCATACCAAACAGGAGGAATTAGCACCACTTATTTTCTTTCGAAAGCAGTCCGGTCGGTAAAATCACGCAGAGAACGCACGTGCTGTGCGTCTATAAGGCGGCAACCATCTTGAAGTGACCGTCAGCGCACAAAAACGAATGACCGCACAATACACAATGCACATTAATTAGAGAAGTAAATTGTCTATGTGTCGTGTCCGGTCGCTGTGTTGGTCGCTGTGTTGAATGCAGCGAAAGACGCACACGGTACTTTAAGACTTCGTTTATTTAAAGCCGATGAGGGTGCGACCAGCGTCGACCGAGGCAGGAGCCGAACTGGCCGCCCGAAGAAAGGAGGGAGCGGAGAAGCGTCCACGGGAGGGAGTGGCTTCCCAGAACAGGAGGAGGGTGCGGGGGCGCACCGTGGGGGGGGGGGGGGGGCATCTTTCGACAGCGTGCGACGAAGGGCAAGTGGTCGTTAGGAGGAGGATGCGAGTGGTCGTTAGGAGGAGGATGCGAGGGCGCACACACACAAAAGCAATAAGGGGACACAACACTTCCTTCCCCCTAGAAAGTTGCCTGGTATCGTGCAGGGGATCGGCGCTCACGCGTGGAGGCGCGCTGGCTTTGTGCGCTCGGGGGAGAAACACTTGTAGGCTGGCTGTTGTTCGCTGTGTCTCCTAGCTCTGTCCTGGGCGAAGTCTCTTCTTCCGGGAAGAGGTGCCAGGCTATGTGGGAAGATGGTGCACGTGTTCTCTCCGCTGGCGGACAGCTCTCAGACGGCGTCGTAAATCTACGCAGCTGGTTGAGATGTCGGCGTGCTACTGTGCCATGTATGTTGACGAGCCAAGAGCGCAGGCCTATGCGTCTGACAATTGTAGCTTCCTCCCAGCGTGGCTTTTTCAGAAACTGTCGGGCGAGGACGCGCTGCCCCTCATTAAGCGTGCCGCAGCGCGGAATTGCTTTTTCTTCCCGGAACGTCTCTGCCTTTGGCTCGGGGAGGATGGCTGTGAGCTGGGTTCGCATTTCACGCTCGAACATCATTTTCGAGGGGGTCTCGCCTGTTGTGCTCTGAACCGTCGTGTGCTGCTTGAAGAGAAAGCGCGCAAGGCGGCGCTGCAGCGAGCCTGTCTGATCTCTTTCAAGGGCGCGTTTTAGCTCGGCTACGTAGCGCTCGGCTTGTCCGTTTGTCGCTGGGTGGTAGGGAGCCGATGTAACTGATGAGATCCCGTTGTCGCGATAAAACTTGAGGATCTCCGCAGACACAAACGGTGTTCCGTTGTCCGACACTACCTTGCGCGGCAGGCCGAACGTTGCAAATAGTGATCGGAGGTTGTCAATGACTGCTGCCGAAGTCGTCTGTCCCATTTGCCTTATCTCAAGCCACTTTGTGTAGGCATCTACGACCACAAGGAAAGTGCAGCCCTCAATTGGTCCTGCAAAATCAATGTGCAGTGTGTGCCATGGTGTGTCTGGCTTTTCCCATTCTGGGACAGGAGCTTTCGGCGGGGCGCTCCGGCTGCTCTGGCAAGGCTTGCATTCTCGCACCACTGTTTCGATGTCGTTGTCAATGCCAGGCCACCACATGTAGCTTCTGGCACACTTTTTCATTGCAACGATGCCCCGATGTCCGGCGTGGATGAGAGACATAGCTTGTGCGCGTAGTTCTCTCGGCATCACAACTCGGGACCCAAATATGATGCAGCCGCGATGGGTGCTCAACTCTGTAGCTCGCCTGCGGTAAGCGTCGAAGTTGTCCCCTTTGAGTTTATGCACGTTGCCTTGTTGAACAGCTGTGTAAACTAGCCGGAGAGCTGCGCACTTCTGCGTAGATGCTGCAACTGTGCCTGCTGTAAGCGGAGGTTCTGGCAGTGCTTCGAACATCAGAACGTCTCCTGGTGGAAATGGTTCGTCAACAGTTGCGTCTAGTGGCAGACGGCTTAGCGCATCGGCGTTTTGATGTTTACTCCCATTGCGGTAGACCAGAGCGTAGTCGTACGCTGAGAGTTTGATGGAATGCTGCGTCGGCTCGATGACACCTTGCTGCTCCAGTTTGTCCAACTCTTTTTCAACTGAATCTCGGAGAGCAAACGGCACCGGCCTGGCCTTCAGAAATTTGGGTTGCGCGTTGTCCAACAACTCCAGTGTGACCGGGGGCCCTTCGTTTCCTGGAATCTCTTCCGAGAATACTCTTTCGTATTTCTCTTGCAGTTGCTCAACCATGTTCTGGCTCGGCGTCTGGTGTATGCCGCATATCATCACGCCTAGTGGAGAAAACCAGTTTCTCCCTAGAAGGCTTGATCCTGTGCCCTTCACAACAAGCAGAGGTAGCGTATGGGTCTGGCCGTTGTAGTTAACCTGCACGTTGGCAGAGCCCAATAGTGGCAGATTCTGTCCTGACCACGTTCGCAGGTGCGTGTCGTCTTGTTGCAGGGCGGGTGCGTCAGATGGCCATGAAGTTCGGAACGTGTCCTCACTGATCAGAGTACAGGCTGCGCCGGAGTCCACCTCGAACTTAATCAGCTGGTGATGTACGCTTACTTCTGTAAAAATCTTCGGTCGCGTGCCGAGATTCATGGTGTTCAGGTCGTACAACACAGATGGTGTTGCTGATGTTGTTCCATGGAGATCAGATAGCGGCGTATTCTCTGAGGCGTTGACGCTGTGATTAGGCTGGGAAGGTGACTTTATCTTGGCAAGTCTCCGTTTCGTAATGCATGCTCTTTCGATATGCCCTCGCTTGTGGCAAAAATTACACGTGGCTGACTGGAATCGACATCCCTGGGGGTTGTGTTGGTCGTCACACCGCCAGCAGCGTTGTGCCTTTTTGACCGATTTTACAACAACAGAAGGCTTGCGCACCTGGTTGCTTGTCTGGTGTACCGGCTCGGTGTTCCGGCGAATCCCTCTCTGCTGGTGACCGGCGCTCTCCGCTCGAACGGCGATGTCGTAAGCTTTGCTGAATGTGAGGTCCTTCTCAGCGAACAGGCGCTGCTGCAGTGACTCGTCACTCAGTCCGCACACAAATCTGTCGCGTAACATCACGTCCAAGGGAAGCATGGTGGTGTTAGCAGAAGAAGCTGCGTCTCCCTCCTGCCCGGTAGCTGTTGTCGACAGCGTTCCAAAATTGCAGTCGGCAGCGAGCTTCTTGAGCGCGGCTACGTAGGCGCTCACAGTTTCTCCTCCCAGTTGATCTCGTCGTTGGAAGCGAGCCCGGCTGTAGACCTCGGATGGCCTTGGGTCGTAGTGCTTTTGCAGCGCTTTTACGATGTCGTCGTAAGACACTGCCGCTGGTGTGCTTGGCTGAATAAGGGCGCAGACAGTATCGTAGGTCTGCTCCCCGCACAGCGTCAGCAGGTTGGCCCTCTTCAAGGCTGGGTCTGTGATGTTGTTAGCTTCAAAGTAGAACTGAAGGCGTCCAACCCACGATGACCACGATGAGCCGTTGAACTCTGGTATCTGATTGGGAAACCCTCGCGTAGCCATGGCTTGTCAATAGCGTTGAGTAGCGCGGGTCGAATCCACTTTCTCGTCGCCACTGTCGTGTCCGGTCGCTGTGTTGAATGCAGCGAAAGACGCACACGGTACTTTAAGACTTCGTTTATTTAAAGCCGATGAGGGTGCGACCAGCGTCGACCGAGGCAGGAGCCGAACTGGCCGCCCGAAGAAAGGAGGGAGCGGAGAAGCGTCCACGGGAGGGAGTGGCTTCCCAGAACAGGAGGAGGGTGCGGGGGCGCACCGTGGGGGGGGGGCATCTGGCGACAGCGTGCGACGAAGGGCAAGTGGTCGTTAGGAGGAGGATGCGAGTGGTCGTTAGGAGGAGGATGCGAGGGCGCACACACACAAAAGCAATAAGGGGACACAACACTATGCTTGATGTTTTAGTGCACAAATATACAAACTGAATTATAATGAGTTGCTTGCATTTTTAAGGCAAATTTTTCTAAAGCGGAAGGCCACGTGACTGTTAGTTCGGGTGCAACCGCTGTGAGAACAGAAAATGTCTGTTTTATTCAAGAACAGGTTTCTGTCTTGGCTCGCTAACACACATTTTCTGTACGGCAACCGAAATTTTCTGTAGAATGTCAGTAATTTTGCACTCATTTTTTACAGTGTGTGTGTGTGGGGGGGGGGTGATGTAAGGGCATTATTCCTAGTGCTGATGCAAATGCGGTCTTCGGTTTTCGTCTGGAGTTGTTGAGGCTCGAGAGGATGGCATGGTGGAGTGGATTCGCCCCATGAGCGGTGCTTAATGCCGCTGCGTGGCCGGATCACGACTTGAAGGCCATCCGCCGGTAGACATGGCCGCTGCACCGCGGGCCACACTTGTGATGCGAGGACCTACGCATCGACGGCGTCCTACGCTTGCGTACACGATTCGGAGGTTGTTGCCGAAGACTAATATGGAGGTTTAGCGTACCGGCTATAGCAGCAGGTATCGTAACTTTAGTCTGCCGGGGCGTATTCCTCTGGTGAAAGGTGCCCCCAGCGATGATGATTCCCATCTTTAAGTTGGGACCCGGGGCAGGCCTGCCTCTTCCGGTGCCGAGGAGTTAGGCATGGCTGGGCTGGGCCCCGGGTGGCGGTTAGAAGTGTCCCCGGGCATTAAAGATAGAGCCGAGGTTGAGGGTGGGCTGGATGGGTGGTCACCTTCACTGGACTTCGGTGTTGGGTGCAAATCCGGGAGGAAGCAAAGGTCGGTCGAAACTGGTCAAAATTCCAGAGCCCACGTACAGACGCGTCCGTACTCTAGGCTCGCATGCGGCAGGGGAAGGCAAGTCTGAAGCTATTGCGCCGTGCGTTTTTTATTAAAGTGATATTTCTATTGTTTATGGTCACAAAAGCCATGTGCTCGTGTATATTCAAGTTACCTGGTACGCTCTAGCGAATGAAACTTCTACTTGCCACATGCACCTGTCATCAATATAACTGATACTATCTAGTCTTATTTATGCGCCGCTATATGGAATTGATGTCCATATAAACGGCAGCAACATCCTTGTTCGCCTTTTATTTCATCGTGGTGGAGCAGCGCAAAGGACGGGACACAAGAAACAAGGAAGGACGTACACGTTTCTTGTGTCCCGTCCTTTGCGCTGCTCCACCACGATGCAACAGCACCAACTAGCCCAGCAACTTGCTCTTCTCGCCTTTTATTAGTTGGTTGGTTGGTTGACCTCAAATAAAATGGCACATACCCACAACGGGGGGCGGGCAAGCCACAGGCGATGAACTGCTGGAAAGAGGAGCGTTTATAGAGGACTAAAAGGAGTAGTAATAGGGTATGGGCTGAGAGATTGGACAACGCAATGACAGCGGACCTGTTAGCTGGGAGATCGAAGACGGGACGATGGCTTTATGTACAAATTCGAATGCAACGCATGTAATTGTTCAACTTTGCACTGACTGAAAGAGAGAAAAAATAATAGAATAAAATAAACTTTAGAAAAAAAAATAAAAATAAATTGAAACAAAATAACATTAAAATTATCATGGGAGTCGCTTTTTTTCTGGAAGAAAATTTTGTACAGCACAATGCGCACTCCTGTTGTTTCGTCCAAGTGAAGAAGCGCCAAAGTAAAGAACAACCGCAGTGGACACAGGGATACCCATCTGGTGACACGGAATTTCTAATAGGCGCCGCCTCAAAGAAGAGAAGCGGCGGCAGAACAGCAGAACAACCGTCTCAGGTTCGGCACAAAATAGGCATAGTGAAATAACCACCAGACCCGATCTGTGAAGGTAGAGATTTAGCAGAGGAATCCGGCATCGCAAACGCGTGAAAGAGACCTCCAGTGTGCGCGAGCGCCAGTCTTTGCTACTCAAAGGATGCAGAAGATGCTGATATTCGGGAGATGACGTAAGGACCGAGGCTGAAAATTCCCGAAATAATGTGTAACTGCGATACCTGACCGCAGCTGTATATGCACAGGCTGGCAGGACAGCAATTATTGGGCCACACAGAGCGGCTCTCGCTAAGGAATCTTCAACCTCATTTAGTTGAAAGCCCATGTGTCGTGGTACCCAAAGCAACCGCACCGATTTTAGATGGAGAAGGAAAGGACCTTAAGTGGTCCTGCAACAAACCGTGAAGGAGAGGAAAGGGTTGCAGCTTTGCATTCGATGGGAAAATGTTATCAAATGCAATCTTGACAGACGGAGAGATGTCATATATTGGATGGAGACCTGTAAAATGAATTTTTAAGGCATCAAGAAGAGACTGCACGAAACATATCTGCGGAGCATGCAAACGAGACAAGGCGGCATTTAAAAAGACTGCAGGTTGACTAAGAAATATTTGTACTGGAGGTGTGAAGAGGTGAGTCGCACAAATTTAAAAAGGTTTGGAGTGT
Source organism: Amblyomma mixtum (assembly GCF_055824585.1). Classification (NCBI taxonomy): domain Eukaryota; kingdom Metazoa; phylum Arthropoda; class Arachnida; order Ixodida; family Ixodidae; genus Amblyomma; species Amblyomma mixtum. The sequence continues at coordinate 415,320,991 of NC_143014.1, read as the reverse complement.
TAAAAGGCGAAACCTAGCTAATAAAGGTAGAATTCGCGCCTCAAGGTGCAGGGCAACATTGGCTACGTATTTTGGAAACCACAGACAGAGGCGCAGCGCCTCACGCTCCAAGAGCACAAGAGGGCGAAGTTTATAGGCAGGAGCTCCTGAGAATAAAACACAGCTGAAGTCCAAAATTGGGCGGACATACATTTTATAGATAGCAGAAGTGAGTGCCTTCTCATGCCTAACCCAGCGCTTCAAAGCCTACACATGATGCCAACTGCCCGAACTCCTTTTGCAGAAACTTGCTCAATGTGTGCCCGCCAGGAAAGTGTAGTCTCGTATATCACTCCAAGATACTCCACTGTTTGAACTTGAGGAATTATGTGATCTCTGTAAGCAACGCAGATACTTACAGGATGGCAAACCGGGAAGACTAACAAGGCGCATTTCTTCACATTGAGGAACAGATGAATACTTCCTAACCAGCTTTCAAGAATATTAAGGTAATTCTGCAAGGTTTGATAAAGAGAATGAATATCACTTGCAGAGGCAAAAAATGCGATGTAATCGGCGTACACGTAATTTTTCACATTATGGATGCATGGAATTGAGCTTACAAAGATTTTAAAAACAACAGGGGAAAGAACTGACCCTTGCGTACACGTCTAGTCTGTCGAAAATTCCTAGAAGAAACACCATTTCGGCAGCAATAAAATTCTCTGTTTTCCAAGAAAGCAGAGGTCCAGGCTAGTGCACTGCACGGGCTCGGGCCGGCCCGAAAGCCCGGGCCCGGCCCGGCCGGGACATGGTCTGTTTTGCCGGGCCTGGGCCGGGCCCGGGCCTGATGTTGGGGGCCCGGGCCGGGCTCGGGCTTAAAGCTGCGGACCCGAGCCGGGCTTGGGTCCGTACAGAAACGGCTGGGGTCCGACTGTTCATTCACAATTGCAGAGCGAAGTACACAACTGCGGCACTGGAGCTGCTACACGGATGAGATATGGGTTACAGTACGCGCTGAGAAAAATCTAAGCTTTATTCAATGACTTATTTATTTCCTTATTTCCACGCCGCGGTGACTTAGTGGTCAAGGCGCTTGATTACTGAGCCAGGGAGCCGGGGTTTGCTCCTAGCCTCGGCGGCCGCACTTCTGTTTAGTCGGCAAGCATGACAGCCATGTATATTTTAGTATCATTGCTCGTTGAAGAAACCCAGGTGGTCGAAATGATCTGGAGCCCTCTGTTTCCGTGTCTATCACAGCCTGACTCCCCTTGGGCCCTTAAGCCCCAAAAACATAGCTTTTATTTTATAGCTATATTTTTCTCATGTGAGCAAATTCACAAACAAAAGCGCGTTTGGTTTTCTTTTTGATCAGCTCACCGGAACGTCTCGTAAATAAAATAGCCACAAAAAGCTCGCGAGAGTTTGTAAATCTCATGCCATAGCCACATCTATGCTATCCCGCCTCCCTTCTTCGGCCTGGTTGCCATGACAAGTGTTTTTCCCTGTAAGTTATCACGTGGTTCGCGCGTTATCTTCTGCTCCATCAGTAAAAGTAAAATTCAGCCGGTCTGAATTGGCCATTGATCGTTCGTCATCCCAAAACATACCTATACACTATTAGAAATGCATTCGGGAAAAACATATTATTTTAGGACGCTTATAGTCTTCAAACACACACTGTGAAATACTAAAGCCTTTTAGCTTTTCATTTCTGATGAAAGGCGACCACTTCGGCTATGAGTTCAACCTGTGAGATCGCGTTCACTAAAAAAAATGTCATCTCACTACTTGCTAGGCACCTTTAATGTTTGTACTTCGCGGGCGGCAAAATATAACTGATTCAAGTCATGGTGGGATGCAAAGGAGCCCATTACACGCGTATGCAGCCCTTTTTATTTGGCTCTCGGAACTTCCTAGTTTATCTGTGCACAGCTACACTAGATCACTGTCCAAAAGACGGGCATGGCGAGCACTGCTCTTAATCACTTCCTTCTGGGTTAAAAAGAACAAATTTTCTGCAAGCCAAACTGTGGTTTCAGAACCTTTGTCGGCCAGTTTCTTATCGGTCTAGTAGCAGTCTACTTGCTCAGAGTGAGCAGTATACCTCGAGCGTTACTGTGAAATGGGCCGGGCCCGGGCTGGGCTTCACTTCGGGATACACGGGCCGGGCCGGTCTCGCTACAGCGATAATTAGCGGGCCAGGGCCGGGCCCGGGCTTGAAGCCACGGGCCTCGGCCAGGCTCGGGCTTCAGGTCTCGGGCTCAGGCCGGGCTTGGGACTCAGATTGAGGCCTTTGCAGTGCTCTAGTCCAGGCTACGAAATGGTTTGGGAATTTAAAGTCCTGTAATTTGTGTAGCAGCGTCGAGTGCTCGACGATGTCGTAGGCTTTACTGATATCCAACTGTGCTTTACTGATATTGACTGTGAGAACTGGTTTGAGGGTGTCTTTAAAGCGAGTGTAATTTATGAAGGAGCGCTGTTGTCGTTCGGAAAGAGTTAACTTACATGCAAGCTTGAAACTAATTGGTAGATGATCACTATTTGTTGCGCAGTCAACAGGCTCCCAAGACGTGACAGAGACTCCTGGGGAGGAAAAAGTTGAGTCTGAGGCAGAGCGGCAGTGACCACGTACAGATGTGGGGATTCCTGAATTGTTGCAGACAATGTTGTTGTCGCAAACGCAATCAAATAGTCAATACGCGAAGCAATCTGTTTTAAACCCCCACGTCGCGTGGTGCGAATTGAAATCCCCAACTAATAAAACCTGAGATCGGCTACTAGACATGAGTGAGTCAAGGGGCTGAGTGTCGTGCACACCTGAACGGAAATATTCATTAGCTACAGCAAAGGGCTGTTGACCTGGGATATTGATATCAACCGCAAGGATTTCACATTGGTTGTCCGCATACTTAAAAGAAATGGATGTCCTGTGACAAAACTTTGAAGAAATTAGCACTAACAACCCTCCATGTTTCCATGTTTCCTATAACGCAGTTAAATCCGGTAGAAGTTGATTGCATACACATTTTAAATCTATTGAAGCTGAGAATATAGATCGTCAGTTCCACTGGAGTACACTTTAACGACCCTATCTTGGCGGGAGTGCCGCAGCGGCTACTGCCTCTTCTAGAGTCCTGGCCTTAGGATTTTGACTAGCGTGATTTTGCTTTGACTTGGACTGGGGACAAGATGGACCTGCAATACTCAAAGGAGACCCACTTCGTTTTTGGGCGCGGATATAAAATTCCATTTCAACACATTCAACAGAGGATGCGTCCATAACGCTGTTAAGTAGAGATGCTTCAGTAGTCGTTTGTCGCTCATATTGACTTTGGCCCTTTTTTAGCACTACTGATGACCACAGAGGGTGGAGGAGCTTCTGAAACCACAGAGGACATGAGCGGAGCGGTGGGTACCTGCAGCAGACTGGACATATGGGTAGCTTTGACCTGGGAAATGCACGTGGATACGGTTAACATAACGCGTTCCTTTGCGTTCATAGCTTTTTCAACTGCCGCTGTGATTGCCTGAGATGTCTTACCCGAACTTAGCTATGAAAAATCCGTCCAACGTAAACAGCTACGGGATAGCAAGTACGGCAGTGATGGAAAGAGTTTTAGCATCGTAAAAACGCATTTTGCTGACACATTTGAAACCTGTGGTGCCATATAGCGAGCATGGTCATTGTCAAATCGTTTCCCTCCTCTTTGGGAGCTCTCAAAACGGTTGCAGTCAGTTCGAGTACGTTCCACAGGGGTGGTAAAAAAAAAAAAGCGACACTTTTCACCTGCATTTTAAGAGGCATTAAAGAACTTCAGAGCATAATAGCCCTTGTACCAGTGCAACTAACATGCATAAACGCACCTTCCAATGTTCCCCTTAACGGTGGACCGTACTGCATACGTTTTCTCCCAACTTTTTGTTTCTTTGCACATTTTTTCTCCAGAGGCTAGAGTGTACCTCGCCGCACGCTGAAAATTTTACGCCCAATTTTCGAACATATTTCGGGTATAATTGAATAAAATACAAGTAGCGAATTCCGCCGAAGTTTCTTGCATTTAATGTGTAATCCAAGGTCTCTCTGCGTTCATTATTTCCATCAAGTACGGGAACGAAGCAGCCTAGCTCTTCATTTCTCTTCAGAAAATACCGCGGGCAAAATGCCGCCTGTGTGAATTGCTCTGGGTTTCAAAAAAAAAAAAAACTCACAAAGTAGAAGCGTCCTTTCAAGGAAAAAAATTGGCCTCAAAAAATTTATAGGACAGCTAGCACTGTGTAACGCGAGATGGAGTGACAGCTGCTAAGGTATTTATACATTATGGTAAGCCGAGGCAAGGAATATGAGAGCGACTTCATATGTGCATTGTTCTAAAGCGCTCTTCCCAGGTTTCCACTCACACTCGCGTTTCTATTATAGCTCTCCTCTCCAGTCCGCTGCTCTAGGCACACAGCGCTATACCGATGACCCTCTCCTCGGGCGGGGCGTTTTGCCGCAGCTACTCAAGATGGACCGTTTTACAATTCCGCCGTTCTCTTCATGCTCTCCTTCCTCCTTCCACAGTAACAGTTCTCCGGATGGTTATCGTTGTAACTACCCTTCGGTTACGCATTTCTACACTCTCGCCGTACCCTTCTGCTTTCTCGAGAGCCCTCCTCCTTTCACAGTAACAACTCTTCGGGTGGTTCCCATGGCTGCCACCCCCCGCTTGCGCCTTACGCTCTCGCCGGTCGCAAGTTCCACGGCCTGTAAGTGGCGCGCACGAAAATAAAATATGGCTGCCGGGGTGGTGAAAAACCATCACCGTCTTTGGCGTGTGCTCTGCATTGTGCGTCTGATGCTTAAGTACACGAGCACGTTTAATGATACCGCTTCCATTTTGGCGGCCGTTGTCTTGAGGCGACGTTAATGAAGCATGTTGCAGCGCCTGAGGCGCGAATCCGGTACCTGGTACAAGGCAAAGAGATTCTTAATGCTGGACGCCTAATATGCTGCGGTATTAAAAAGTGCACGACTGAATCCGTGCGTGTGCAAGGGCATTGTCTACATACATCTCACGTGCATCAAATGCTGCGTGAAGTTGAGTTTGTGTACGGCTCCATCAAGGTATCTGGAATACCTTTACTTTTCGCCGTCGAGCTCGAGGCTCCGTGACAAAAAAAAAACACTGCTTTCTTACCTTGCAGCTATCATTCGCGCTTTATGAAATGTTCCATGCCCGTGTCCCCAGCGTACGGCGCGGGTATGTGCCGGCAGAAAGTGCTGCATTACGCAAAATAAATACATTCATAGGCGCTTCCCGCGGAAATTTCGCTTTTATTCTTGAAATGATGTTCTAAGGATGCATTGTTTCACGGTGTGAACTGATCATACTGCATCATAGATGCATTTAAATCTAGGCGACAAGGCCAAGGCTTTTTGAAAAGCAGTCGCTTGCAGAAGTTTTCGCTTTTGTAATGGTGGCAATCTAAGAGCGACGACTTCTTTACGACCGTAACTTTTTCAGGGTTACTGGACAAAACATTCGATGTTGACCATTGTACTTCTGACAATTTGGTTTGGATTGCATCCAGCAAGTAGCTAAAGGCCATCCGAAGAGTCGCTGTCATTAGCAGCAGTCTCTGTTGAGGATGCAGCGTCACAACCTTCTCTTTCTAGATGAACAGGATCATCCATCTGCATTGTATAAAAATTTGCATTCGTGAGAGTGCCCACAGGACATAGGTAATTCGTTTTGATACAAATGACACTTTGCACACTGAGCATCGTCAGCTGCTTGCTGCATAAATATATCGATGTGCTGAAGGATTATAATAAAGTGTCTTCTGAAACTGAATATTCACTGAATTCACTGAATATGTGTGCCAATTTTGTTTTCTGCCTTCCGTGCCCGAATTACACAAAGTAATGCTATATTGCACTCAAAAAGTAGTCACCTAGATGCTCTTTTGCCTGCCTCACGCCAGTGCACAACCGCAAAAGCGACCTAACCCGCTACAGTACACATTCCCAGATAGCATCACATTGCTCATTGTTTAATATGTCAGGAAAAACTGCATTACCAAAAGTGGCTTCACTTGACCCCTTCAGCATGCTCTAATACTGTACGTCGCGTCGAGTACGTGTTTCACGAAGATGTAAAGCTTCCCTTCTTGTACACAAAAATCACGTGTGGATAGCAGGGGCAAACATCGCATATCGTGCGCTGAAATGCTCGCACCCGCAGAAAGACGTCGAGCCGAGTTTTTGTTACTGGTGAGCTCCAAGAAAAAAAAATCGCCTTCCGCAAAATGCGCGCTGCATGTCATCTCCCTTGTCACAGCTTTGCCCATTCGCAGCTTCACTGTCAATTCTTCCTTCAAACTAGGGTCCTTCGGAACTTAGTGCAGGCTTATTTCGTTGCGTACGGCCCTGCTGGTGCACTGTGGCACACTGAACTTGCGGTTGCTCCGGTATTTTCTGCTCATTGTTAGAAAAGGGGGAGTAAACATCACGACGAGCAAGCAATACGGTGCAAAGGCACGTACGGCAACACACTCCGCTGCCAGCGAACACCATCGTGGCGTTTCTACTTTTCGCCGTCGTGCAGCGGCAGCATCTGTGCAACTTGCGATTACTTTCCATCTCCCGCAGTAAGCACCCTCCGGTTAAGCTTTCCGATGGTCTCTTCATACCCTTCTCCTTCCACGACAACCATCCTCCTGTTAGCGATACCGCCGTCGTAACCAATCCCTCCCCCTTCCGCGGTAACTTTCCACCTGCTTCTAGGGTAACTACCCTCAGGATAGCTGCCGCTGGCCCCAGGATTGCACATCGCTTAACCAGGATGCGTATGAGGACTCCCAGGGATTTATGAATGTAAAGTGAGAATGACCTGCATATTACTTGTACTCTAAATTTTACCTGTAAGTATGTGCCCTTCTTTTATTCCAAATAAAGCTCGGAATTTCTATGACGGAAATTGTCTGTGCCGAACCAATTTCCCTTGTTCCCGAGCGACGAACCGTAGGTATACACGCCTTCTCACGAGGTTACATGGACGTCACAGCCCCCGAAGACCGGTGGCCTGAGAGAGAGCCGCCCGGTGTTACGGTTCTGAAAAAAAAGCAATACACAGGAACACCTAATTGCGTTATGTGTCGGCAATGCGATACTATTAGGAACTGTTGACACCTTTGCCGGAAGTGGCGTCTCATCTCGCGAGCCATTCGGCATGCTCCAGTCTGTGACCCACTTCCCTCCATCCGATGATCCAGTGGGATTGCTCTGGTCTGGTGACCACTTCCCACCATCCAATCAGCGAATTTAGCTTCCGACACATTTTCTTGCCAACGAAGCTTCTAATGCTGTAGCATTAAAAATACTTCCAGTATATTTCTTGCAAATTAACTTTCCTAACAATATCGGAGTGCCAGGTTACTTTATAGCAAGTGAAGCGCTAGTACTTTTGTGGGGTACCTCAGAGTGGCTGCCGCGCGGGCCGACTCCGCGAGCTAAGAAACCTGGAAGCTCTGATATTTCCCCTGAGCTCCTTGATGTATCCCGTCAGGCAGCAATGGACACTGAACTGCCTGGTCACGAGAGGATGAGCTTTAATGACCCCTTTAGCTTTCGCACGTGTGGGGAAGCTGCATGGCGTGTACCGAGAAAGCCGCCTGGCGTAAACGTACGACCGAATCGGGCTCCGTGAAAGCCTTCCATGATTCGCCGGTAATATGTCTTGTAGACAGTGTACCGACGACTTCTACGCGCTGTCAAGTTTCTAATGCTTCGCCATATGAAGTACACTCACGCGTTTCACTAAAAACCGTATCCGTCATAGTGGCTCAGCGGGTTGGCTGCATCGAATTCCGGTCGCGGCCTCCGTATTGGAATGCAATGCCCGTTTGATGGGCGATGTGAACACACGTTAAAGAATCCCAGGTGTCTGGATCAATCCAAAGGCCTCCACTACGGTGCGTCCCTTATTTCCCATGTGTCGCTTGGGGACGGTAAACCATATATGCCACAACTAAATACGCGTTCTGAGAAGACGTTGCCTACATTTGAAGGGATAGAGGGAAAGAGGACCGAGAGGAAGCACTTTTGGGCACGAGAAATACATTCTGATTAAAATTTAAAAAAAAATACAGCTGATCTTCATGCCTGGAAAAGGTGTAACGCGTGACCTTTCTTAACGTTTAACTATTTTTATATCAGAAACAGTGAGATACGACAGTGCGGTCTGCGCAGCTTGATTGTGCACCAGGACTGACATTATTACTGGATAGAAAGCTGAACTAAAACATGAATAATGAACTGGAATTAAGTAATCAACTTTTTAATTGTGTTTTTACTTTAAAAGGTTATACAGTGAAATTGAAGGTTGTCCACATCGAAGGCGAGCTGAGTTTCATAATTTTCTGAATCTGCACTGTGGTTCGAAATATCGAGCCTGAAAAATCCGAGTTGGATTTTCCGTACTGCACATTTACAAAATGGTGTCGCTGCACATGGTATCATAATCGAAATAGCGCTTTCTTCTTGTATGTCATAAAATACACCAGCTGTGAACAGCTTTCCTGTAGTAGAAATGCGAGAGGTGCAATTTTTTAATTACCCAACTCGAGAAAGCCATCTCACCGACTTCACAAAAGGGTACTTCGAACAATGCTTACTATTTCCAACCACAATGCCGATTTAGAAAATTGAAAACTGAACTTGAATGTTGACGGTCTTAATTTCTCACTATTTTGAAAGCAAAAATGAGTAAATGATAAAAAAAAAAATCGCCCGGTTCATGGCCAAGTTTGTTCCTTTTCGCACAGCAGGCCTGTTACACGTCCCTGTTTCAGGGGCGGAACAAGGGATAGACACTACTCGGGCGCTTTGCAGGGCACATAAACAGGGTATACTCAGAACAGAGTATCCTGCATATGTGAGCTCAATATCTTAGGTAACATCAATAAGAGCGCCGAAAAGATGGAAGTCAATGTCTTTACAGGCTAACAAAGGTATACCATGCAATATCGCGAAGTATGCAACATATTTATTGATCGCCTGACCCACCTTTCATTCGCCGACGCACAATCTCGTGTTCTGCGCATGCGCAACGGTGCGGTGTAGCCATTCCCGCTTTCGCCTTCCGGCTGGTGTCAAAGATCTTTAAAAGGCAAATTTGGATGCAAAAATTTTCAGAATTCATCTGAAAAGATAAGGCACATCAGCACAGGATTAACTGGTTTGCGCGAAAATAATTTTAGGTGCATAACAAGAAGACGAGGGAAAAATATATTTCTAGAGATGGGTTTAAACGGTGATTCTGACTCAAAAGCACCTCCAGCGCTGCTACCTAAAAGGGCAGTTATGCATAGGTGTAAATGGAAAATAATTTTCATGCTGTTAATATTTGGTAAAAAAAGGGAAAAAAAGAATAAGAAAATAAACAGACTCGAACGACTGTCCTACATGCTTGCATACGCAGTGCTATTCCTCTGCAACAAAGAAGCAACGGCCACAGGGGTTTTTCTTTGTTGTCTTACCCGTTCTCAAATATTTTGCCGCATATTCGCGCATGCGCAGCACAACAGATCGCGCGTTGACGAATGCCTGGTGCCTGACAAGCGTTATGAGGTAGATGCATCTGCCCATCTGGCTACACAGTTAAGTGCAGTGTCTATAGAATTGCAAATGCTCGTTGCAAACTATTCAAATTTATAATGTGACAAACGTTAAAATATTTTAAACCGAGATTTTGAGGACTCATCGTCGTCATCATCATCATCTTGAGCACGCCCACTGCAAGGCAAAGACCTCTCCAATTAACCCTCCCCTGTTGGAGCGGTGGCCACCGTATACCCACAAACTTCTCAATCTCACCCGCCCACGTAACTTTCCTTCGCCTACTCTTGTAATTCACTCCGTTACCTTTAAAGGTGCACTGAAGAGGGAGCTGAACTCGTCTTTTCACCGCGGGAACTCGATGCTACACGTTCCGAGAATTCTTAGAAACTGCGAATTATGGTCCTGTGGAGCCGATTTTTATAATCTAAATCGGATTAAACGTCCTGGCTCCCGCATTTTTTGAACTCAACCGCAGACGGTAGGAGGAGTCAAGCAACCTTTCGACCATTCCCGTGGAAGCTTGCCACTCTGCCATCGGTGAAGTGATACGTGGAGATCGACGAAAGCAGAGTCCGCGCGTATTTTTATTTCCGTGGGCCTAATTAGCAGCTATGTAGCCTCTGACTTGATCTGACTGCTATGTAGCCTGACTTCTGTGAGGTTATGTAGCCTGTGCCTGGAAAAAAAAAATAAAAGCGACAGCGAAGCTGCCACGCGACGGCCTGAAAGGCGCGTTAGATGACTCCTCCTACCGTCTGCGGCGAGTTCAAAAAAAGGTGGGAGCCAGGACGTTTAATCCGATTTAATTTATGGAAATTGGCCACACAGGACCACAATTATAATTTTGTAAGAATGCTCGGAACGTGTAGATTGAGTTCCCGCGTTAGAAAGACGAGTACAGATTCCTCTTCAGTGCACCTTTAAAGACCAGCTGTTATTTTGCCTTCGCATTACATACCCTTTCCATGTCCATTTCTTCCTCTTGTTTACGACTAGAATGTTATTCACCCGCGTTTGTTCTGTCACCCAGTCTGGCCGCTTTCGGTCTGTTAACGTAACACCTATCATTTTTCTTTCCATAGCTCGCTGCGTTGTCTTTAACTTAAACTGAACCCTTTTCTTTAGCCTTCGCGTGTCTGCCCCGTAGGTGAGTACCCGTAAGATGCAGTTGTTGTATAATTTTCTCTCGAAGAATATTGCCAAACTGCCGTTCATGACCTGAGAGAACCTTCCATATGCGCTCCATCCCATTCTTACTATTCTAGCTATTTCCCTCTCATGACTTGGATAAGCGGTCACTACCTGCCATAAGTAGAAGAATTCCCTCACCTTTTTTAGCATCTCGCTACCAATTGTGAACTGCTGTTTCCTTGCGAGACTGTTGAACATTAATTGAGTTTACTGAATGTTAATTTTTACGCCAATCCTTCTGCTCTGCCTACCTAACTCTTTAATCATGCTTTGCAACTCATCTCCTGAGTGACTTAGCAAGGCAAATCATCAGCGAATCGCCGATTACTAAGCTATTCTTCTTTAACTCTTATGATAAACTTTTCCTCATCCAGGCCTCGGAACAACTCCTGTAAACAGGCGGTGAATGGCATTGGCAATATCGTGTCTCCCTGCTTGACTCCCTTTCTTATTAGAATTTTATTGCTGGCTTTATGGAGAACTACGGTAGCTGGGCAGTCGTTATAGATATCTTTGCCTGAGTCAAAATAATCAGTTGTATCAGGAACCGAGCAATTTTTAGTAACAAGAATTTTTAGATATAACGGCTGAAAAATCGCCACGCAAGTATAGAAGCACAATACAGATGATACTCGTAATGGCAGTTTTATTTGAGAAGAAACAAAGAATTTGGGCTATGGTTCATGGGGGTTTAAAGTCCCAAAGCAACTAAGGCCATGAGGGACGCCGTAAGGAAGGGCTCCGGAAATTTCGACCACCTGGGGTTCTTTAAAGGGACACTGAGGAGAGCACTATTAATATTTTTTTTATAGTAAAATCCGATAGTTCGGGATGTCATGGCTTTGTTGCCACTTGGCCGGCAGCGAAAGATGCATTTATTTCTAAGAAATTTGGATTCGAAGTTGAAAAAGTTTTTCCCGCCACTCTGATTCAAACTTGGGATTCTCCTATGACGACACAGGACTAAGTGACGTGATAGATGACGTGCGCATGACGTACCGTGTACCGTAGACTCCGTGATTTCTGGCGGCCAGCAGTGCGGCCTAGCAGCAGCCGAAAATAAAGCTACCGCCGGCCGCACGTTGAAGGCATCTATCGGCTATTGCGGCCGTCGCTACAGTCGCTTCGATTACGTTTGCACTGGCGTTTTCCCAGCGTTACGATGGATCTCGTTCTCGAAGTCGTCAAGGAAGTTCTCGCAAATAGACACCTTTAGCATACCGTGTACCTTGTTACCGCTAGCGGAATACCGGGAGCCCGCCTACCCCCGGAAAGGCGCTGATTGGTCCCGATGCTTCAGGAGCGCGCGTAGCTGCCGGGCACGTGGCGCCATCTGGCGACGTCAAGGACATTTGCGCATGCATTGGCTGCGCCTCAGGGATTTGTGCCTTCTTGGGTCCTAGAGTTGCTAGAACCATTGGTTCTAGCAACACTGCTTTGTCCTATGACGTCACCACGCTTGTACTTGCGAGTTTGGCCTGTGGCGGCGATACCTGTATTTTGGTTCTTGCTCTTTTCTACGTTACAAGAGCTTTGTTGTCAGTATGAGTGGCGTTTTTGTAATCAGGAGCTGGTATTCTGTCGATACAAGCCAACTTGAATTTCTCCTCAGTGTCCCTTTAACGTGCACTGACATCGCACAGTACACGGGCCTCTGGAATTTCGCCTCCATAGAAATTCGACCGCCGCGGTCGGGATTGAACCCACGTCTTTAGGGTCAGCAGCCAAGCGTCATAACCGATGAGGCACCGCGGTAGCTGACAAACAAATGATACCTGCTAAAGATTTGCCGGTCCTCAGGAAACCTGTGCGAAGGTGTCAAGCTGTGCAAAAGCACGCTGTTGACAAAGGAAAATGGACGTACAGCCCCCGTCAAAACTATAGAGCCCAAAGGATTTTCTTCTAAGCTGTTTGGCGGGGCTCCCTAGCATATCTAGTAGTCCAAAGCTGGGGAGGTTTGAGGACGCGAAGTCATTCCTCCTTAGAGAGATTACGGACGCTGAGGATACATAACGAGGCACGCGGCAGGCTTCACAAGCAAACCCCTTGGGCTGTATACTTTTGACGGGGGGTATACCATGCTTAGTGAGTCATAAAAGCAGACACACCCTTTCTCAAAGACACGACCGGCTGTAAGGGCCCACGGATTTCATGAGCCGCATGCTAGTTAAGCCCGGTGATACGAATGCTGAAATGGCTGTCCACGATCTGGACCGTGATTAAGGGGATTTCAGGATGCGTAGAAGAAATGCGCTCTCAGAGTTCGAGTGGAAAGGTACACAGGCGCGCGTACTCCTCGAAGAGTCAGGTGCGTACATCGGGGTACATGCGATCATTACAGGCGTACATTGAGCCATCCAATAATTTGGGTCGTACTTGCGTTTTGTTTAGTTTCTGGTATAACCCCTTCAGGCGCTGCGTCCAGTGATATGCACGCGACTAAGCCGATTGATGTTTTCGTATACAAGGTGAATTTCCACCCATCAATTCCACGTCATTAACATTTTAAACCTCCCTGTCAAGTTTGTGACGCCATCTCTTGCAGCTACACAGAAATGTCTTCGTAATAGCAAGTAAACACGGACGCCACGATGTTTCCTAGCGGGACGAGTAATTAGCTTTTATTTTTGTATGCTCTCTTTTGAAACGGTAGTGGGAGGTGCAGTTCACCGTTCGGAATGTGTCAGTAGGTTAATGTAGACAGGACACACCAATCAATTTTCATTTCCACAGACGGAGAAAATGTGCTGTGGTAGGCGATCAGTGTCACGTCTACAAACGTGAACCTAGCGGTTTTATGCCGAAAATATAAAAGTGGCGTTTTCTGGCCTTTGTCCTGCGTGTTTAAGTGCCCTAGCACCTACAGTGTCCATTTCATCTGTTTCACCTGTTTTATAAGTCATGAACGAAAGATTACCTCAAGCGCATATATTCTAACACGTAAACATTCAATCATTTCTAACGACCAATTAGAAAAGGCAAGAAAGTGTCGCTGTGTTTGCGTTCATGTAGCAGATTTGAGGAGCTATGTTCACATATGTGCACGCGAATAAAACGTTCTGAAATGTGAAAATTCTTGCGCAGTTTTTTACACCTAACTACTGTTTGCTCTACTGATCGTGATTTATGCAAAATAAATTTCCTCTCAGGGGATTTAATTGACTCCTTGAGAGGGTAAGCGCATGGAGGTCGAAAACCTTTTCTGTCATTCTAGTCTTATTTCTACGCGGGGTGTCAGCGGTGGCGTTTGGGTGCCGCTTGGCAAAACCACGGTCATATCGATGGCCGTTCCAACTAGGACAGTACTGCTGCTGACTGCAGGAGTTGGGTGATGGGAAAAAAAGTCAACTGGGTTTCTTTACATTTTCTACAACGTAAAAAGCAAACGGGAGACACTACTTTGGCCACACTAGTTGCCTAGTATAATAGGGCTGCCATCCCTTAAAGTCCTTAGATGGAGGGCGGCCCTGCCGAGGAGGGAATGTGCCATCAATTTCACCTTGGCGCACAATCAGGCACCCCTGCACTTATGGGCATGCAACCGTCACGTATTTAGCTCAGGCATAGAAGGATCCCGTCGAAGTAGTGTACACTGTGGTAGGTCAGCATGTGATGTTCCATGGCCTGCTTGTAGTCGACACGTGCTGCCAACATCTGTTCTTCATAACATGCACCCTACACGCGAGGCCGGCACGCGAAGGGGAAACCACCGAAAACTGGTCCCTTGTTTCCAGACATGACCGCGACAATTGGGGATAATGCACGCCGGTCCACCGCTGCGGGACGCAGCACGTGCACAAAATTTTGAGCAAAATACGCCTTATTTAATGTGGCTCGGCCCGTGGACAGACACCTGAAATGACGCCTTTTGTGCTGAAACTTCAGCGCGACGTTGTTAAGGGCCGATAACGGTCGCGTTCGTATATAGCCGAACATGGCGATTGGAGCCGGATGACACCAGCTCCACTCCGGGTGGTCCATTACGGCAGGAACGGGAGGCAATGTTCGTCGCTTAGACAAGTGCTGCCTCGGACTACATGCTTGTACTTCGAGGCGGCAATCGCTGTCGCTGTTCCTAACAGCTCTTCCGCGGCCCGGAAGATCTCCAATGGTCAGTGTTCTCATGCGCTGGCCATGAAGAGTTGACCAGAGGACCGTAGGTAAGGCTTGGCTTTCAAAGTCGTCTCCAAATCTAAAGCCCCAAACAATCGGTAAAAGAAGCGTAAGTGAGACATTCCGCGCAAGAATGCGTTGCCCCTCTTACAAGTGTTCGTAATTTGCCTAAGACCAACCAGGCTTAGTTTGGTTTATTGGTTTATTGAGGTTTAACGTCCCGAAGCAACCCAGGCTATGAGGGACGCCGTGGTGAAGGGCTCCGGAAATTTCGACCACCTGGGGTTCTTTAACGTGCACTGACATCGCAGAGCACATATGCCTCTAGAATTTCGCCTCCATCGAAATTCAGCCGCCGCGGCCGGGATCGAACCTGCTTCTTTCGGGTCAGCAGCCGAGCGCCGTAACCACTGAGCCACTGCGGCGGGGCCCAACCAGGCTTCCATCTACTTAAAAAAAAAAAACATGCTCCTGAATAAGGATCCCTCAATTCTTCCCGAATGTAGGGTTAAAGCGATCGTCCACATCAAATCTAACATAGCTAAAGGCAGACCAGCCGGTGTGTCACAGCCTACAAATCTAGAATAGAAGCCCCATTCCCTATTAATCAAAGCTCTAATCTCCTTGTACCACCGGTATATCGAAAGTCTCCTTACAATCTGACCTACGCTCAGGTTAGCCCACTGGCTCATCTCAAAAAGCTTGGTCGGTCGAGATTAGGAATCAATATAAAAACAAGAACTGCGCAAAAAAGCACGGGGCACGTCGTCACGAACAATTATACACAAAATTGGTAGAGCTGTTCTCCACATATTTCTGCAGCCTCACTTCATTCGGTTACTCTCCGAAACACTCGATCGACAAACTTATCACGCGCTGATAAACACAAGTGCGCAAATGGGCACCTGAGGTTCTTTTTAATAAAATTGTTCAAATCACTTTCGAATACTTCTTTTTTCCTCTCGCCTGCGCAAAGCATCAGCGACTATTCAAGAAGCTTAGTTGATTGGCTAGTCGGTGCATGATTATGAAATAAAAAACTATCTGAAAAGACGCGTCCATATGAAGAAGTATAGACAGGACGACGCTGGAAACACAATTGAATTTTACTCGGTGAAAGTTGTCTCAACAGTGCGGGATGCATATCCGTCGTAAAGAAAAAATATTCACTCAGATACTGTTGAACATACTATTCACAGAGAACCGATCAGCGTAATTCTGTTCTTTTTCTATGTACTCACGCCCTTGCACATACTTCATCGCCAAAAGGCGGAATAGCGCATATAAGCGCAGCACGTCAGACAGCAAAACTTGCTAACGTGAGCGAGTGTGAACGCAGTGATTAACTTCACACAATACACCTTCAGCTCTAACACGTAAATATGACTTCGTCACTGTGAACAAAATTACTGGGTTTTTTCCATCAAAATCCGCTTTTCCATATGCTCTCGTCTTGCGTGCACATTTCAAGTGCAGAAAACTTGGTCGCACTGCATCATTCGAGATCATGTTACAAGTGTCTTCATTAGAAAGAATAGATTGTTTCAGTCTGACTTTTGCCCACAGCTATCTGGGACAAGGTTAAACCTCAGAGTGTGTGAATAACCATCTAATCATGTGCGCCTTATAAGCAAACTATAGCCACTGCGCTGTTGCCAGGGCGTGCGTGCATGCCTGACATGCACGTACTAATCGCTCTCGGTATAAAAAAGTGCCTTGTCCGTGTCCGTTCTTCGTTCGTCCTGTCCACCCTTGCGCCTTGTATCATCCAGTCATGCACCAAATCGCCCAACAGTAGGTTCTTCTGAACATTTTTCGATAAGGTCAGTTGGAAAACTGGCGCCGGGGAGGCGGGCCCGTCCTGCTGCTGCATTAATCGCATATAATCGCACAGAGGATGCCCATTGGCTGCTCTTGGTCGCGTGGTCAGTTTGAAGTTCATGCCGGCCGGCGCTTCGCATCGTCTGGGCTGGGCGCGGCTGCTTCCAGCCGCGCTTGGCAATTGTACTTTCCTTCTTGGATTTCAACACCGTGCTGCAAAGCTCACGCGCGCTAGGGCAGGATGCTCAATTGTTCAATGAATTTTCAAGGCACCCATGGTCGGAGAAACAGAAAACTTTATTATTTCAAAGGAATTCGGGGTACACCCCTGGGTTCCTGCACGACCGCACTGCACATAAATGTTTAAGTTCCTAAGGTCCATAACACTGGCAGCCCGGCCGGTTGCGGTGGTCTCATGGCCGGGTCCTCCGAGCGCAGCGGGGTCTCCCAGTCCTCCTAGTTCTTGAGGTTCTCTAGGCCCTGCGGGGGAGGATCTGTCGGGCAGAGGGAGAGGATGTGGAGGGAAGAAGACAAAGGGTTCTGGGCTTAGGGCGCAGGCAGGAGTGGAGATGGAAGGATGACAGGGGGCTAGGGTAAGGGGTGTGTGTGTGTCTGTAGCCTCCACCATTGTGTTGCGTGTCTTATCTAAGGAGCGGTGGGCCGGGCTGCAGAGCTAGCGCCAGGCTCTGTGGACTTGTGTCAGCTCGCTAAATGAGTGCATGCACACCTTCATGAATCTCTGATCCGAGGCCACCTGAGACCGGTTTATAGAACCTCGGGCTAAAAAGCTGGGGCTCACCCTGCAACTTTCAAGCCGTACACAAAGATGCCGACGAGTAAAAGAAACCAGAGCGCCTTGTGAGAGCTTTGTGAACATCGTCTTCCTTTTTGTTGCAAGCGTCCTTTTTGCTCTCTGTAAAATCTTAAACGTTAGGCACATTTTACAGGTCTGAACAGTGCCATGTAAATATGACAAATACAATACTATTCTTGATTTTGTGAGTACGGGCACCAAAACGTTCAAACCCCCTAAACGTAGACTGCCAATGAACTCTGTCGCCGTTAGCGCCGGTTTGCATTACGGTTCCAACGCCGTGTTACTTATCATGTACTGCAACTAGATTTATCCCCACAGCCAATTTGTATGCAGCTTTCATTTTGAATCTGCCTCTACTTACTTCACACACCGCGAAGAAAACGACGACAGCGCAACGCTAGCTCGTGCGCGGAGTCGAGCGCTCTGTGCTATTGCTTCGTCTACGTGTCCCTTAGCGTCCCCGCGACGCAACTACGTGTAGGACCTTTCAGCAGTGCCCGTGGCTCCTTCTATAGCTCCTGTCTTCCAACGCCGGAAGAGTGAGCCGACGGCAGCAAGGAGCTCATCGCACGCCAATATATTGGCACCGCTCCCAGCTCGTCACCAGCAGCCTTTAAGCTCTTGCAAGAGGCCGTGATCGTCGATTTCAGGCCCATCTTGGAAAGAGGACAAAGAATGGACGGCCTTCATGCGGCAGAGGACTACCACCGTGAGTGTCCCTTCGGAGTGCCGGATGAGCTGGTTATCATTCATTTGTCGGCCAATGAGCAGCTGATTTCAATTCCGCGCGGCCAGATTATCTCCGAGCACTTACAGACTAATAGGAAGCTGGTCATCCGCCATGCGCCATTCTCGACTCTGAAAGAGCACCACAAGCGAGATTATGCAGCAGACATGGCTACAGGAAGCATGTGGGTGGCCTCCTATGTCCTCTTCCAGACGCTGTTCCAATTTATTCAAGCCCTCAATGGCTCTCCCACAGATTTCTACGGCACGTTGGACGTGCAGCTGCGTCACAGTTGCGGTTTGCACTCATGCACATCCGGGACAACAAAGACCGGAACCACGACAACCGGAAAGCACAACGACGCCGACCACAACGATGACCTGCACAACAGCCTCCACAACCACAACAGCCTCGACGAACGCAAGACTACAAAGAACAGGACGGCCACGACAACCAGCATGACATCAATGACCAAGACAACCGCCACGACCCCAACGACACCCCAAAAACCACAACGACACAAGCAGGACAACTACAACCATGAGGACAACAATCACGTCCACAACTTCCGCTACTGCGACAGCATCGACACGGCACAAGAATGTCCACTACAAACAAGAGGACAGCCACGACTACAACCACGACGACACGACCACCAGGGCGCCATAACTGGGATGAACACCACAACCACGACGAACACAAGACTCCAGAGTACAGGACGACCACGACAACCAGCAATGACACCAATGGCCATGACACCCACCACGACCTCAATTACAGCCATGACGACAACCACCATGACCGCAACTTCACCTACAGCGAAAGACGACACAGCACCAGGGTGACCACCACAAACAAGACAACCGCATCGACCACCACCACGACGACACGACCACCACGGCGCCACAACTAGGATGAACACCACAACCACGACAACCACAAGGAAAACAAGACTAAGAAGAACAGGACAGCCACGACAACCGTAATGACAGCAATAACCACGAAAACAGCTACGACCCCAAAAACTACTTCTACGCAACAAGCAGGACAACTACAACCATGAGGACAACCATTACGACAACAATCACAGCTACCGCAACAGCAGCATCGACTCAGCACAAGAACGACCACTACACACATGAGAACCGCATCCACCACAAGCACGACGACACGACCACCAGTGCGCCATAACTAGGATTACCACGACAACCAGCATGACACCAGTGACCAAGACAACTGCCACGACCTCAAGAACCACGGTGACACAAGGACAACTACAACCATGACGATAACCACCATGACCGCAACCTCACCTACAGCGACAACAAAGACACGGCACCAGGGTGACCACTACAAATAAGATAATTGCATCGACCACAACCACGATAACACGACCACCAGGGCGCCATAATTAGGATGACCACCACAATCACGACGACCACGACAGCCTTAAGGAACACGATACTAAGAAGAACAGGATCGCCACGACAACCATAATGACAGCAATGACCATGACAGCCGCTACGACCACAACAACTACAACTACGCAACAAGCAGGACAACTACAACCATGAGGACCACCATCACGACAACAACCACACCTACCGCGACAGCAACAGCGACAGTGCAGAAGAACGACCACTACAAACGAGAAAACCGCATCGACCACAAGCACAATGATACGACCACCAGGGCGCCATAACTAGGATGAACACCACAATGACTACAGCCACGACGGACACAAGGCTACAAAGTAGAGGATGAACACGAACACCAGCAATGACACCATTGACCATGACAACCGCCACGATTTCAAGAGTCACGACTACACAAGCACAATTAGAATCATTAGGACAAACACCATGACCGCCACCTCACCTACAACGACGACGACGACACGGCACCAGGGTGACCACAACAAACAAGACAACCACATCGACCACAGCCACGATGATACGACCACCAGGGCGCCATAACAAGGATGAACACCACAACCACGCTACGACGAACACAAGGCTGCGAAGAACAGGACGGCCACGACAACCATAATGACAGCAATGACCACGACAACCGCTACGACTCCAACTACAATTATGCCACAAGCAGGACAACTACAACCATGAGGACAACCATCACGATTACAACCACAGCTACAGCGACCGCAAAAGCCACACTGCACAAGAACGACCACTACAAACAAGAGAACCGCATCGACCCCAAGCATGACGACACGACCACCAGGGCGCCATATCTACGATGACCACGACAATCAGCATGACACCAATGACCAAGACAACAGCCACGACCTTAAGAACCACGATGACACAAGGACAACTACAACCATGACAACAGCCACCATGACCGCAACCTCAGCTACCGCGACCACGACGACAGGGCTCCAGGGTTACCACTACAAAAAAAACCGCAACGATACAACCACGACGACACGACCACCAGGGAGCCATAACTAGGATGCCCACCACGACAAAAACCAGCATGACACCAATGGCCATGACAACCCCCAGACCTCACGAACCAGACGACACAAGGACAACTACAACCATGACGACTACCACCTTGACCACAACCTCAGCTACCGCGACAACGATGACACGGCACCAAGGTGACCACTACAAACCAGACAACCACAACGACACCACCACAAGGGCGCCACAACAAGGGTGACCACGACAACCATGAATGCCACGACAGACACAAGAATATGAAACAATAAAAAAATGGCTGAGGCTTAACTTGGTTAAGCCTGGAGAATGCGAAGCATCATCGTGTCGCGTAATTTGGAGGCGCACAACCACAGCGACGGCGCGAGGTGGGCCCCCGTTTCTCCACTGTCGTGACGTCATCGTGTCACGTGGTGTGACGTCATGTATCACGTGATTTGGAAGCGCACAACCACAGCGACGGCGCGAGGTGGGCCCCCGTTTCTCCACTGTCGTGACGTCATCGTGTCACGTGGTGTGACGTCATGTATCACGTGATTTGGAGGCGCACAACCACAGCGACGGCGCGAGGTGGGCCCCCGTTTCTCTACTGTCGTGACGTCATCGTGTCACGTGGTGTGACGTCATGTATCACGTGATTTGGAGGCGCATAACCACGGTGAAGGGCTGAAGTGGAAGCTAAAGTAGTATGCTTCGCATAAAACAGGACGCCCACGACACCCTGCATGACACCAGTGGCCATGTCTACCGCCACGACCTCACGAACCACGACGACACAAGGGCAACTACAACTACGAAGACAACCACCATGACCGCAACCTCAGCTACAGCGACAACGACTACACGGAACCAGGGTGGCCACTAATAACAAGTCAACCACATCGGTCACAACCACGATGACACGACCACCAGCCAGGGCACCATAACTAGGACGAACACCGTAACCAGGACAACCATGACAGCCACGACAAACCCAACACTACGAAGAACAGGGCGGCCACGGCAACCAGCTTGACACCAATGACCATGACAACGGCGACGACCCCAACAACTGCAACTACGCAACAAGGAGGACAACTACAGCCATGTGGACAGCAATCATGACCACAACCACAGCTACCGCGACAGCAGCAACGACATGACACAAGAAAATCCACTACAATCAAGAGACCCGCCACGTCTACAACCACGACAACAGGGGGACCTGGGGGCCAGAACTAGGATGAACAATACAACCACGACTGCCACGGCGAACCCAAGACTACGAAGAACAGGACGACCATAACATACAACATGTCACCAATGACCATGACAACCCCCAGACCTCACGAACCACGACGACACAAGGACAACTACAATCATGACGACAACCACCATGACCGCAACCTCAGCTACCGCGAGAACGACGACACGGCACCAGGGTGACCACTACAAACAAGACAACCGCATCAACCACAACCACGACGAAACGACCACCAGGGTGGCATGACTAGGATTAACACCACAACCACGACAAGCACGACGAACACAAGACTACGAAGAACAGGACAGCCACGAGAACCAGCATGACACCAGTGACCATGAAAACTATCACTACCCCAACTACAACTACGCAATAAGCATTACAACTACAACCATGAGGACGACCATCACGATCACAACCACAGCTACTGCGACGTCATCAGCGACACGGCACAAGAATGTCCAAACAGTCAAGAGAGCAGCATCGACCACAACCACGACGACACGTCCACCACGGCGCCGTAAGTAGGATGACCACCTCTCCCACGCCAACCACAACAGCCGCGACGAACATATGACTATGAAGAACAGGACTACCAATGCAGCCAGCATTACACTAATGACCACGACAACCGCCACGACTTCAAGAACCACGACGACACATGGAGGACAAGTACAGCCATGACGACAGCTACCATGACTTCAACCACAGCTACTGCGACCACGACGACATGACACAAGGATAGCACTACAAACAAGACAAACGCCACGGCCACAACTAGGACGACACTATCACGACGGCCGAATAACCAGGATTTCGATCGCAACCACAACTACCACCTAAACCACGACAACACGAAAACTAGGGAGTCCTCAACAGCCAGGACAACCACCATGACCACAACCATAAATACAGTTACGACCATGGCCGCCGCGGTGGCTCAGTGGCTATGGTGCTCGGCTGCTGACCCAAAAGACGCGGGTTCGATCCCGGCCGCGGCGGCTAGAATTTCTTTGGAGGAGAAATTCTAGAGGCCCGTGTACTGTGCGATGTCAGTGCACGTTAAAGAACCCCCGGTGGTCGAAATTATCCGGAGCCCTCCACTACGGCGTCTCTCATAGCCTCAGTCGCTTTGGGACGTTAAACCCCATAAACCAAACCATAAACCAAACCAGTTACGACCATGATGGCTGGACTACCTGAGCGACCACTACAAGAGCAACCACCATGAACGCGAATGCAGCGTCGACCACGACGACCGCGACGACACAACCTGGACGACCACCGCAGCCACTACTTCGGCGGTGACAATGATGCCGTAAAACAAGGACAAGCGCCACGATCACAATAATAGCGGGAACAACGACGTCACAACCAGAACAGCAACACCATCCAGGACAACCGCCACGACCCCATTAACCACGACTACCGCAGCAAGCAGGACGACCACCACGATCAGGAAGATCAAGAGAGCCAGTATAACCACCGCGACCACAACTACCACAACTTCCCCGATGACCGCCACATCACCACCAGGACGACCTTTACAATGAGCACAACCGCCACGACCTAAACAACCATATCTACCGCGACTACTGCGGCGACTACTAGATTGAAGAGGACCGCCACTACCATAACCAGAACTGCGGGGATGACTCGAGAACCAGGACAACCGCTGACCACAGCCTCAGCGGCAACGAGTACTGCCACCCCGAAGACGAAGATTGCGACAACCAGAACCAACCACCATAACCACGAAATCCAGGACGACTATAAAATTTACTACAACCAAGATGATCAAGACTGTCACGACGACCACAATCGTAACGTCCTGTTCAACACCATGCGGTTATTTAAGAATCAGCTAGTAGCGAAACTGACGCATGGCGCCAGCATCTCATTCCACGATATGAAACCATGCTCAACAATTCTGGACAAAAGTCTTTTTGAGCGGGAAGCCATTCATGAGTACAATTTCTTCATACAATGTAAAATATCCTTATAGCAAGAAATATATCCGTAGCACACCTAACGGCAGTCTTGTATTTTTTCCATTAACATTTTTGCTCTCGTCAAAATCATTCCCCATTGGTTTTCATGGCAGTCTTGACTGTTCAATCCGATAGATGGAAACGCTTTAAAAGAAAGATTTTGCTACATCCCAGAAGAATGCACCGCTACTTGAATATTTCCGAAAAGTATCTCACAATTTTCCAGCTTACAAAATTTCTGTCCTAGAATGTTGGTCATGGTATTGCGAACATGCCCTTTTCACCAAAGCACTCTGCCTCCAATACGACAAACTGAGTGCGGTTGTACAAGTGGTAGAGGACAAAATGGATTGATAATATTTAGGCCCTGGGCAGCAGCAAGCAGCAGTAATCAATCAGTTTAAATTAATTATGCGCCAATTAATACTTAAATAACTAGTGGGAAGGAACCACGGTCCAAAGCGAGTGTTGCTGCTTTATGAAAAAAGCGTTTCCCGTGCTTTGAACCAAGTGCGTGAAATTTGAGACAGTTGCAGGAGATGAGCTCGTTTTCAATATGAACTGACCGGCAGCGCCCCCACACTGGCTGTTGGCTTGGCGCCCCCAAATTCGTCCAGTCGCAGGTGCTGTCTGCGCTCACAAGAGGCCGAAATCTCGTTTGAGGTTCCACACCGTATCCTAGAGTATGGGAGAAAATTTCAATAATGTTATCTTTCCAATAACTTCCCCATAGGTGTGCTCTGGGTGGTACAAATTGCAAACCGAAATCGTCGGCGTAGCTGGAGTGGTTGGAAAGGTTACACTGGAAGCCTTTAATGCCTCATCGTTGTAAGCAGCGGTTTTCGACAGAAATGTCACGCCTTTCGATTGGTCGAAGTGGTCGTGACGTCAGAGTACGCGAATTTCAAACAGGGCCATAGTACTTTGGCTAGTAGCCATGCAACCAATTTAAGGAATCGTGTAGTGATGCTCCAAGTAAATGGAACTCAGTTTAGTTAATTACTTAATTAACCAATTAGTGTAATTAACCTTTCTAGTCAGTTCAGATCAATAAATAAAACCGAGTAGGAAATTGGTCGAGCTGGGGAATCGAACAGGGTCTTCGGAGTGCGAGACGAGCACACTACCACTCCGCCATGCCAGCTCGCTGGTTTGGATTGAACGAAGGCGCGTCTAGTGAATACGATGTCTTCGGTCACTCCCATCTTCCTCCCTTCCCGTTACGGCGAGGTTCAGGTGTCCACCGAGACGTGCGGGACAGATACATTTCCTTTCCTCAAAAACTGGCGATGGCGTTCATTGGACTCCCTGGCAGCGCTACAAGACGCTTTCACGTTCCACTCTTAGAGGCGAAGCTTAACATCTTAACCACACCTCAGTGACACAAGCAGCTACACTGCGCTCAAGGCTTTCGCCTCACAGCACTTTAGGTCAACAAAGCACCCCCTGAATTTATTTCACCGTTTTTTCCGGCCAGTACGCCGTCAGTCGAGCGCATTTCACTCTCAGCAACTGCCGCCGGAAGATGGTTCCAGTTTGATTCGTGCCTCAGGTACCCGTTATTTCAATGCGCAGGTCTGCATTTACGCCTGTCACGCAAAATCTGCTCGCAAGACACGCGCGTCCGCACCGCAAGAGGGTCCAAGCTCACGTGCGCAATTATATAGGGCAGCCGTGCGTCAGTAAGCGTTGATAACACTTCGCGCGATAACCGCGGCTCACCAACATACTCCCATTGCTCTTTTCGGCGACTTTAACTTTCCTGCAATAAACTGGTCCGACCTTTCCACCACTACATGTAAAGATAATATCGAAAGCGATTTTGTCAACACGTGTCTTACCTTTGGCCTGTCCCAGCTCGTATCAAACCCGACAAGACAAAGCAATCATTCCTCCAACATACTCGACCTCGTGTTAACTTCTCACCCTGTCCGTGAGAAGCGGTCTGTGAACAAGGATTTCTGGTTGCGAAAATTCATCCGGTAAGTCAGCCCTCCTGTAATTTAGCCAGTCGTCTTTAAGCGACTGCTAAATTACTCGAAGCACAGATGATCGTTCCTTAGAGCTAGTTTTCCTCAAATTATTCGCGGGAACAATTTTCCGGGATGGCTTATATACGCTAACGGTTCTCTCCTTCATATCTGTGAGCAAAAAGTGCTCAAAATTGCGAGTATGTGTGAAAAAAATAGCTGCTGTTCAACTGCTGCTGAACATGGTTAGAGAGCGAAAGATATGGCATATCGGGCAACTATATGCGGCTTGGCGTCTGTAAGGTTGAGTGCGTTCCGGACACTGTATAGGCAGCGCACCGATCCTGGCACCATGGCAGGTGGCACTCAATGGTTGATCACGAGAGTTTGCTTATCCGACGAACGCTGCGGCCTATTGCAGCAGTGCCGCTTGTCTGCCACAAAGTTGTCAGCGCTAACGCATGCAGCCCACATCTCTCTCTCTCATCACCCCACGTACGCGATTTAGGCGTCCACTGACCCAGGGAGCCAGTTATGCCGACTTTCATTAGTTAAAATCATCGCAGTGCAAAACATTTTCAACGCCAACGCCAATGAACGCAATGGATGCCGAGAGCCTATGGCTTCAGTACCGAGTTTCTGGCACAACGTTGTCAATGCCAACGCATGCAACGCACATTTGTCACTAACGCCACGTAGCTTAATTAAAACACGACTGAGGTGTCCAGTGTTTCAAGAGGGCAGCTATGCGCCTTTCATTTGCTTTCCAAGCTCCCGCTCCATTGGTTTCGTAGATTAAAGCGCGACTATAAGGTGTCCACTGTCCCATGGGGCCAGTTATGCGCCTTTCGTTTGCTTGCGAAGCTCAAAGTCATTTGAAGGTGAAAACTTGTCGCACGGCGAAGGCTTCTCTAGGTACCGTAGTGAAGCTTTCGCTTCAAAACATCTTGAGCCTGCTACCGTACGCTGCTCTAGAATACCGCCACGCTTGCCCCAAGATGGCGGCCGCGAAGCCGATGTCCACCCTGTACTGCGGTGCGCTACATTGGGGTTCCCTAGGTTGATTGGTGTCACCTTTTCGCGCACTTTTGCGTACGTTCTCAGACACCCTTAGAGCGTATGGGAGCGGTGGTCTCGGTCTCAAAGGAGATGCCCTCGACTCAGCGTGGAAAGCTGAGCCAGAAACCAGCTCCTAAGTGACAAGGGGCAAATCTTCTCTTTAAAGGGACACTGAGGAGAAATTGAAGTTGGCTTGTATCGACAGAATACCAGCTCCTGATTACAAAAACGCCACTCATACTGACGACAAAGCTCTTGTAACGTAGAAAAGAGCAAGAACCAAAATACAGGTATCGCCGCCACAGGCCAAACTCGCAAGTACAAGCGTGATGACGTCATAGGACAAAACAGTGTTGCTAGAACCAATGCTTCCAGTAACACTGGGACACGAGAGCCACGAATCACTGAGGCGCAGCCAAATGCATGCGCAAATCTCCTTGACGACGTCAGATGGCGCCACGTACCCGGCAGCTACGCGCGCGCCTGCAGCATCGGGACCAACCAGCGCCTGCTCACCGACGCTAGGGGGGCTCCCGGTATTCCGCTAACGGCAACAAGGTACACGGTATGCTAAAGGGTATGCGGTATGCGAGAACTTCGTTGACGACTTCGAGAACGGGATTCATCGTAACGCTGGCAAAACGCCGTTGCAAACGTAAACGAAGCGACGGCCGCAATAGCCAATAGATGCCTGCAACGTGCGGCCGGCGGTAGCTTTTTTTCGGCTGCTGCTAGGCCGCTCTGCTGGTCGTCAGAAATCACGGAGTCTGCGTTACGTCATGTTTCACGTCACTTAGTCCTGTGTCGTCATAGGAGAATCCCAAGTTTGAATCAGAGCGAAGGGAAAAACTTTTCAACTTCGAATCCAAATTTCTTAGAAATAAATTCATCTTTTGCTTCCGGCCAAGAGGCAACAAAGCCATGAAATGCCGAACTATCGGATTTTGCTATAAAAAATATTAAGAGAGCTCTCCTCACTGTCCCTTTAATAAAAATTTGTCCCGCACTCGCACCGGGTAGTTAAGACTTGCGCAGAAAACCAATAGGGTGCGCTTTTGACCGTAAATAGCAGAAAACTACAAGCGTGCAGAGGGTGGATGTATCCAGGTTAGTCAGCGAAGTGGTCGTGCGAAGAAGTTCGAAAAGCGCAGTGAGCAGTTCGGCAGGGAAAAATGCAATGGAGGTGCGCGAACAACTTCCCATTAAAAAAAAATGCTCTTGTTCAGAATTTCTGCGTATAGAACGGCTGAAATTTTTAGCTACTCTCCGCAGAGCTTACTACTCCTTGCTCGGCCTCCGAGCCCACGACTGTAATGCTGACCACGGCGGCCGCATTAAGAAAATACAAGAAAAAAAATGGTTTGGTTTGGGTGCACTGTGCGACGTTAGTGCATATTACGGAAATTCCGGCAGCTGAAATTCACCTGTCGTCTCAAAGCCAACGTGTATATATAACTGGGTCAACAAACCCCACATAGCAAAGCAAAATAATTTCGATGATCCCGAAGCGAAGATTTTTAGCTCCAAGTTTGCGGCGTGTATGCGCATCCTTTTGTTGCTCGTTATCATCGCCCCACCAGCGTGATGCTTAAACTGTATTTTGTTCGAACCTAACGTGTTTTGCAAGCAGTTTCTTCGCAATTTCTCTTGATTATTGTAGTGTGTATGAGGATATTTTCTGCTGTCTGTAGTCATAATTGGCCACCAGATGCGCTTGAATGCGACCTGCCTCCACTGCATTTATTTCTCTTTTCATGTGGCTTTTACAAAAGCCGAAGGCATTTGCCTATTCTGAAAAAGTGTACATCCCGAAATGAAGTAGACAACGCCCTTACGCATATCATCGTCAGTTTTAATATTCGTTCGTCTTGAGGGCAAAATTCATTTGAGGTGCATTGGAGTTTTTCCAAATGTTTCAGTTCGGGGATGGACAGGCGTAAGCTTTCAAGGAAGCCTGTGCGTAGAACGTGATTATACGAATAGAGGATCCGGGAAAAGATGTCGGGGTACATCCCGATAATAACAGGCTGTGCTTCAAGTGAGATAACGCAGCGATGTGTGCGCAGAAGCCAGTGTTGCGCCTTGGTCCATTCGAGATCGGCTTAACTCGAACAGACGAGCGCCGTCGCCTTCATGCGGAACAGGCTGAGCAGCCCGGTTGATCC
Organism: Amblyomma mixtum; assembly: GCF_055824585.1. Taxonomy (NCBI): domain Eukaryota; kingdom Metazoa; phylum Arthropoda; class Arachnida; order Ixodida; family Ixodidae; genus Amblyomma; species Amblyomma mixtum. The sequence goes on along the minus strand of NC_143014.1, from coordinate 415,291,849 downwards.
CGGAAACAGCTGCCGTCCAAGATGCCCACCGAAGGGGAATTCCTTCCACAGAGACAGCTGCAGGGCAACGTGGCATGCACTGGATTCCGAAGCCAGGCATGGGGCACAGTAGTCGATGATTCGTCCCCAGAAGGGGCCCCTCGCTGCCTCCAGGTGGTCCAGTCGGGCCCAGCATGGTCGCCCAAGTTCCCCTTCACGATGGCCCATTCCTCTGGAACACAGCCTTCGAGACCCGGTGCTGGAACAGGGCGAGAAAGTACAGGTTGCTCAATAAAAATTGCGCGTACATTGGAGAGTTTGTCCAGGGGTGGTAAAGTTATCGCTCTATGGGAGCTGGTCGTTTCAGATCTAGATTTCGATTTGATCATGTGCACATTGACGCAATTGAGGGCATGCAATCTACTCCTGCTCTGCTTGTTATGGCAAGTTTTACAGATTTCTCCGTACTGCTAATATGAAAAGAGAACTTCTCTGGCACCCTTTATATCAACGCCTAAAAATGTTCTTTAGTATTTATCAGAATCAGATAAGAATTAGTGCTTGAAGTTACTTAGATCAAATGCACTGCGTTTCTTGTGGAAACGATTCGAAACCGATGCTTCCACCAAGCCACTGCAGCACAGACTCGTTTGAACATTCACTTTTTCGGCGTACCATTATAGCGACCGGAACGTGTTACCAGAAGATCTGCCGCAAAACTGTGGAGTTATTTCGTGAAGCTTTGTGCCGCACGGTACGAAATTATAGTCACTGCGGGTATTTAACATTAAAAAACGCTGAAAAGTATGTAGTGTCGGATGATAGTAAGTACGAAGGGTGGCTTTTTTGGAAGCACTAGCAAAACTAACGGCCACAGACAGAGAGACCGTCATTCCGTGAGGGCTAGAACGGTGGCATCGCAGTGGTTCTGCGTGGTCGTATCTCGGCCTTTCAACGATTATACTACTGTTTTCAATACACGAGTTTGCAATGACGCGTCTGGTTCTCTCACTCGATGTCACTGAGCTATGGACGCTTCGTAACACTCTTGTTTGATTGCTGAGCATTACTCTTCGAGGGCTAGTGTCGGCGTCGCACCCAAGCGCACTTCCTGCACTTTATTGGCCAGTGGGCTCTCCAAAAGTGGTTTTACTCTCAAGATTTGCTGGCTGGCATACGAAAGAGGCATTTTCTTTTCTCGGCCAAAAATATCCTCCAGGAAGTACGTTCGTTCAATCTCATTAGGAGGTGCAGCGGTGCACGTTTGGTCAGGTGCTTTTCAATTTTTTAGGCAATGCTTTTTCTCTGAGTCAGCGAGCAGGGAACAAAATGAGTGGATAGCGAAATCACTGCTTAAGCACTTAGTCAAACCGTTTCAGCAACAGGCAGGCAGGAGAGAATCGCGAAGAAGGACTCGACCAAGAACGACGCTATCTTGCTCCGCATCGCATGTCCGCCAGGTTTTCCAGCCTGCAGGAACGTACGCGCAGTGCATGCCATATATATTGATGACGTAGCGCCGACGCGAGTCTTTACGTCGAATATGCATCGACGCCCGCCAAAAGGTGCCTTTGGTGAACACAGATCGGCGTTAAAATACTATCGCCATAAAAATGAAAGGACAGCCCATATACGAAAACTGGAAATTGGTTTTTGAGGAAAGGAAATCGCACAGTAAGGCCTCATCTCGGTGGGCATCCGAACAGCGCCTTAAGTGAAGGACGGAAGGCGGGAGTGAAAGAAGAAAGAGAGAGAGGTGCCGTAGTGGAGGGCTCCGGATTTATTTCCAATTTTACCTAGCCGGCACTGAACATATGCCTTCAGCCAAGTGGGATCACGTGTCCGAATGTGCAACGTTGACACTAGCGCTGTATTGTATGGCATGAATATTTTTCCTTTCAAGCACCCCGCCTTACTGCAGCAGGCTACGCTTCCCATTGAATATAATTAAACCAGTGCTCCACCAAACCATCAGCGCGCTGAGAACCTCCAACCTGCTCCCCTCAGTGTTAATCGCGCATTGAAACTCCTGTTCGTTTTCGAAAAGGAACATAGCACAACTCAAATGCCGGCCACCACCATGCAACTTGTGCCTCCAAAAAAGACGAGACCGCACGAATCAGGGAATCGAGTAGTTACGGGGCTATGTAGACTACGACTGAACACCAGCACTTTCGCCTTTGCAGAACCAAAAAATGCACCTTCCATTCTTTCTTATACGATATTGAAGCACACAGGCTCTGTCGCTGCCGCTGGCCTGCCTGCTGCATTCACTGCTGGTTGCACCTCACAGCTGATGACAATGACGATAGGCGCGTTCGAAAGTGCTGCTTATCGCTGTGAAAACCAGGACCAATCAACTTGCAACACAGTAACAGTCCACGCACTTGCGTCCCCACGTTCTACGGGAGTCGGCCTGGCTGGCTTGCATTCCGAAACACTCGGTAGGAATGGCAATGCAATTACGCATCGTTGTTGGTGAGCGTTCTGGGGAGCTCTTTTTATTTTTTTTAAACGCTAACACACACACAAAAAAAATAATTGACACGCATGCACTGATTACCAATCTTGTTGAAACTGCGAGCTGGTGTCTGCAGTGACTGCAGCAGATCAACATAATGTGCTTTATTTCTGCCAAAAGTAATGACACATCTACCGCACCGGGTTACAGTGCACAGTATGCACAAAAGAGAACAGCGGGCCCTCTGAACGGACAGTGAAAGACGGGCAAAACACATGTGATACAAGCACCCACACCGTATACACAGCGCGGAAGCGACACTCGGATATGTCAGGGTCACGAGAGGCCCGCTGGCACTGTACTCACAAAGGGGCCCTAAATGCCTGGAAACGCCATTCCTGCCGCCCGTCAAGTAGTCCCATTTTCTTGTTTTTGTTTGCTTTTAGGGCTGCGGGAATACAAGCAATTTTCGAAGAGCTAAAAGCCCTCTGTTGGATACAGTGAACAACTGAAGTAGTACAAGCTCAATATTATTCGAAACAAATCTAATACCTCCTCGAGTTCTTGGATAGTTTTGAATTAATTGGCACGAAATTCGAATACGGCGCGCAGTAGTGTCTTTCGCCAATGGATTCGAAAACGCGCTGAGCACACTCTGACGTCGCACGTAGCTCGGCCTCGCTGTGCGGGTCTCCCAGCGGGGAGGACGCTTTCCCCGCCGGTATACAGCGCCATTCGTGTACGACGCGACAGGGCTGAGCCAGCTTTCGTAAGCCTTGCCTCAGAGCCCAATATCGGAGGCAATGGTTCAAACTCTGGTCACTCACACCAACTCATATTTACGGCAAATTGTTCATTGTCGTCTTCAGTAGAAAAGGGTAATTTTCCTCTTCGTATAACGTGACGGTCATAGAGTGAATAAGCATTTCCTGCTGTGTGTACCCTATCGGAGATAGCGCTCAGCCTTTCGACAGCTACGACCACAGAGAGCCCTTCGCTGTTGCAAGCGGCTGTTCGTTTTGCACTAATATTAGCACAAGTAGCGAATAATAACACGTATGGTTTGGTTTATGGTTTATGGGGTTTAACGTCCCAAAGCGACTGAGGCTATGAGAGACGCCGTAGTGGAGGGCTCCGGAAATTTCGACCACCTGGGGTTCTTTAACGTGCACTGACATCGCTCAGCACACGGGCCTCTAGAATTTCTCCTCCAAAGAAATCCTAGCCGCCGCGGCCGGGATCGAACCCGCGTCTTTTGGGTCAGCAGCCGAGCACCATAGCCGCTGAGCCACCGCGGCGGTATATTCGATTTGTATTCGATTCTTTTACAGTTCCTTTCGTATTCGATTTCGTTTTAGCTGCGCTATTCGTATTTTCTTGGCTTCCCTTTCCCAGTGCAAACTCTCATCTGAAAGCGGAACCCATCGCCACCGCATCATTTCTGAGGCTTCGGAATGCCAATCCGTCGTCGCCACAGGGTTAATACCGCATTGCCTCTACACAGCGCCACGCTCTCCCATGCTCGCTGCAACAATGGTTCTGCCTGTATTAACTAGCTGCCCCGAGCAGCAGAGGTAATCAGCCCGATGTTTGCAAACGTATCGGCAAAGGCCGGCGCTACGAAGGACCAGAGTGAAACCATCCATTTCCAGTACTGGACAGATTACCTGCGCTGCTTGGGTGAAGAGGACAAAAAGTTACGGCGGGCACTTAAGACTATATTACTTGCTGTGCATGCATGCGAAAGCAATAATGTCTCATAGAGAGTTCTGTTGCGAAGTAATTGTTTTGCATTTTCTTGCGGATTTGTGTCCCCTCGTTTTCGTTGGCCACTCCGCGTTTGGGTGCCAACTGCTGCAGCCCTTTCCCATTTACTGTTTCCCTTTCCCATCATGTCATGAGGCCTGTCGCATCACGCGATATTACACTATACCGATATGATATGCCACGTGTTGCACACGTGCTTCCTTTGGTCACATGGGTTGTAAATTGAGTATTCACATCAAAGACCTATGATGTCATCGATACCAAGTGAAAGGCCTTTCACTTAAAGGCCTTCACCATTAAGGGCTTTGAACTGAAGGCCTTGAACCTGAAAGCCTTTACCCTCGAGGCCATTATCACGGTCATCTAATTAATGACCCTCACCTTTATTTAGTACCGTTTCATTCCGTCAATGCCCAATATAATTAACTCATGTCGTTACCGAGTTTCGGGGTGCCGCTTATTCCAGACGGCGCTGGGTTTCGTTGTCGATGAGCCGTACAATGCTTTCGCACTAAATAGGATCGAGCGCGGACCAAACTGCATCGCTGTCTTCATTCGTGACCCCGCAAATGTGCTCTGCAGAGGACGCTCGGCACGACTGCTTTGTGAACGGCGAGCTGCCCACCGGACAGCGACGCTTTCCCTCTCCTGGATCTCTCGCGGGAGGAAGCCCTATGCGAGGACGTTGCTTCGTGCCAGCAGAAAAAGAAGAACAAAACCCGTTCAGCGAATGCGGCGCCAGTCGAGAAACCAAGAGTATCGAAGGTCTCTGCAGCGAAACCTTGGAAGACTCTGCTCGTGTCGCTACAGGCGGAGAAGCTTCAGGGTATGGGTACGGTGCGGAGCAATAGTGTATGAAATTATTGCAACGGAAACACGTTTAACGGGCACGAGCACCATCGCGTGCATTTAATGGACGCGCCAAACACCGACTCGGCAGCAGATTGCGAAGCCTCTAGGATCCACATCCAAACGATTCAGCTGATGTTCACGTGGTATGGAATATTAAGGAAGGACCACTTTTGTCTTCCTTTGTTGGATAATTAAGGCGAACATCTTCCGAAAACCGACATCAACAACTAACGTAAACAGCGAAGCTGGCGCCGAACATGAAGACGCGGCAGAAGCCGAAATGTGAGCAAATAATCCGAAAATTCCCATCCGAATCGTATCTTCCTGAAGCAAACAAAACGCACGAAGGCTACAAACGAGAAAACAGACAATCAATCCGCATTATACCAACAAGCTCACCAGGAGGTGCCCAGGATTAAAGCTTCAGCCCCAAGCGGGATTCGAACCAGCGGCGGCGCATTCCGATCGGCGATCCAGAGCAAGCTGTCTTTCTCCGTGAAACCGAAGACTGTGCCACAGTGAGCGATTTGGATTCAGATCCTCAGCTGCGATTTTATCCCGCTCCTTCGCTGAATCCGAGACCTCCTCCGGATCGCCGATCGAATCGGCAATTAGACAACTCTGCGCGTTGTAAATGGTAGCCTCTCGCGCTGACCGTTAGATGTCGCCATCTTCACTTTCCATCCGCTCTTTCGGCACTGCAGAGCAGGGGGAAGGCGCTTGAAACAGCGAATGCTGCGAGCAACGCTGCACGCGATGCCCGCCATGAAGAAGTGAAGCTTCGACGCTGTCTCCGCGCGCACAGCGATGGAGGCGGTGTCAGCACCTCCTCCACTTCGTCACGCGGGTCGCTATTTCCTGCTCTAGATTTCGTAATTGGAGCACGTAATTTTGCACCTCTCCCTCATCTCCAAACAATTTTGTTTTGTCCGTCTCTAAGTCGCATCTTTGGAGCCTCCATCCTCAGTTCCCGTAAATTCTTCCCGCCATGGGGCTTTTTGTTGTTCTAATCTAGGATTTCTTTTTTTTTTCTCTTAGAATCGTCTGCACGAGACGATGGAGGAAGACGCACTCCACCTGCTAGACGCATCTATTGTCTGCGCTCGCGCCTCCGCGGACATCAGCGCGCGAACAGCGCAGGTTGTTCCCGCACACTGCGCAGGCTAGAAGCAAACGCAAACATTAAGAGCCACGAAGAAGCCAGGCGCCTCATCACTGCCACCGAAAGGCCCGTTCTGCACGGAAAAGAGCAAGATGAGAACAACCTCAAGCGAGTAACGCCAGAACACGTATCAAGCGACGAATCGTCAGCCTGCGAGTCCAAGGACCCCCTGGACCTCACAACAGACACTCCTGGCACTGTCAGCAGTGAACCTGTCTTCACAGCGCCTCTTATACCAGAGCCGCCTACCCTACGTCGCTACGACAGTAGCACCCCTGACAACCACACAACTCTGGCTTCAGGAAACGCCCAGACAACCAACCTTCCTGCTACATGCTGCGCCGAAGCCATCGAGCAAGATGCCTGCGTTGATGAGGCAGTTCAAGAAACGTTCCCACTGAGCACAGACACGCTTGAACTTGTCATGGAGAGTGCTACACAAACCAGCCCTGACCACAACAGCCGGCGGCACGCTCCCGAGCACTCCAGCAAAACTGGAACTGTGGAATAATCTGCCGCAAGCACAGGGAATGAATTTGACCACCTCCCCACAACCCCCGACATCGCTGAGTCTGCCGTCAGTCAAACCGCACATCGCCCTGCCCAGCTCATCAGCGATGCATTCACGGAAGCTGATTATTCACGCACTACGCGTGATTATGCAAAGAAAAAGCCAAGCGCAAAACCCCGCCGCCGCGCCCCTTCCTCTCACAAGGCGGCCCCAACCGGAGCAAGCGCAAAGCAAGCCCCTCCTCCCGGCAAGTCCGCGGCGGCCCAATCGGCTCCGCCCGCTCCTGCGTCGTCTGCTACGAGCGACCTCGGCCCGTCTGCCGCCCGCTTCTCTGCACGCTCGCAGCAAGTAAAAACAAAATCGAGAATCGCAACCATCCTCTGCTACCCTGCGGGCAGCAAGGCCAACCTCCTGTCCATTTCGAGGGATGCTGTTGCCGCAGTCTTGAGCAAAGAACCCGCTGTCAAAGCTGTACGAGTTCACCAGCGGCGCAATGTTATATATTGCTGCGGATAATATAATACCACAGCTGAACCCCCGCACCTTCTCGCATTCGACACTATTTGTGACGTAAAGGTGCGTGCCCTAGAAGGTGCGTGCATGCGAACACGCATGCTCCGGCCGCCTATTCAGTGTTGACCGCGCTTTCACAGAAGAAGACACAATTGCCGGAATCGAGAGCAAGGTTCCCGTTCTCGGGTGCTCCCGCAGAGGAAACGATGTCATACTCCGATTCGCTGGCACCAGGCCACCGCAGGAAGTGGCTTTGTTCAAGTTACGACGACAAGTACGGGCTCGCCTCCCCCGTCCTCGTCAATGCCTTCAGTGCGGCATATTTGGACACGCCACCGCTGCCTACAAGGCCAAACCGCGCTGCCTGCGATGCGGAAATGACCACCATGCATCGCGATGTGAAGCTGAGAAGGCTGGCTACGTTAACTGCCGCGGTGCACACGCCTGCACCGAGCCTCGCCGCCCTCGCTGGCAAGAAGAGCGTCGCATCGCGTTACCCTGGCAACTTCTGGGAAGTACATGTCCAGGCAGCAGTGAGCTGCACTCGAAGCTCAAAACAGAAGTCTGGCGCAAGCAACCCACCGCAAGAAGGCACCATAGAGCCCCGCGAAGCTGCACACAACTCCGAAAGCCTGACAGAAGCCCCAGTGCCTCAGTCAACGCGCGGCACCCGCTCACACAGAGATGCTTTGAAGGAACGAAGTTGCGGTATAAAAAAGACAGCCACAGGAAAAAGCCAAGGAGACGGACAGAGCGCTCTGTCGGTCTTCTTGGCTTTTTCCTGCGGCTGTCTTTTTTATAGCGCAACTTGGTTCCTTCAAAGCCATGCACCAACTTGCCCAACAAGAAGTTCTTCTATGCAGAGATGCCGCGGAGGGCCGCACAGTGCGGCGCATCTAGGCGCATCTAGTGAATGCATGGGTTTCACAAAAAGGAATAAAAAGTAAAAGAAAAATAAAAGCACTAAAAATAAGAAAATAAACAAAAACACAGAACAAAATAAAGGCAATAAATTATGGAAAATAAAAATACGAAAAGAAACAAAAATAAAAATGAAATAGAAACAAAACTCAAATATAAAAATAAATAAAAACAAACACTGCGCCAGGAAACGCTTTCGCCTTGCAGCACTTCTGCTCCGCACGGCGTGGAGTGCGTCGTATACCGCAGGGCAGTGCAATCAGCCCTCATCTCTTCAGCATAGCCCTTGCTCGACTGCCACAGTGTGCCTGGCCGCCTCACCTGAAGCGCGCGTCGCCATATATACGCTAATGACGTCGCGCTTTTCGTCACTTCGAAAGCACGCAAAGCTCTGCAGGACGCCTTGGGTGCTGTCGCTGTCCCTTTGAAAAACATTGGGCTAGAACTGACTCCGTCCACAACCGAGGCCCCTCTCGTGCACCGGCGTCCAGCTGCTGCGCGGAGTCGCACACCGCACCTTTGCCCCGAGGGAGTCCCCTTGGTGAAGCCAGGCTAAATACTTCGGGCTGCACACACCTGGGGAACTGAGGTGGCCAAACTTGACGGCGAAACCGAAAGAATCGCCACCATCGCCAAACATCACGGTGACTGCACAGAGACTCTCGTTGTGCGAGTGTGCGGTGCTGGAACACCTTTCGTTCCCAATGAGCTCACCAGCTACAGTGGGCAACGCTCTACAGGCACTTGTTGCATTTGTCGATGCGCTAATCTACACGCAAAGTTCAGCGCCGCCGTCATCTCGTCCAGAGCGCCATAGCCTGCGCCTCCAACGGGTTCGCGCGCCGCCGGGTCGCGCTCCGTGCAATGCCGGCCGGCCACTCCGACCCCAGCCGTGGTGCTCGTAGCTTCACCTCCTCCTCCCTGTGCGTGCGTGCGTGCCGAGAAGAGAGGCACTGGTCCGAGAAGCACTGGAGGCAGAGCCGAGAAGAGAGGCAGGGCCTCTCTTCTCGGCTCTGCCTCCAGTGCTTCCCGGACCAGCCTCCACTACTCTACCCCTGACGCAGTGCCGTTATAGTGTCTCTACGGCAGACATAACGCTGCGTCCCCACCCAATGGTTCGCATTCCTGGCGGAACTCAACGCGAACCATATGTAGAAAGAAATTGCGTTTTTCAACATGACGGCGCACCAGCACATTATCTGGCGAAGGTTCGCGACTGGCTGGATCCAAATTTTCCGGAATGATGGATGGGTCGCGGATCCCCAAATATGTCCTGGCGTCCACGCTCACCTGACCTGACACCCCGCGATTTTTTTGTGTGGGGTTTTGTAAAATCCATCGTGTACAGCACAGGGACACTCAGCACTGTTCACGAGCTGAAAGTGTGCATTGAGGCTGCGTTCACCCGAACTGACGACACCATGCGGGAGAACGCTTTCAACGGATGCTTCAAGCGCTTTGAGAAATGCATTGAAGCAAACGGCGGCCACATCGAAGGCTGAGCTCAACACTGCCTCAAGCACTGCCCCATAAACGGGCCTGTTCAGGGTCACCCAAGTCCTGTCTGGCGACAGCTCGCGCAGCACCGCTGCTCCGCACCCTACCCTCTACAAATAACCCAGAACAACACATTAGCAACGCAGACGGCGTGGCGCAGCAGCTGCTCTTAGTCTCACCTGAAAATGCCATGAACATTTATTGCATTTAAAGTTCGACATCGTCATATCGCAGTCGTTGGCAGAAAAACAAAAGCAGACGACGAGAATGAAGATTGGAACGCTTTCTGCGATAGACAAAAATCGAACTCTTTGAAATTGCGGCAACCTCGCGCAGACAATGTTTACTGCGTCCAACATTGATACAGTAGTCAAGAAAGTGATTTCAAAGCAACCGCGCTATCCTCCCCCACCCTCCCCGGTAGAGGGCTCGTTTCTCCGGTGGGTGCGAGATGGCGCCACGGATACCACTGCTGCGAAGTCTTTCGGTTTTTGGTTCGCGACGGTGGGGATTTCGAAATAATTCACATCGAATCAGGCAAGGACACCGCCCAAATGTAGCACAAAACAAAATTGACCACGAAATGCACGCAATATGCGAAATTTGAGCCTGAACAAACGTGCCGTTAAGCCGAGAGAATTTTTTTTTTCTTTACTCTGATTTACGCAACAGTCGTCCAGCGCTACGCCTTTCCTTGATTGCACCTACTGTCGACCACCAGACAGACTCAATATTACAAACGAGTACAAACGAATGATGTGCCATTACTAACAAAAACCCAACTTACCTCTAAGGGATGCAGTTCTCGCAGCGCATGTAGTCGGCGTAGATCGATGTCTTGCGGTGAAACCGATTGCTGAAGGGACGCAGCTGAAGCCCACCTGATCGGAGACGACGACCGACGCCAGACGCTAAGAAAGATGGGTGGCAACAGTTTTCAGAACCGTCCAGCCAGAATCTCATGCTCTTAAGGCCCGTTGGGTTCACGACTTACCTGGCTCGTGGTACGAGACCGACCGCACGGCTTGGACGCCCGCTTGAAGGGCTCTGCCCTTCGTCTCCATTCTCGATTTATGGCAGTCATAACCGGAGCTCACTGTAGCAGCGGAACAAGGCTAATCGAAATGCCTGAGTGGACCTAGAATACAAGGCATAGTAAAAGGTATCATGGCACAGTTCTAAGCAGCCGCCCTCACATTGTGGTCGCTATATATTGTAGCTATAAGGAGGTTTACCTGACACGCTGATAGGAACGCCTTGCTGCCAGGTCAGCCTCTGTTCGTTCTTCTCAGCCAAGCATAAGAGGTGGCACTGAATGTGCGCTGCCAAGCCAAGGCTCAAAAGAATTCCAAAAGAACATCAGCGCGCGCAACGGCCGCGCGCCCAGACCTGTGCTACCTGTGACCTGTGATACATGATGATGATGATAGCCGAAGGTGTGGCTCCGGCCGAAATTAATCGCAAAAATCGCTACTCTGCGCAAAGCTCTTTCTTAGGTCCCGATTCTTGGTGTTCACCATCGAGGAAGGAAAGAAGAGAGTTTTCCTTCCTCCATGCTTGGCAGCAGCAGCAGTGATGATCACTATATTAGGAATTAGCCGCATAGGGGCGCTAACTACTATCCCGCTGCAATCCCTTCGCTCGCCGATGGGTAGCAGGGAGAAAAACTATCTTTCTCTAAGCAGAAATCATCAATCCGTGGGGTTCATGCAGCGCGATAATGGCGGCGCCGCCGGTGTTCGGCTTTTCGCAAGTCGTCGCATGTGTCTGTCTTTTGTTACCGCGAACTGCGAGAGGTGAGCGACTTTCGAGAGCACCACGATGAGACAGGTCGTCTATTCAGTCACCTGACGTGGCTGTGCAAGGATGTATTGTGGCGAGAGGCCGTACCGAACTGTCGAGCTGTATGGCGCGATCGCCAACGGTGAACGTCGCTTAACTGACCTCCTTTGCGTGTGCGGTGAGCGCACGGCACGGCAGGTGCTCGCGCTGCCGAGGAACGTGTCGGGCTTTTCGGCGGGACATCCTTGTGCACTAGCGCTCTATCCGATGGCAGCGGTGTCAGCAAAATAGCGTATACATCTGCCGATAAAGGTACAATGCGACAACGCCTCGAGCATCATTGAGGTAAGGGAAACGAAAACTTAGCGGTGGCAGTTTCTGTAGCGTCATTCTAATTTCCTTTGCACGCAAAGGAGTATGTGCAAGACGCATCCTGCGAACCCGAAATTTCTATTCGGCATTTCGCATTGCGTTTTGCACCTTACTGTGTTTCAGTTTTGGCACACCGCGCCAGATTCAGAAAACAAAGGTTAGCATGATGGTGCGTTTGTTCATTTCTTGATTTTTGAAGTCGATGAATGTGAAAGGAAGTATAGGTGAAATTAGGGTCCCTAGAAATACTTGCTAGTCTGGCGTCCGCCGGCTGCGGCGGGGGCTGCTGCTGGATGATCGCAGCGGTGTGCCGGTGTGCCGTGCCGGCCACGGCGTCTGCGTTTCGTCCCGCGAAACGAGCGCGTTATCAGATACTTTGAGCTTGCGATTGCGCACTTTCTTTCTATAATTTTAGATTAGTAGTGGTATTTCAATGCACACTTCAGTTAACGACGCAGCGACGCCAATGATTTTTTTTTTTTTTTTGCGAACGAATTTTGTGCGCGTTACTCATTAGTCGAAGGCGAAACAAACCCGCTCATTTTTATACCCTATTCTCCTCTCTGAATACTGCTACCGTGCCGTATCGTCATACCGTCTTCTGAGGAATTTAATAAATAAAAATACCTTGCATCAAGACATTACCCTAGGATTCTAAACCCCACGGCTGTGTGTTTGCAACAGAGCGCTGTTGACAGCAGTAATCTGATCTCAACTTGTACGGTCTTTGAAGTTAGAACACAGACTGAACACTGGAAACTTCTAGATGCAGGCACAATTAAAGCATGCAAGATGAAAACTCGAGCCCTGTAAATCGCAACGTGCTTCAGGCGAACTGCGGGCATGCATTCCTTAGTGCTTAGGCAACCGAGTTACCTAAGAAATGAACACAAGCATGCATTCTAAGTAGTGTCTTTGAATTCCCTGCTTGGTAAAATAGCATTATTAGTGCATGCAATGTAGATCAGACGTACTGTCAGGGAAGATATACCTAAGAATCACTCACGTATGACACCAAATAAAAACTTTTGTTACACATTTATTTCCATCAATTTTGCACTCAGTGCAGGCTGATCACATTTTTGTTTGCACTACCTACTGGCATCATCTCATCTTTAAAGGGATACTGAGGCGGTTTTCGAATCAGCTAACCTTCTAGGGTTTTGAAGTACTGTCATTGCTGATCACGTCTGTGAAATTATTTTTTCGATTTTGGCTAAAACAGTGGCGCAATCACCAATTAAAAATGCGATGTTTAAATTTCCCGCGCCCCGCGCGAGCGCAGGAGAGGGGAACAGCGGAGAGGGAAACCTCGTCCATGTCGGCCAGCGTGACGTCATGTTGAGGAGCCGGGGATGCTTCGGCGCACCCGAGCGCGCTTTCAGCGCGCGTTGTTTCTCGTGCTGCATGCGTTGTTCCTCGTACTGCGTGCGTTGTGACGTACAAAGCGTGTCAGCTGACCTTGAGAATCGGATTCAACAGGCACTACTCTGCGTTCGTGTCCACGAACAACTACGGCCGCGACTGTGTCGTCTTCCACTGTTTTCCGCAAGATCACAAGCTCGCAGCGCAACCGCTCGCTTCTGTGACGAAGAATTCAAGCCGACTAAAGCAAGCTTACTCTGCTCGAAACACTTTCGTAAGAGCGGCTACAGGCAGAGCTTGTCCTAGTGTGATCTCTGGAGATTTCTGTCGAAAAGCCGCGGCTGAACCATGACACAGTTCCATTGATTTCCTCGCGCATAAGAGGCGTGTCACCATTCCGAAGAAGCGCCTCATTTAAAAGTAGAAACATGCTCACTTAGCCCCTGAAGAAACCTTATGAGGCTTAAGCATGTGTCGCTCTCCTCAGCTTAGGTGCGGCCAGACCACCTGAGACGTGCTCAGCAAGGCTCGGTTAGTGATTTTATACTCGGTTCGACGTGTCCAAGCAAGTAAGCAAGCAAGCAGAGCAAAGCACAATAAAGCAAAGCAAGCAAGCATCGAAGCTCTTCATATGCGGCATCTCGTTTAATCCTAGCTAAGCAATTAAAATGAAAGCGTTCGACGTTGATTTCGGATGCAAATTTATGAGAGAAATGAATGCCAACCGAGTTTTTGCAAAAAAACGCCGCAACCTTACTCGGTTTCTTCATCAAGTTGTGGCAGCGGGCGAGTTGCAGCTAGCTTGGCTTTTAAACACACATATAGTTGGCAACTACTTCACTGAACCTAAACTGCAAATCTAGGAAGGGCGAACGTTTCCGAGGCAGCGATTAATATTTTCTGGCATCTGCTGAACGCGCCAGGAGTGAAGCGTATTTGTGCGCGTATTTGGCTTGGTTTCCAGCACACCATGATTGCGTCACTATCTTGTGGTCACATGCCTCGCAGTGCTTGGCCACTGCGCTTCGCTAATTTTGACGCCAACTTTGTGCTCCTTCATCGTTTCCTTGAAATACTTTCTTGCCCCAACCTGCAACGCCGGGTACTGAGAACAGGATTTTTTGCACACAGTGCTTTGGGCCTTTTCTTTAGGATGACGCTCTTCCGGGCAAGCCAGGAGGCGTCCGGTGGTGGTAATTGACTTGAGCATTGTTCGCACCCCTTCCTTTCCGAGAATACGAGCCGAGGTTGTGCTGGCACCTTTTATGCATGGTCTGCATCGCGTCTTTGACGCTGGCGTATGCTTGTGCTAGGCATAGAATTTTTTGCTTGTGTCTTTTTTGGTTTCAGGCGATACGTGGAATGAGCAAACTGTAGTATCCTTTTCTTCGGTGGTCAGTAAAAAAAAATACTCGCCGTATTTGCTTTTACAACGACACGGAAAGCTGCGATCTGCCCTCAACGCAGCGCCGGCTCCGCATCGGCAGCTTCTCCAGTCCTCAAAGTGACGTCACGACCTCTCTTGACCAATCACGGGCGGCGGCGCGCCGCGCGGCGTGCCCCGCGGCACAGGCCGCATATTTCGGCTAAAAATGGCAATTCGCGCTTGTTTTTGCCTTATTTGGATGCGATATTCCAGTATACAGCTTGAAAAACTATAGGATGCCGCTGCCAGTCCGATTTTCAGAAAAAGTGCTTCAGTCTCCCTTTAAAAGCTTCAGCTGCTCCTTCTTGGTAGCCCTTTGAACATTGATTGACTTCGTGAAGCGCAGGTGAACCAGAATTTAGAATTTGATTATGTCATTAGCCATTTCACGTCCATGTTTCACGCTGGCTAAAGACGGAAAACGTACAGAAGGCAAAACACATGTCTAGAACGACCCAGCTGTGCGTTTCGGAGCTCCCAAAGCCGCTACGATGAGGAAGGCAAAAAATGACGATGAGTTTATGACTGCCCATGCTTACATCCAGACCATTTTTAACCAAATGTAATCACTAGATATCGCGTGTTCAACCGGAAACATACCAAGAACGTGTTCTAGACAAGCGTTTTGCCCTCTGTACATATGTTAAAAAATCAGCGAAGTCAACAATTAATGCTCTTATCGTGCAACTTATTAAGGCTAAAATAAGCGTGATGAAGCTGTCTTCAAGGACGGTGATAAATTTTCTTCAAGGGGCCAGAGGGATACAGCAAGGCACCATTATGAAAGTTTGCAGTGAAAGCTGCAGCTTGATCATTTGCTGTAGACGCTGCTTTTTCAGTCGTCAAGGCTGACACAGTCTACACACTGGCTTTTTTCACTGCTTTTCTTGCTATGTAGCCCGAGATATAATAAATTAACATCTCGTGGCTTTTTCCTGTCACACAGGAGCTGGGGTCAGATGCTAAATAGGCTTTCAAGCCTGTCTTGGCTCCGGTTTGCCACCAAACACCATTACTGCAGAAAAAAGAAAACAGCATTCCGGGCTCGCCACCAAGAAGCAGCGCGCAACACTTCCGTAGCCACGGCAGGCACAGCGCGGTGGCCGGTGCAGGCACAGTGTTCCGAATGCGCGCAACGCCCCCTGCGCGTTCATCCGAGGCGCAGCCAACTGGTTTCGTGGGGAGCTCCGCGCGGACGGCAGACTAGCAAGTATTTCTAGGGACCCTAGTGAAATCAGCTGGGATGAGTTGTTTCCGTAAGTATGGAAACAAAAAATGTGTTGAAGCATGAAAGAATAGTATATCTGGGCTTAAGCATTATTAGTGATGCACATAAAGGTGATTTCGCTGTTCAAGCAGAAATTTTTGTAACAGTGTTACAGGATGAGTTATGCAATAGTGCGGTGGAAATGACTGTAGGAGGGAGGAAAAAAATATTTCTGTAAGGTTATGCAGAAAACAAATACTACGAGTCTTATACATTTGTGCAAGGAACAAAGTAACATCACAATACACTGTACTGATGTTTGACCTAAATGCAAAGGTAGGCAAGAAGCAGGCGGGAAACCAGGTGGTAGGCGACTAGGCATAGGCTGTAGTTATACCATGGGGGAGTAATTGGTAGAGTTCGCAGGGCGAAGTAATTTACGGATCGTGAATACCTTTTTCCGCAAATGAGAGAACAGGAAGTGGGCGTGGAAGAGCCCCATTGGTCAGTGTAAAAATGAAATAGACTTCATACTATGCACTCATACTGGCATCGTACAGGATGGGGAGGCCCTCGGAAAGGTCCGTTGTAGTCACCACAAAACGGTAAGGTCACTATACTCCGTTTCATACACAGCTCTCAACGCTGCCAAAGGTACGAAAGTAGTCCGCTGCAAAAAACAAGCAAAATGTATCCGTCCGCCTCGCGTCGTGGCTGAGTGGTACGAAGCGCGCGCCTGTGTGTTCATTTTACAAAGGGCCTAGGTTTGACTCCCGGCTTGGCTGTTTTTTTTTAGAGCGCAGCTCTTTGGCGTCCGTTCCTGGGTTTCGCGTCGTCGTCGGCGTTGTCGTCGGCCTCGTAACCAGCTCCGCCCCCCTTTCATCCCCCCAGCGCTAGCAGCGACCGACTGATACCGCTGGATGCCGCTGACGCCGCTAGAGATTCAAGATAACGTGACTGCATAGAACACCGTCGCCGCCATGCAGAAAGAGGAGGAAAGGGTCCCCCCCCCCCTGTTCTTGTGTGGCGGATAGGGTGCTCTTCAGTTGCCGACGCGCCGGTTATTTCACGTAGGCCCCGGCACGTCGACGAATACGTGACCACCTTCCCACGGCTAGACCTGGTTCTTAGCGCTGCGGAAGCGAGGGTATCATATTGTTTGTGTCGGCATCGGCGGCGTTGTCCCTGAAACCAACTCCGCAGCTGGAGTTGACTCACTATCGAAAAGGTGAAACAGCTTATTTGCTGCACTCAAATTTCGCATTAGGAAGTAACGTAATCGTCGGTAATTTTTCATTTCTTTTTTATTTTCCTTATAATTACCATTAGGTAGAAAGTCGAAACTGTCAAACTCTAATGTCTACTTTGAAAAACTTACTTGCGCTGCTTACTTGTTTTGAAGGGAAAAACCAGTGTAGTGTATTGGCGATGGACGTGATTGCGAAGTGCTGTTCTCGGGCGTTCAGCGACTCTTTTGCATGCGTTACACAATGAATCATTAATTGTGTTGATAGAATTCAGTGCGGCGTCAATTATTCCGAGCGGCCTCAGCTAGCGGCAACCCGGCATTGATCGGCGTACTCGGCGGCTCTAAAGTGAGCGGCGTCTGATTCACAAAGTCTCAACTTTTGAGCTGTTGTCACAAGGAAAATTCTTTGAAGTGCTTCCGTTCGTAGTAATGTTTTGTATTAGATGTCGGATTCGGTGTGTTACATGTGTGAGCTAGTGCGGTGAGATGAGGATTGTTGAAAGCTGTGTATTTGGGCCGTGAGCAGAGATTCCGCTGCGCAGGTCATCGAACACAACAAATGGTGTCGTATATTAGCGCACTTGCCGCTGCAGTTGACATTGTTATTGTGAGAAGCCGACGACGAGGTTCCATGGCTCCTGAATAGGGCGCACAAAGAGGTTGACGAAGCTCGCTGTTCATTCTCCACACAGTAGCTCGTCATCGTCCTCTCGCGGTAACAATATAAACGAGTAAAAATTCGGGCTTCTTACACACCAATGAGATGTAAGCGCAGCGTGAGTGAACGTTGTGGCTGGCATTTAATTGTTGACATCCGCTCTCGTGTTTTTAATCTTTGTAAATATCATCTTTGTAACTAAAGTTGTCCATTTGCTCGATCGTAATCTACTATCGTTGTTTTTCACTGCTGCCACAACTCACAAGGGTGTAGAAACTGGTGCTGTAGGTTATGGAATGGTATATATAACATTTGCTACGCGTATCATGTGAGTGGCCTACAGCGGTTGTACGGTCGGTGATTTTTACAGAAAAGAGAACAGTGCACCAGGTCTCGGAGGAAGGAAAGGCTTCAGGTGAACCACTGAAGCAGATGACTTGACCGGCCGGTAGCTGCGAAAACCTGATACAGGAGGGACTGGAAAAAAACCCAAAAAACTAAGGCACTCTGTTTTGTAGAACATAAAATAAAAAGCAATCTTTTTGCAAAATAAAACACCGTTATCATTATACTGCAATATCAACCAACATTTACTTTAATTTTGAGTTCATTGCGATTTTTACTGTTGACGCACTACATTACGATGCGGACGAGGAGCGAGAACAGGTGCCGCAGCCTTGGCTGCGTTGACTGCTATGTATGAAACGGAGTATAATTAGCTTAGGCTTGAAGAGTGAACAGAAGAAACTAAAGAAGCGGAGGCCCAGTAAGAAGTTAGCAGGAAGAGGGAAAATAGGGGAATTAAAGATATCAATGCAGAACAGATATTCGGCTTTAACTGAAGGAGACGATCTAAATGTTCTAAGAATGAATGATAATGTCACATATTGCGAAGTGCGCAGAAGTAGGCGGTCGGATGGTTCGACATGATACCTGGAAGCTATCTCAGGAGACGAAAGATCTAAGAAACGCCAGAGCATTAGAACTGGCAGAGCTGACAAATAAGCACAAGGTAGCTGAAATGAGGAAGTTTATTATGGAGAGAATTGAGCATGCTATAAACAATGGAGGTAGCCTAAAAGTTGCAAAGAGAAGTCTAGGCATAGTCTAATCTAATTCAACTAATCTTATTTCGACTCTGAAATAGTCTGTGGTGTAAAATAAGTATGGACTTGACTTTCCAGTCTTATCGTAGACAGCATACAAGATTAGACTTGTTTGGTAGCCAGAACCAACACTAGGATGGGGACACTGTGTACCTAGGCTGGGGAATCTTCGTGCATGAACAGGGAACGCAGCACGCCGTCAGCTCGTGCATTCGTATTCGTTGTTCATACTGCCATCGCCTTTTACCCTGTCCACCAGCGCGTAAGTGGGCAAAAGGGGCGAAGGTGAAAAATTAGACCTGATAAATTTGATTCGAGAGTGCAGAGAGCTATATTTTCATCATTCAATTTGATCTTCACCAAAAAGGAACGATCAGAGGTGTGGGCCAAAATTGTCAAAATTTTAAATTCACGGCATATCTGTAGCACAAGAAAAAGATTGAAGAAAGTAATGGCAAAACTTGAAACACCAACTCAAGTTGACGCTGCAGCAAGCACGGCAACAGGAGCGTGAAACTGGTGAATATTGTTTCTATGAACCGGTTAATTGGCACTGTGGGTACTTGAAGTGCCAGATGCGTGTAGACGACGCAGCACAGAGTTAGTACAGACAAGCGATGCAGCAAAAGGTGCAGTCAGAGCAGCAAAAAAACCATCGCACGTTTACTGTTGCGTATATAGAAAATTCAGCGACAGCTGGATTGCGCAACGCTGATGGAAGTTGTAGCGTTCAGTTACTCAGGAAAGGAGTGTCAGAATTTTGCTGTGTTTCTGTCGCTACTTCACCAGCGTGGAAAGATGCCACATGCCATCCTGCAGTTTCCCGCATTAGGCAGCATGGCATGTCATCCACTCGTCATTTTTATCTATGAGATACATGAGCGTAAACTTTGTGTTTGTGGGCAGTGTTTAGATCACGGGCTCTGAGTTGAACAAAGAAAGTTTAACTCGGCCGATGTTTTCGGAGTCTGGCCTAGCGTGTGAAGGGCATTTTAAATCATTTGGCGGCGTCTTACAACTGTGTGCTCATACTTTTTAAGGCCCGGTAATTGTTCCGAGGACAAAGTGCGCCAAACATAATGTGTAAATTCTGCATTGTCCACATACTAGGAGCTGACAATGTTCTCGGCGTGTGTGCTTCTTTCCGATTGAATTATCGAATGCAGGCTTTAGAAAGCAGACACCACATGTTTTCATGCTTTCTAGCCTGCTTCACTGGTCAGAGGGAATTTCCACAAGTTTTCATTGAAATTCTTTTTTTTTTCTGTTCATAAAACACATAAGTAACGTGCACTCTCCTTTTGTATACATAATGTACTCAGCTCAATTACTACATCAATTAACGTAGTTACTGGTGTAAGTTGCGCACCTTTTTTTTAAAATTAAGGCAAGAAAAAATAGGTGCAGAAATTGCACGGATATTCTACGAACACATCCTGTAAAAGTATAGAAAGGTCACAACGCACTCTATATACTGTATACTGCCGCCTAAACATCCACTCCCTCAACTTGCCTTCCTTGCTGTCCAAAAAAAAAAAATTGACTCGAAGTATAAGACTTGTACCCCCTCCCACCCCATGTTGTGCAGTTCTCTGCAGAATGGCTTGGCAGTGCATGCACAGGTGCAAGCAGTAAATGTGCAAACGATATAGTTGCGAAGCCAGCAAGAGGCAAATGGAGTCACAAGGTGATCGAATAGTGCCTTCCCATGCTGCCCATCCGACTGGCAGGAAACCAAGCAGCAAAAATTGGGTAGTTTCACATTACGATGTGCACCAGAGGTAGCTGCAATGCGCTTTCTCAACTTTTCAGCTAGGAAAGCGATTGGTAGCATGAGCGAGCCTGATAAACGACGCGCAGCTCGTCCCCTCGGCTCTGCAGCTGCAGACAACGATGCAGCTGCACTGATGCTTTCAAGCCCCTGTTGGGCGCACCCACGTGCTTGCTGGTAATGGTCTGGCACAGCAGGGAGAGTAAAATATGCTAGTAAAACTTTTTATAAATGGTAATAATTTAGCGGTGCACGAATAATGTGAGTATATACTGTATTTTCGTTTCTCCTGCATCCTTGTTATTTCTCCCTCTGCGTGATGCTTTAAGCTCCTGTACCCAGCTTTTCAATGCAACGGCACCCAAAATCAGAAGAGTGCGACGAGTAGGCTTTGTAGTGGTTTAATATAAGCATGTGACCAGCATGTTTGAATGCAAACTTGCTTTGTACACTGTACCCATGCAACATGAAAACAGGAAGATTGTCTATCAGTAAAAAATGTTCTATTTCATGGAAGCAAAACAGTGCCCAATCAAGACATACATAATGAGACTTGTAAACAGCAGGCACAGCGATACTCTGTTCTGCAGCTGATACTACACAATGGGGACCAGTGAAGAGCACATACTACAGAGCAAAAACATGTTTAGGAAAGGTGGAAGGTGCTGCTTGGATAAAGTGAAATTATTTTGCAAGCAGCGGCACAAGTATGCAGGCAGAACTGCTTACAGGCCGTCATAACACAAAAAATGTGCAAGTGCTTTATTGTTGTCAGTATGGATGAAGGATCTTGCACATCAATGTAAACAACTGCAAAGCAAGGGTCATCCTGATACAGCAACAGTATCTCAGCTGCCTATGTGAACAGTGTATAAACTGGTCTTCATATTTTGCTAGTGCATCTATTGCAAGCAGTACAGCCACGAAAGCACCCTTACTGGGATGTGCCATCTCAAAGTTGTATGGCTCTGTGATTAGTTTTGTAATGCATAATTTGACTACATGACATTTGCTGTCGAAAAAAAAATCACATGAACTTCATAAATATCTGAACATAGGTGCTGGCCGCAACGAAAATGAGCTGGATGCTGTGCTGAAAGCTGTCCACAAAGGGCTTGGCGAGGACAACCCCATGGGTGCCTGAAGACATCCCTGCCTGCATCAATTTAACAGTGTAAGTAAAGGTTTTATCTATGCACTATGTCATCGTACAACTTAAAGGGATACTGAGCACAACTGTGTGCAACATTTCTTACTAAAAATTGGTTTTGCATCTTTTTGAAGCTGTATGTGGGTTGTTTTGTGTAAAAATTGCAGTAATCGCCAAGAAAAATCAAATTAAAAATTCATCGCTCTCTTTGACACTGAAAGCAAACTTGTGACGTCAGTACAAAAAAACATGAGTTCGTAATGACTGCTTCTATGTGAATGACAGTGCAGCTCAAGCTTGGGAACCTCTGTCTACAAACTGTCTCGACATGCCGCAGCAGTATGCTTACAAGAAGGACCAGTGGTGGCAGCACCTGCTGATACTGTTTTTACTGCTTTATCAGATGCAAAAAAAAAGCTCAGTTTTCAGCGTTAGTGCCATGTTTGTCATCGTCCAGCAGTTGAAGGATTACTGAAGATGAACATCAATTTTCTTCAGTGTCCCTTGACAAAAGCGCAGCGCGAGACACAATGATGGGCATAAAGCCAAAGCAAGTAGCACATGGCTGTACTTTGCTGCCACAGCCTTTCATTGTGCTCATGCAACATGCAGCATCAGATGGCACTTGAGCCGGTCTGCAATGCCTTTGAGGGCATTTTGAAATGCTCATTTCAAATGTTTTATGGCAATAAAAAGTGTCTACACGCAGAAATGGGTAGAAATAGCATGAAACGTGGATGTGATCACACGAGCAGCCAAGTCTCAATCAAAGCACTGCTGTGGGTGCAACTGCAGAGGTATCTTGCACGACACAGCCTGCTGTTAACTCGGTACAAGTGACTCTTCAGTGCCGCATGCCTTTGCAGAGTGATGCTACACAAGCTTTAGAGCCAACACAAGAGTCGCTCACCAGGCCTCAGAGGTGAACCTCCCAGTGAGCAGCTCCACTGATGTGTACTTGGAGCATCGTAGCGAGGCTAACCCTGCCGAAGTGTTGTTCAAGTTGAAGGACATTGACGTGGTGACATACGAGAACAGTGCAGCTGCTGCCTGAACATTCACCCGTGGGGCAGCTGGAGTCGCCAAAAAGCAAGGAGCAGCTGTCACAGTCCACACATGACTACAGGGAGCGGCCAGCCTCTTCGCACCAGTCACGGTCATGTAAGCACGCACTATAAATGCAGTAAGTCTTCTAGTTGAATCGTCAAAACATTGAACTCAAGGCAGCCACCTTGAAAAAGAGACCAAGGGGTGCTGAGGCCGATCTGGCTACAGCAACTTGAGTAGCAGAAGCAACAGCCAAGGTGACGCAAGCTGCTGCTGATAAACTTGGCAAATATGCTGCCTTAGCACATCAACTTGGTTATGTAGCTGCTGGTACCAAGAATTTGCTGTACGCACATAAAGAGGTGGGGTGCTCAGAGGAAAAGGTGCTGGACCTTGAGGGGAGGTGCCGGCCTTTGGAGCTCAAAACGCTAGAGCACGACACCAACAGCAAAAAAAGAGGGAATGTGTGAATATGTGTAAATATAGTGTAAATAGTTGTGTGAAGTATCAATAGCAGTGTAGCATAGTAGTGCAGTGAAGTGGTGTTGTTCTACACACTGGTATACAATGTGCCATAGTGTATCATGCCACCTTGCACATTGATGTGTGAATATTTCTTAGTATTCTGCCATATCTTTTACCCCGTATTGAGTACTGAAATTTGTGTACACATTTCTTTCTGTTGTACTGTATTTATATGAGAACACACTTTTAATTTCTTGTCTTAGTTATGACCCCGAAATTAGGGTTTGCATGAGTAAATAAATTTTAATCATCATACTAATGGTGCCTTTCTGTATCCATTTTCTCCAAGCATGTTCACTGTTAATTGTGGATCCATTTTTGGTAACAATTATGAATGTCGCTTTCAGTTTTTGCATCGTGACAATGCAATTTAATGTCTGTTTTAATGAACGAACTCACATGCAACTCACTGCTGGCTAAGACAGTGGCTTGGGCAGCGCCTTGCAGCAGACCCACATCCTGTAAAAAAAAAAAAAAAAATGCATAGGACATGAAGTTGAAGCCCACAATGCTTGATGTGCCACAGCCACCGCGAAGCTGGACACAGGTGCACAGTGAAATGTACTACCACTGAAAAAAAGTGCAAGAAATGGGACTTCATATATATTTATCCACTGTCAAAAGAATTTCAATATTCAGCAACCATAAGGTGGAAGTGTTCAGTGAAGGCGGAGAAAGCTCTGAAGTAAGCGGTCAACCAACTAAGCCGAAATTTCTTGTTGTCGATGCTAATGTCACGCCAGCGCTAAGACAGAATACCTGCAAGTTACTTAATCTGTTGAAGAGATTGCATGCAGTCAAGGCAAGTACGAAGGAATCTTCCAAGGCATTCGATGCATCAGATGTTTTTAATGCAATGGGGACATAAAAAAAACCTAGCACAAGTTTAGTAAGCAAATACACAAGAAGGATCCCTTGTGCTCTGATGGATGAAGTCAAGAAAGACCTTATAGTCATGAAACAAAAGGCAATCGTTGAAAAAATTGAGGAGCCAACACCGTTCAGCAGTGAAATGGTTGTGGTCAAACAACAAGGTAAGCTAAGAATGTGCATTGATCCAGAAGTGAACAAAGTGGTACTAAGAAATTATTCACTAAAGGCACAGGAAGAAATCATTGCACGCATCAAAGGGGCCAGGCGGTTTACCCTATTAGACTTAAAGAAAGGATTCTGGCAAATTGAAGGTGTCGGATCACACGAAGCAGTACCTAGCGTCCAGTACACCATGAATTATGTACTACTACTTTATGAGAGTGCCATTTGGAATTGCTACAGCATCTAAGGTGTTTCAGCAAGTTATTGCCAGAATCCTCGAAGGCACTCCCAATACTGTCAGCTCGGTGGATGACATTCTTGTGTATGCAGCAGTCTACAACTTCAAAAATACACAGAAAAGGTCACGGACCAGGTGCCAAGTTTCTAGGGCATGAAATAACTTCAGATGGGCTCAAGATTGACCACGAAACAGTAGCTGCTATTGACCAGCTTAGAGAACCAGGCAACAAATCTTAACTACTGAGGCTACTTGGTAGGATCCAGTACCTCCAGAAATTAATGCCGAACCCAGCAGAAAGCACAACGCAAGAACACTCATAACCAAGGATGTCGAGTACCTGTGGACACGAGCAGAGCAAGGCACTGACAAGAATCAAGAAAGCCCTGAAAACTGCACAAACACTGGCATGCTACAACGTCAGTGTGGCTATGACACTTTCAGTCGACGCCAGTTGTAAGGCTTCAAAGTGGTTCTGCTACAAGGAGAGCCCAGCCCTTATGCCTCAGCCTCAATAACTGAGACCCAGCAGCAGTCCAAACTGAAAAGAGCACTGGCTATCATATAGTCATATATCATATAGTCTGCGTGCGTGCGTGCGCGCGTGTGTGTGTGTGTGTGTGTGTGTGTGTGTGTGTGAGAGAGAGAGAGAGAGAGACCAATGACCATACAGACTAACCACAAACTCATTGAAAGCATCGCCAAAAATAGAATAAGCAAAGCACTTTCAAGACTGCGAAGGCTGCTGCTAGACATGCAGCTGTATACACCAGCTGTCATGTATAAAACAGGCTGAGAGCTAGTGATAGCTGACCTGTTGACCGCAGACTGCAACAGCAATCAGACAACTGACGAGTGCACGAATGACCTCCAGGTCATGGCAGTTGTGCCAAAGGCACCCAATACATGGGAGGACTTCAAGGAAGAGGTTGAAATGGACAAAGGCTTGTAAAGAACAAATGGAAACCTATTTATGCACTCGTGTAACCTCAGTATCTATGATTAAAATAAGCATTGGTTACATACTGTATTTTCGCGATTCTAAGCACCCCCCTATTTTAGTAAGAAAATTTTGAAAAAAAGTTTGCATGCGAATCTAAGCACCCCCTTTTTGCGAGGAAGATTGTGTTGCCAAGGCCGCCAAGCACACTTGCGCACTCTTTCGTCGAGCCTGTGTAGTTGGAGTCCCGAGGTGGCGCGGTCTACGTGGCGTCCACGGCACTTTTTGTGTTGCTGCGTTCCGACACTACAAGACAGATGGTGGCACGGAATGCAAAAAAAAAAAAACTAACCAACAAACCGCCGAAAGCGACTGCGATAACTCTGTCAGTAGTAGTATTTATTTATTTATTTTTGAGTAGTGTCTGGTCGGTCAGCCTGTTGTCACATGGGCCTGGTATCGGCGGCGCTCGGCAGGTTTTGCGGCCATTGAGGGCGTGCGTTGCTTTGTCTAGTGTCAGTTGCTTGACAGCCCTAACGCCTAACGTGCCTAACGCAAGTCGGGATGAGTGCAAAGAGGGCTGCCTACAGCTTGAAGTTCAAGCGAACTGTGGTCAAGTTCGCCAAAGGTAATGGCAACCACAGTGCCGCTGCGGAATTCGGCGTGGACCGGGCGTGCATCTTCAGGCGGAGGAAACAGCGGGATAAGATTTTCAAAGACGCCGTGACACTCAAGAAGTTAACGGGACCGCGCAAGGGCCGACATATCGACATAAAGGTAGAAATAACTTCGATGGAACAGAAGACGACCTGCTGTGGGATACTGAGAGTGGCTCCTCAAGCGGTGTGACGGGCTCGAGTGGCAGTGAGAATGACGAATAGCAGATACAAGCGGTGGGTTCACTGTCTGAAGCTATTTTTCTTTTGAATGTTTGCTAAATAAAATGTTTTTCTCGCGCCCGTATCATCGAGATTTCGCCGCAAAAAGAGGGGCCCAGGGGGGGGGGTGGGGGGGGGGGTGTCATTTTAGATTTTTCGAATCTAAGCACCCCCCCTCCCTTTGCGCATCGCGATCATGAAAAAAAGGGGGTGCTTAGAATCGATTAAATACAGTGTGTGTTGCCTGTTTTCGTGTTGTGTATGGACTACGTTGTTAAATGACTGCAAAGCAAATATTTCATTGCACGCTCTTTGGCTTTCAAGAGGTCAATAAACGAAGGCCACATCACAAAACGAAAAAATTGAGGGGTCACTTTGTTGACCTAAAGTATGGTGAAGCGGAAGCCTTAAGCGCGATGTTGCTGCTTGTGTCACTGATGTGTGGTTAAGATGTTAAGCTTCGCCTCTAAGAGTGGAACGCGACAGCGTCATGCAATACTGCCAGGGAGTCCACAGAACGCCATCGCCTGTTTGGCTCTATGCCTTGCTCATCGTTAAATTGGTTTTTGAGGAAAGGAAATGTAGCTGTCTCGCATATCTCGGTGGACACCTGAACCTCACCGTAAGGGAAGGGAGGAAGATGGGAGTGAACGAAGACTCCGTATTCACTAGACGCGCCTTTGTTCATTCCAAACCATCGTGCTGGCATGGCGGAGTGGTTAGCGTGCTTGTCTCGCATTCCGGAGACCCTAGTTCAATTCTGCAACTCGAGAAATTTCCTACCTGGTTTTATTTATCTTTCTGGTCTGACTAGAAAGGTTAATTAGGTTAATCGGTTAATTGAAATAAGTGGGACTAACTCAGTCCCACTTACTTGGAGCATCACTATACCATCCCTTTAATTGGTTGCATGGTTCTAGCCAAAGTAAAATTTGCCGCATTTGAAATCCGCGCTTGTGACGTCATGACCATTTCGACCAATTACAAAGCGTGACATTTCTGTCAACAACTCCTGCTTACAACGATGAGGCATTGAAGGCTTCCGCCTTAAAATGTCAACGAATGAGCCACTCACACTGGACGTAGCCTTCGACGTCAGCCGCTGGAAACGTTTAAATCGTGCGACTAGTTTTGCCATGATTGTATTGCACATGCTTGTACTTACAGTGGGAGAAACGGTGCTGCACGAGACAGTGCGTACAGCAAATCCATCGCGACGGTGTGGGTATGGAAGGAAGGGCACCTCGTCTGGCACTTCCCGGTTCTTGTCAATGCTGCTTGCGTACACCTTGGCCACGTTGTGGAGCACACAGCATGCAACTGTGTTTGTCGCTACGCAGTCTGGCATCATGCTTGCTCTGTATGCATGCAAGGGAAGTGCCACTTTAACTGGCCTATGATGCAGCCAAAAAAAAGCAAGGTGACTGAGCTCTTGACTGCTCCTTCTGTTATGATGCTAATGAGCACAAATCAAGTGATTTCAGTTGCATCGACTCCACACGCAGGGTTTACTGGGCAAATTAATTATGGGCAGGAATGCAGAATGTGGCCTGCGATGTTAGAATAAAGCCCCATTGACACTTCACGAGGTCTGTGGTGTCCTAAATTAACTGATTTCTATCTCGCACAAAACAGTAATGTCTGCAGTAATGTTTACTGAATTAAAACTGTGTGGCATGCACTTTATAAACATAACCAGTGGAATGTTGTACGGAATGTTTTGTAGTAAGTACATATACGACAGCCGATTTCAGTATAAATTCAAAATAGCATTTGTAACTGCCACGTTCTGCCAATGACACGGAGCCATGCTCACGGTCAGTGGCCAAGAAAGCGGGCAAGCGTGAACGTAGAAAGCTGTGCACAAACCTTTCAACCACAACCCTGGTGATCCTGTGTGCTGCATTGTACCCCCTTTTCGCAGGCATTTCAGGACTCTGAAAGGGCGTCATGAGCCATGGCCTGCATGGGTACCCGCTGTCGCCATGCAGAGTACCGGTGTAGGCTCCAGACTTGAAGCACTAGGCAAGGCTGCTGTTGGTGGCCACTTGCATGTCGTGAGTACCTCTCAGCCACTTGGCGACCACGTTGAGGATCTGGTATTTGCTGTCCATCACAAGCTGCGCATTGATGGAATGGTAGAAGTGGCAATTTATATACGCCTCCTCATGTAGCTCTGGGGCTTGGATCCAGACGCTAGTGCCGTCGATGGTGTCCATAATGCTGGTAAAGCCTCCAACAGCGTGCAAGTCTGCCGTGAGGTGAGGCACCTTGTCCGCGGAAGGCCAGTTATGAACGAGACGCCATTATTGCAGCGGTGAAACTCATTACGTCACTTGAGATTGCATACATGTAAGGGCACTAACTCGCATTTCAGTGGTACACACGTTTTTGTTCCTACTGCGGCACAAATTTCGATCGCACCCTTATATGACATCTCTACACAATTCCTCATTGCTATTCAGGGTCAGGACGTTATCCCACAATCGTTACCTAGTGTTTCTGAAGAAGTAAAACCAATTGCACTGAAACAAAAATAGTTGAATCGGAAGTGCGGAAAAATGGTTGACCTGCCCTTCAGCCACTGAGGACCATTCGTTAAGTGCAATAGTTTAGGAGCTTCTTTATAGATTCATTTCAAATTTCATTTTGGGCAGACTTTTTTTAGTCCCTGTACATTTATTTTCAGATGCTTTAAGCCTGTAATAGCTATACTGGGGCAGGAATTGCCTCCTTTCTTTATTCCTTTTTTTTTAATAGAGTGTGTCTAATGAGCTTTATGCGCTATAGTCTCAACCCTTCATACGACTACCACGTACCACATAGTTAGCAATGCTATCGCATTACACTCTTAAGGCTACTTAAGCGTCTCCAGAATTTTGCTTGAATATACATACTGTTGCAGTTTTAACGTGTACGTACTGCCACATGTATGTTTCCCATCCAGAGCTACGTAAATGTATAACAATTACTGAACTATCTGTGTCTTGTTTACACCTGCTCGTCCCCAGAGGAGGAGCCTGGCATGATTAAACACTTTTACACTGTTGGAGGCTTTCCTGGTAATGTGTGTGCTATCCACGGCACTCATGTCAGGGTCCAAGGACTGGGCTGCACAGGGGCAGTCACAATCAGCCGGTCACCTTTGCAACACTCCCACTAATGCCGTGCTGTTTGAACTGCGGCTCTTCTGCCTGGCCCACCGGTAAATATTGTGGCAGCTGCGGTGCTGTTGGTGTCAGCACTGCGTGTTTAGTGTGTGCTGCCCTGACATTCGCAATGTCATCAGCTGAAGTGAAGCCACAGCTCCCCACATTCATGACTTCAGAACAGGGCTTTGCTGTTGCAGGTGCTCCCTATGTGGCATTTAAAAAAAATTGCTACCCTTGCTCTTCATTCTCTTATATGGGGTGACAGTTTGTGGCAGCTGGATGTCCTGGAAGATAAAATTTTTTCTATACAGCTCATTTCTTTGACATTTACTGAATAAAAAGTGATCACTGATAATGCCCGGGCACACGTGTTCCTTTCTGCCGGCGAAATGCAAAAAGCGTCCAATGCTGTGTGCTGTCAGTGCACGTTAAATATCCCCAGGTGGTCAAAATTAATCCAGAGACCTCCACTGTGGCACCTCTTCCCTCTTCACTCCCTCCTTTATTTCTTCCCTTCCGGTGCAGTTAGGGTGTGCACCGAGAAATGTGTGACAGTTACTGCGTGATTTCCTTTCCTCAAAACTAATTCTGCTGCTGTCCTCTGAGGCGCTCCCAAGGACACCGTTATTTTTCAAGTCTCCACACATACAACAAAGTGCCTGAGGGCTATTCCTCAGAGGGGATTCGTGCCAGTTAAGTCGTTAAAAGATAAATACCAATGGTCGCAACTGTATCCTCTCACACTCCATGTTGAAGAAACTTCTTGCAAACAAGCCACAGTTGCAGTGGCTATTCGTAGCTGGATATGAAAGGCACATATGAAATCAAGAGTTCTACTCAGAAGCTGAATGAATGAATTTTTTACCAACAATGACTGAGAATAATGAGCATGAAATGGTAGGCTGCATATCATGTGCTAGTTATCGTGTTGTTTGCACAACACTGCAGTCACTGTTTGCAACTTGTTTCCAGCTACCAAGCAGATGTGGCAAAATGCTGGAAGCTGACATGGTGCACAGAAAACACCATGCTGAATGACGTGGTTCTGAATGCAGTACCACCTACACAGCAACACAAAGTAATCAGTCACACACAAGGAATAAAAACATTAAAGCTGTCATTTAATTAACACTCACTGTTTGACAGAAGGCACACAGCCACGTGGTGCATCAATGTGGTTAGAGGAAAACAATGTACACAAAGGAGTACAGGATGGGGACACACACACGGCATATTGATAGAACTGCTAAAATTTTAAGAGGCATCAATCGGTGACTTATGTACTGCAGTTTCTGCTCTAAGGGGCTCAGTAGCGAAGCATTCACTATAATTTGATACTGCAAAATGCCAGCAGTGCCACCTTTGCTTTGCATTCTCAGAGTCATTGGCCTTCATAGCAGCCTCACTCAGTTTAAGCTTCCCTCATCTGTGCACAGTCATAAGTGCCTACAGGAAAGCCTCCTATTTTGTCGCACGCAGTAGTAGGTGCTAGTGCACTGCACAGGCTCAGGCCGGCCCAAAAGCCCAGGCCCGGCCGGGCCGGGACATGATTTGTTTTGCTGGGCCGGGCTTAAAGGGATGCTGAAAGGTTTCCCAAAAAAATTGAGTGAAGAGATGCACTTTACAGTTTTCCACCCTCGGAATTCGAATTTCTTATCGAAATTAGGCAAAGGAAAGCGCAAACCTATTTTATTTTGGCGAAAAGTGCAGCAGCAGCATCGGGCCAGCTCGCGCACCTCGTTGACGCCTGTGATTGGTTGGGCGCCTCGTGACGTGAACACTGGCGTTGGCTCGGTGAGCCCGGCTCGGTCGCCGCCGATGTAGTACCAGAAGCGCGGCGCGCGGTGGTTTGGGCTGTTGGTTTGATGCTTATATCACGATGGAACACATCGAAGATTACCTGGAGGATCTTGGCGTCATCCCCTACATGTACGAACCAATCGCAAAGAGCAAACCGCTCCAAGGAAGCAACGATGCTGGCGCAAGCGGTGCTTTTGGCTTGGACGAAAGCGAAGTGTCAGCACCTCCACGTGTTGGAAATGTCTTTTAGTAAGCACACTTTTCTAGCCAAACTTCATTCAGAGATACAATAAATTAATTTTGAAGCGAGCAAATGTAGTATAGCACTGCTCCACGAAATTTTCCTAATGCAATGTAAGCGGGATGCGATCGTCGGCATTGTTGTCTTGCCGCTTGTCGGTGCTGCCGCAAATCTGCTTGTAATCCACACAGACCATTGACATGCTCAAGAAGTTATCAGGCTCTTTTTGCACGCAAATTTTATGCTGGCATCGCTTCATGGTCGCTGCGTGCCGGCTCGGTTCATAACGCACGCGTAAAACAGAAGTTCGCGGCGCTTTGCGGCAGAACTTGTCGAGGTGACAAACGTGTGCCTCCCGTTCTGCGTGCCAAGATGGAATCTGGCAGTAAATTGAAATCCTTGTTTAGGCGAGTTGCTTCATACTGCAAGCCCTTGTAGGAATATCTCCATCCGTTTGCGCCCGCCTTTATCGTGCTGTTCTCAGATCAAGCGACCAGTGATTTTTTTCACTAACTCGATGGCCTCGTGCTGCAACCGAGCAGGCCGAATCGCAAGGCTGGCTGTAGCAGACGTGGCGTACAATTATATAATATTATTATTAATGTATGAAGCCATGCTGCACTCGGCAATTTTTTACGACTACATGTGTTATCATAAATGTATTCCTGGCAGAACACTTTACTGGTATTGGCTGCATTAGAACTTGAACAGACTTGTCAGCCTTGTCATGACTTTTAGAAAAGTTCGATGCAGGGTCCTCAGCAGCATCTGCCAGTGCCATTCGACTTGTTGCACAGTCCTGATTTGTACTGCTGTTTGGTGTGCATTCTTGACTGTCTGGTGTGCAGCCTCCAGGTGTGATGTCATTTTCCATGCACTCTTGATTTGCACTATCGTCTGGTGTGCAGTCTTGATCTTGCAGCAGTTAGGCAAGAACCTGAAAGGCATAAGCCATATGATGTTATTGTTGCAAACAGAACAAAAGTGTGCTTCAGTATGAGTAAAATCTTCTGGTTTATTTCGTAAACTATTTTGTTGATTGGCGAGCTCTGTGGAAAGTGAGATCATTTATTATATACCAGCTGTTTCTTTAGAAGGTCCAAAATTTATTTTAAAAAAATGGGTAACTAACCTTGTATTAGTTTTATCCCTGGGGCTATATTGAGGGATATGGCATACACCAGTAACAGGCAGAAGGTTTCCATTAGCTCAATAAACTGCATATCTTAATTAAATTTTTATTTTCATATCATGTTGTATTTGCAGATTTGGAGTACCTCCTGCAAATACTGTAGCCAAGCAAAAAAAGATCTCTTTAAAAACTTCCACCCTGGCAGGCAACTTCACGCGCTAACACAGCGCCAGAGAGCGCGTCCGACGTAGATCGCTCAAAAAAAAAAAAGTGTTCGCTTTGGGGCCGGACTGCAAGCGCCATGACTGCACACATTGGGCGCTGACGAGGCGGCTATCAGCCAGGCCCCAGGCGAAACCAAACTGAAAACGAAACGCCGCGTGCCCGTATACCAGAAACATCTGCAAAGAGTTTTCTCGGCGCTCCGAGCCCGAAGAAAAATGTGCCGCGTACTACTCCCTATGTTCTCGCCACTGAGGGCAACGCATGAATCCTAGAATATCTGAGCTCCAACATAATTGAGTAAAGAGGCTGCATATAGCGTCTTTTCACGAGCTCGCTTACCGAACGAAGTTCTCTGCTCACGCGCGGCGCGCAGTCTCCGGTTGTGAGGCGCACTTCGCGTCGCTCCACCTCTTGCAGTATTAGTAGCAGTTTGAGATTTTTATACAGCCAAAAAATTTAGGGCCGAGCTCTGATATGAGTAATGCTGTACGACATGCATGATGCATTCCTGCAAGCATAACTGCAAAACACTTATTTTGTAAGCTGCAGTTTGCTGCCGTCCTGACGTTCTCATTCCAGCGCCGTTCATCTCACTACTACCGAAAGTCTTGCATCCACGAAATTACGCGCCATACACTACACAGAACACCGGTTCGCGCAGTCAAATTCTCATGGTGTTAATACACAAATTCTTACCTCGAGCTTTCTCCTTTTCGCGAAAGCTGGCCTCGGTGGCAGTGAAGAGCTCCTGTGCGCGAAGACAGGCGGTATTGCGCCGGGTTTCAGTCGAGCTGACTTTGTTGACAGGCCCAATGAACGCATTATCGACAGGCTCTGGTTATAGTCTTCATCACGAAAGTTTTCAGAGTATAGCACGTAGTCTTTGAGGGCTTGAAATCCCTTCGCTTCACAGCAGCGACCCACCTCGCGGAAAGCTCCTTATTTTGCTGGAAATAATGAAAGTCCACATCGTCGCGGCCGCTGGTGTTAGTGCAGCCGAAGGCTGCGCAGAACGCCGGCATGGTGGTCCACCGCTTCACTCGATGCTCCACACGTTTCTGTACGTCACCACAAACATAAAAACGCACAAATACAGGAACACACGGCAGATCGAAGCAGCTTACGATGGCACGCACGCAGAAACAAGCACGGTCGTGGCGGCTGCGAGGCGACGGAACACCAATGTTTACGTCACCACCCCACGGTTTCCGGTTTCGGCTCGCATCGTCAGTGTCATCAGCAGCGCTCGGCGGTCAGCGGGGGCGGAGCTACCGCGCAATTTTAAACGGCGATTACGTCGCTCCTCAGTGATTAATCTGGAAAAAAATTTCATCCGCATGATTTTTAAGGTTCCCACATCCATACGTGAGCATCTTAATGAATTCGAAAATCTCTTCAGCTTCCCTTTAAAGCTGCGGACCAAGTCGCGCTTGGGTTCATACAGAAACGGCTGGGGTCCGACTATTCATTCACTATTGCAGAGTGAAGTACACACCTGCGGCATTGGAGCAGCGATACGGATGAGCTGTGGGTTATAGTACGCGCTGAGAAAAACCTAAGCTTTATTCATTGACAATTATTTGCTTATTTCCATGCCGTGGTGGCCTAGTGGTCAAGGCGCGTGATTACTGAGCCAGGGAACCAAGGTTTGCTCCTAGCCTCGGCGGCCGCATTTCTGTTGAGACGGCAAACATGGCAGACATGTACACTTTGTAGTATCATTGCTCATTGAAAAATTCCATGTGGTCGAAATGATCCGGAGCCCTCTGCTTCGGTTTCTCTCACAGCCTGACTGCCCTTGGGCCCTTAAGCCCCAAAAACATAGCTTTTATTTTAGATATATTTTTCTCATGTGAGAAAATTCACAAACCAAAGTGCGTTTGGTTTTCTTTTTGATCTGCTGACTGGAACGTCTCCTAAATGAAATAGCCACAAAAGCTCGCGAGAGTTTGTAAATCTCATCTCATAACCACATCTATCTCTCCTCGCTTCTTCAGCCTGGTTGTCATGACAAGTGTTTTGCACTGTAAGTTATCACGTGGCTCGCGCGTTATCTTCTGCTCCACCAGTAAGAGCAAAATTCAGCCGGTCTTAATTGGCCATTGATTGTTCGTCATCTTAAAACATACCTGTGCACTATTATAAATGTAATCGGGAAGAACATATTAGTATAGGACGCTTAATTATAGTCATGAAACACATACCGGGAAATACTCAAGCTTTTTTTTCTTTTTGTTTCTGCTGAAAGGCGACCAGTTCAGCTATGAGTTTAACCTGTGAGATCGTGTTCACTAAAAAAATCTCATCCCATTGCTTGCTAGGCAGCTTTAATGTTTATACATTGCGGCGGCAAAATGTAACTGATTAGAATCATGGGGGAATGCAAAGTAGTCTATTACGCGCGTATGCAGCCCTTTTTATTTGGCTCTCGGAAGTTCCGAGTTTAAATTTGCCCACCTACACGAGATCACTGTCCAAAAGACGGGCCTGGCAAGCACTAGTCTTAATGACTTCCTTCTGGGTTAAAAAGAACCAACTTTATTCAAGCCAAACTGCAGTTTCAGAACCTTTGTCGGCCAGTTCCTTATCGGTGTAGTAGCAGTCTACTTGCTCAGAGTGAGCAGTATACCTCAAGCGTTACTGTGAAATGGGCCGGGCTGGGTTTCACTCCGGGATTCACGGGCCGGGCTCGGGCTTCAGGTCTCGGGCTTGGGCCGGGTTCAGGCCTGAGATTGAGGCCCGTGCAGTGCTCTAGTAGGTGCCCTTGCCACAACATTGTGCTTGAAGTATAGATACAAGTGTTAAGCAATGTTGCTGAATGGATAAAAAAAATTGAAGGTGGTTTGCATATGTACTGCAAGCACATCACTGAAGTGATCCAAGCCAAAAAGCGTTATGTACCAGTAATTAGCACAACATTGCACTGCACATGTGAATGGCACACACGCCATTCTTTGACAAGGCAATGCGTAGCGTGCTCTGAACAAAAGCTTTCAGTGTTGTCATTCATAGAAGCACTGCTGTTCAAATCTTGTTACCTTTCTTTTTTCTTAACATCACTACATTCGCAAGGATTGATACAGGAAGAGATGAAAAAGTAAACATCATATGTGTTGAAGAAACTGAGCTATGTTCAAGTACACTTTCAAGCTACAATGTCGTAATGAGACAAAAAAAACTTTAGACCAGCACAGTAAAGTGTGCATGGCCAAATTGTGTGCAAGATGAAACTCCTGCTTGTTAACTTTCATATTTTACCTCTCAACTACTGTGCAGTATCGGTGATTCTTAGCCAAATTGATGTATCAGACATGACCAGTATGCTTTATTGCTGGCCTAATCTTTGCTGCGGTCACTACCTGCCCTAGATAGACATATTCTCTTACTACTTCCAGCACCTCGCTACGAATTGCGAACTGTTGTTCCCTTGCTAGACTGTTGAACATTACTTTGGTTTTCTGCATGTTAATTTTTAACCCCACCGTTATGCTCTGTCTGTCTAACTCATTGATCATGCTTTGCTTTTCATGTCCTGAGTGACTTAGCAAAGCAATGTCATCGGCGGATTGCAAATTACTTAGGTATTCTCTATTAACTCTTATCCCCAACTGTTCCCATTTCAGGCTTTGGAATACCTTCTGTAAACAGGAAGTGAATAGATTGGTGAGATAGTGTCTCCCTGCCTGACACCTTTCCATATTGGAATTTTAGTGCTGACGTTGTGGAGCACTATGGTAGCTATGCAATCGTTATAAATATCTTCCTATATTTTCACATAAAACTCCTCTACACCTTGATTCTGCAATGCCTACATGACAGCTGAGGTTTCCACTGAGTCAAATGCTTTCTCGTAATCAATGAAGGATATATGTAGGGGTTGAGGTCATGAGAGGGAAACAGCTAAAAGAATAAAAATAGGGTGAAGCACATATGGCAGGTTCTGTCAGATCATGAATGGCAATTTGCCAATATTCCTCAAGAGAAAAGTCTACAACAGCTGTCTCTACTGGCACTCACCTATGGAGCAGAAATGTGGAGGCTAACAAAGAAGGCTCAGCTTAAGTTTAGGACAACGCAGTGAGCTATGGAAAGACAAATAAGTGTAATGTTAAGAGATCGGATGCAGGCGAAGTGGGTGAGGGAATAAATGCAGGTTAATGACATCCTAGTCAAAATGAAGGGGAAAAAATGGGCTTGGGCAGGACGTGTAATGCAAAGGCAAGATAACCGGTGGTCCTTAACCCTTTGAGGGTCGAATTATTTTGAAGAAAACTATCCCAGGTGGTCAAATTACTTTATTGCGGATCTTGAATCTACAAAATGTATATAATCGAGAATAAATAGTTAAAAAAAACTTAGGAACAGTACTTTGGTGACAGCATCACACTCACAACTGGAAAATGTTCAATAGAATTTCATGAGCGACGGTGATAAACAAGCTAAGAGCAGCACCAATAAAGATAGAAATCAACTTCCGCCGCCTCTGCAAGAGAGTGCCCAAAAAGAGAAAACATGTTTCGCGCGACTCCGTTGTGATCCCGCGGTGGAATCAAAACCGCGTAGGCGCTTTGCCGCAGAGAGCGACAATACCTCGCGAGCAACGGTGATAAGCAAGCTAAGAACAGCGCCAATAAAGAGAAATCAACTTCGGCAGCCCCTGCAAGATAGTGCTGACAAAAAGAAAACTCAAATTTCGCGCGACTCCGTTGCGATCACGCGGCGAAACCGCAGTCTGTGCCGCCGCGCTAAAGCTAGACATAAGTTCAGACATAAGTTCTGCTTATCTCCGTAAGAAGGCAGCACAAAATTCAAACACTTCTTGTAAGTCCTAAGAGGTGGCAGCACGCCCCAGTGAGGACGCATTGTTCTTTTGGCGCAAAATTTCAAACGGAAGATCGAAACCGTACCCGTACGGCAAAGACCTTGCGGGACAGAAAACCACCGCCGTACATATATGGCAAAAACCTTCAAAGGGTTAATGGTAACGGAGTGGATTCCAAGAGAAGGCAAACGTAGCAGGGGGTGGTAGAAAGTTAGGTGGGCGGATGAGATTAAGAAGTTTGTGGGGATACGGTGGCCGCAACTTGCGAAGGACAGGGTTAATTGGAGAGAAATGGGAGAGGCCTTTGCCCTGCAGTGGGAGTTGTGAGGTTGATGATGATGATGATCTTTGCTGTGTATTAACCAGCAGCATAAAGACAACACTGCACAGCTTTCAGCAGAGAAGGTATGAACATGAAATAGCAAGCAGAATAATATATCTGTGACAACCAGCCAGTCCCCTCAAGGATGATGCGACTGCAGGTATTTCGATTAATATCAATCCAACCAATTTTCAAACTGCTTTCAATAGTCCTTGGTCAGTCAGCCCATTCTTCAACAACTGTAGTTCGTTTGAAAGTGTGCAACATTTCAGCTTATGCAGACGATTCTGTATTACAAGCATGATATGGAGACTCTTGTACAAGTATTGCTTACAATGAACTGCCTGCTCTGCGTAGCAGCATCACACCTTTGAAATTTTGTTTACTTACTTGTAGGACAGTGCTCAAAATGACAATGTGAAACATTTTGGCATACCTCTTGATAAGTATTCGCTTTATCTCTGCCCATCTGTAGGACATTGTACTGGTTGATTAACTGTAAATTATATTACTCATGATCCTTTCTTGCACATGTTATGCAATGACTGCAGTATTTTATTAGCTTTAAATTTTGTTTTCACATTTTCTGCACCCTTCTTTTTGTAACTGACTCTCAAAACACTGCTCCCCAAAGCAGAGTAGTCTGCCAACAGTGTTTCCATGCTGACTAAATTCTGTGCCTCTCATGAAAAAGCTTCTCTCTCTATCCGTACCTATGCATGCAGTCAACATAAAGACAAAGTCCACTAGAAAATCAGGCAACATTACAACATGCACTCTGAAACAAGCTGTCCAGAACTCTATGCACACATTTCAGCAAGAAAACAAGGAGGCCGTGTGAAAACTTTCTATGTCCTCGTCTCAGCAATCCAAGGGACAAAGGCATCGAACTCTTAGAACACAAATTATGAAAAACACTGTGTAATGTTCCACAACTTTCCCATTAGGACATGAGAGTGCAAAATTGCCACACAGACGAGTAAGGGAACAGGGCGAGCGCTGTACTTTCAACAGGATTTATTCAAAGAAGAACGTTTATATAGCCTCTGCCCTTATCCATGTTCTTAATCGCAGTTAACAAACATTCACAGATATGCATCAAGAAACAGCATTTCGCTCTGGCGAAGAACTACTGACGTGTCACTGATGCAATTATCGCTTTCCTTTTTTATATAGAAGGCTTTCACGAGCTCATGTTCTGTCCTATCACGGCTTTTCAATAGCACTTTACAATCCGATAGTCGAAGCTTGCAGGCTATATACACTTCTCTTTCGAGCAGGCTTGGCAGTGGTCTGGAAGATGGTCTTTATTGTTTAATGGATTCTTGTGTTCAAGCAGGCGCTCATTAAGACACCGTCCGGTCTGTCCAACGTACACCTTGCCGCATGTAAGCGGGAACTCGTATACTACTCCTTTCTTGCAGCCAACATATGGCGTTCGGTGTCTGGTGGTGTACTCTTGCACTTTTTCTCCCAATGCGTGAACACATTCCGGCAAGTTTTCGCGGCAGTGAAAATACCGCATCGATGCCGTACTTATTGGCCACCTTCTTGAGGTTATGAGAGGTGTGGTTAGTACGTAAGGTACAACTTCCAGCCTTGCCAGCTTTTTTTTCTTGAGGTCGATTCTTTTCCTTGCTGCCATTCAGCTTTTTCAGCAAGGACTGCGTCACGGAGAGAACCAGGGAAGCCGGGAAGCGTGCTTTCTGCAGCCTGGACACCTGAGATGCAAAGCAGGCATGCATGGCATGGTGGAAAGACTTTTTTAGTGCAGATGCTAAGCACTGGGAAGCGATAGCCCTTTTAACAGTCTTAGAATGGTTCGAAAGAAAATCTTTCTTTGCACATAGACAGTATTGCCAGCAAACGTGTAGAGGGTGAAAGGTTAGGGTGAGATCTAAAAACTGTAATTGGTTATTACTGCTGGGCAGTTTGTGAGTGAAGGTGAGGCCCATGTTGTTCCGACCAAACGTACCTAAAGCATCAGCTACTGCTTCGTCTAAACTAAAATTGCTATCTGCCAAAAGGACCAGGTAATCGTCTACATATCTAAAAAAGTGGACTATACAACCCATGTCAAGTGCTTCACTCAAGGAGCGGTCAATTACAGATAAAACATACAGTCGAACCCGGATACATCGAATTCGAAGGGGATCGGAAAATAGTTCGATATAGCGAAAATTCGATAAACAGATATAGGCTAAAACTGCACTCCCGATCATAACAAATTATTGTGATACATTCCAGCGGCTAAAAAGACACGGACGAAGGTAGACGAGACAGGACGAACGCCGGACACAAAACTTTGGGCCTTGGCTTAGCACTGCTTCGACCTTTTCAGGCAAGGAACACTCACCGATGCAGGTCACTTTGTTAGCTGCGGATTTCTTCCGCACTTGTGCTTTCCTCAAGGCGCACAAATTTGCAAGACACACATTCCACAGCAAATCCATAGTCCTTGCAGCTTCACGAGTAAGCGTCCGGAAAAGCGGTTCACCATTCTGGCCAGACATGTGCGAAGCGGTGAAGCTGCGCAGTTGGTTTTGCAGATGCCTGATCTGTCTCCACAGCTCGGAACGCAGAATCTTCATCATCCTTCTAGCATGCCGCGCAGATGGAAAGCACGGTGTGAAGAGTGAATTGACGCCAGGTAGAACGAGGTGGTGGTCAAGAGCAAACGTGAGTTCCCTTGCACGACAAGTGGTCACGGCTAGAAGATTGACGAGCGTCCTTGCGGCTTTACTCGTGAAGCCGCAAGGACTACGGATTTGCTGTGGAATGTGTGTCTTGCAAATTTGTGCGCCTTGAGGAAAGCACAAGTGCGGAAGAAATCCGCAGCTAACAAAGTGACCTGCATCGGTGAGTGTTCCTTGCCTGAAAAGGTCGAAGCAGTGCTAAGCCAAGGCCCAAAGTTTTGTGTCCGGCGTTCGTCCTGTCTCGTCTACCTTCGTCCGTGTCTTTTTAGCCGCTGGAATGTATCACAATAGTACTACCAACCAACTAGCCCAACTTTCTACGCTTAATGACATACTTTCTAGTACAATGGGCCCTGTGATTCCTCGTTTTTTGTGTGTGAATCCTTCTTTGACGCTCGTCAATCTTCTAGCCGTGACCACTTGTCGTGCAAGGGAACTCACGTTTGCTCTTGACCACCACCTCGTTCTACCTGGCGTCAATTCGCTCTTCACACCGTGCTTTCCATCTGCGCGGCATGCTAGAAGGATGATGAAGATTCTGCGTTCCGAGCTGTGGAGACAGATCAGGCATCTGCAAAACCAACTGCGCAGCTTCACCGCTTTGCACATGTCTGGCCAGAATGGTGAACCGCTTTTCCGGACGCTTACTCGTGAAGCCGCAAGGACTACGGATTTGCTGTGGAATGTGTGTCTTGCAAATTTGTGCGCCTTGAGGAAAGCACAAGTGCGGAAGAAATCCGCAGCTAACAAAGTGACCTGCATCGGTGAGTGTCCCTTGCCTGAAAAGGTCGAAGCAGTGCTAAGCCAAGACCCAAAGTTTTGTGTCCGGCGTTCGTCCTGTCTCGTCTACCTTCGTCCGTGTCTTTTTAGCCGCTGGAATGTATCACAGTAGTACTACCAACCAACTAGCCCAACTTTCTACGCTTAATGACATAACAAATTGTGGCTTACCGTTTGGAACAGCCGCGAATCACATAGTATGGGCGCGCAATGTGAAAGCGCTTTATTTCGCGGAAAAAAAGATCACTAATTTTGGGCTGCTTTTTCCCCTGGGAAACGAAGTTCAAAACACTGGCCTCGATCTTCTCGAGACTGTCCAGGTGCGAGAGCACAGTGCCTTCCATTTCGCCTCAACAGCGCCGAATCAGGCTAACGCTGACGCCAGTTCAGTGGCTGCGCACGGACGCGTTTCTTCGACAACACAGTTGCCCTCGTCGTCGCTGGAGTCGGCGTCTTGAACGCCAGCTACCACTTGAACTTCGCTGTCAGCGTTAAAGTCCTCGACAGTCACTTCGGACAGAACGGCGCCGAGAAAATTGGACAAGTCGCGAAACGCGTCGTCCAAGCACTCATCGTCATCTAAATCTTCCGGACATTAATCTCCGGCCACTTCAAGGCCTGCCTTGCCAAAACAGTTGGCTACTGGGGCCTGCTTCACGTCGCGCGTTGAAACACAGGCACACACACAAAAAAAAAAACACGCGAGGCGCAGATGGAGCGATAAGAGCGAAGCCTATGCGAGCGGCAGTCAACGCGGCTGCGAAGGAACGACAGAGGGAAAAGAAAGAGCAGGGAGAAAGATCGGCGCTCTGGGCTTCGTTTTTTTTTTTTTTTTCTGAGCTCTCTCTTTTCCCCAGACCCACGATGTGCCCACGAGCGACCGTTTTCTCTCTCTCTCTTTCCCCAAGAAGCGTGGTCGCCGCGCGTCTCCATGCGGCGCTCTCTCTTCGCTGATCTCCAATGACCTTGAGGGAGCACACGCCGGCGGTACAGGAGGAGAGGCGGAGTGGGAAAGCTCGCGCCGGTGGGGCGCAAAAACGGGGAACAAAAAAAAAAAAAAAAAGGGCCCTGCGCCTGCTGACTGCGGAAATGTTCTCCGCTGAGGCGGCTGAGGACCGGACAGGAATGTCTTTGGGGAAAGCGCACCTTCCAGGGGCGCGGCGCGGCGTTCGATATATCCAATGTCCGGCGAAAATGGAATTCGATATACAACGCAACTGTCCTATACTTTTACATAGTATTTTCAAGGGGGTAATCTGTGTGTTCGATATAGCCAATAATTCGAAATATGCGGGTTCGATATATCCGGG
Source organism: Amblyomma mixtum (assembly GCF_055824585.1). Lineage (NCBI taxonomy): Eukaryota > Metazoa > Arthropoda > Arachnida > Ixodida > Ixodidae > Amblyomma > Amblyomma mixtum. The sequence goes on along the minus strand of NC_143014.1, from coordinate 415,248,957 downwards.
TTCGACTGTATTACAAAGTACCGGGGCGACACATGAGCCAATACAAATGCCCTTTTTTTGTAGATACGTTTGGTCATTAAAATCATTAAAAGTGACCTTGAGATAAAACACATGTAATGACATGAAGGTATCCACATTCAAACTGGTAGCGTTTTGAAAAGGCGTGGGCCCACTTCTATCTATGCAGTTATACACTGCAGAAAAGAGATGTCGATGTGGAACAGAGTAGAAAAGATCTGCATCAATTGAATAACCAGACCTTATGTTCCTATTGGTCTGAAGGAAGGCCATCACGTCATCAGAGTTCTTAGTTGTGAAGGGGTCCTCTACTTCGAGAGTCTTCAGGTGCTTGAGCAAGAATTGTCTGATTTGCTGTTGCCATGTTTCCTTTTGGCTTACTATAGTCCGGAAAGGTATTTCCCGCTTGTGTGTTTTCGCGGCGAAAAAAACCGAAAGGCTGTTCTTTTCAGATTTGTTGATGGCCCTGGCTAGTTGATGCAGTTGCAGTTCCTTTTCACTTTCATGCACCTGGAATTCTTCACTGCCTCTATTGCCTTTTCGATGTAATAACTGGACGGTATTATAACAAAACTGCCTTCTTTGTCTGCCTGGACGAGCTGCAGATCATTCGCTCTAAGAAACGAAACGACCTTTGCCGTGGGATCAGCTCGATAGCTGGGAGGTTTTGGATCCCTGACAGACCTGTTCAGTCAGTGTCCAGGTCAGTCAGGGATCCAAACCCTCCCAGCTATCGAGCTGATCCCATGGCGAAGGTTGTTTCGTTTTAGAGCGCAGCTCTTAGGCACCCATTTCTGCATTTCGCGGCATCGCCGTTGTCCTTTGTAACCAGGAGAGGGTAAAAGCACAAGATCCTTCCCTCCTTAGCAAGAAAGAAATAAAAAACAGCGCCGCGTGGACGGCTCTCACCGGCGTGCGTTGTAAAACGGGAGAGAAGGAACTCCTGAAGAGTGACTAGCCTTGCGTGTGTGGCTGCCCCTTCTCTCACCGCTCGCCAACGCAGTGCGCGTGGGTGTTGCCATCGATTGTTCTAGACTGTCTGAGTCGTTTCTGCCTGGTGTTGACGGAGAGGGCGTAGCTTTGCGTGCGCTAAGAGATGCCCTCCACCTCTTCACTCGCGCGCCAGTGGCAGCACCACGACAGAAAGTTTCAGATGCTCCTCGAAGCCACTCCTGACCTCTGACCAATGAACACGCGCTGCCACGCAGAAGGAGACTGCACAGCCGACACTGTGCATATGTGCACGCCTGCCTTTGCTCGAAGAACAGACAGACGTGGAGCGAGTATATAAGAAGGGCAATGACCACCCGAACCGCCGTTTAAGCTTCAGTGAACAAATTTTGAGAAAAAGAAATGCGCAGTATCTGTCTCCCACAGCTGTGAAACCAATAGAGCGAGGGCTTGGAAAGCAGAGGGTAAAATTTGTAAATTGGTTTTTGAGGAAAGGAAATGAGCAGTATCTGTCTCACTCATCTCAGTGGACACCTGAATCAGAGGGAAGGCGCATAACTGCCCTCATGGAACAGTGGACACCTCAATCGTGCTTTAAGCTACATGGTGGTAGTGACATGTGCTGCATGCTTTGGCATTGACAACGTTGTGCCAGAAATGCTGCCACCTGCCAGGGTGGGTGGCGACTTTAATATAGATATAAAGACAAGCGGTAATTTCTTAACACTTATGCGGGAGAACATCCCGTTCCTCTCTTGCTCGTAACGGCTCCCACAGCTGTGACAACCTCGCAAAATACTTGCGCAGACTTCATCTTTGAGAACCAGGCATTGGTGCAGTAAGTCGAGCATATATCCATCTATTTCTCCGTCCACAAAGCTTCCTTTGTGACAATCAAGAACTGTTAGTGAAGTGTTTCTTGCAGAAGGAATATGTGGGAAAAATAAGTTGTCTGTAATTGTACATTCATGTCTTGCTCAAATTCTTTGCCTCAATCTGTTGAAAAGCTGGAACAGCTGATGAGCTGCACTCAAATTTCACATTAGGAAGTAATGGAATCGTCGGCAGTGTTTTTAGAGCGAATGATCTGCAGCTCGTGCAGGCAGATAAAGAAGGCGGTGTTATAGTAATACCGTCTGGTTATTACATCAAAAAGGCAATAGAAGCAGTGAAGAAGAATTTCAGGTCCGTGAAAGTGAAAACTGCGCAAATGAAAAAAGATGCAGTGTCATTTTGTGAGGAACTGCAACTGCATCAACTAGCCAGGGCCATCAATAAATCTGACAAGACACTTGGACTCACGTCCTCTTATAGAGCTCAATGTTCTGAGGCCTTGGACACAACCTTCCTCACAAAGGAAAGCGGTGAAAGCGCTCCTGAGATTCTTAAGGAACTCGAGGTTGTATTCCCGTCTATAATCTTTAAGTTTTCAGTGTGCGCCCTCTATCCCCGTGACATAGTGGTTGCTGGACACTTGGAAAACTGATTTCATTGCCGCTCTTTTTCTTTTTTTTCCCTTTTGTTCCCCTCCCCAAGTGTAGGGTAGCCTACTGGGCATCGCCTGGTTAACCTCTCTGCCTTTCCGTTCATTTCTGTCTTGCTCTCTCTCACAAGAACAGCCTTACGCTTTTTTTGCCGCGAAAACACACAAGCGGGAATTACCTTTCCGGACTATAGTAAGCGAAAAGGGAACTTGGCAATGGCAGATCAGTCAATTTTTGCTCAAGCACCTGAAAACTCTGTAAGTAGAGGACCCCTTTGCAACTATGAACTCTGATGATGTGATAGCCTTCCTTCAGACTAATAGGTACATAAGGTCTGGTTTTTCAATTGATGTAGATCTTTTCTACTTGGTTCCAAATCTTCTCTTTTCTGCAGTGCATAAATGCATAGATAGAAGTGGAGCCACGGCTTTTCATAACGCTACCGGTTTGTATGTGGACACCTCCATGTCATTACTTGAGTTTTATCTCAAGGCCACATTTATTGACTTTAATCACCAAACGTATCTACAAAAAAAGGGCATTTGTATTGGCTCATCTGTCGCCCCGGTACTTTGTAATATGTTTTATCTGTAATTGACCGCTCCTTGAGTGAAGCACTTGACATGGGTTGTATAGTCCACATTTTTAGATATGTAGACGATTACCTGGTCCTTTTGGCAGATAGCAATTTTAGTTTTGACGAAGCAGTAGCTGATGTTTTAGGTACGTTTGGTCGGAACAACATGAGCCTCACCTTCACTCACAAACTGCATAGCAGTAATAACCAATTACAGTTTTTAGATCTCACCCTAACCTTTCAGCCTTCACATGTTTGCTGGCAATACTGTCCACGTGCAGAGAAAGATTTGTTGCCTTTTCATTTGAACCATTTTATGACTGTTAAGAGGGTATCGCTTCCCAGTGCTTAGCATCCGCTCTAAGGAAATGCCATGCATGCCAGCTTTGCACCTCATGTTCTGTTCTGTTCGCTCGTTCTGTTCCCTTACTCGTCCATGTTGCCATTTTGCACTCTCATGTCTTTCATGAATACGCACCAACAAGCCCAGATGCAAGTACTTCTTCTCATTAAGTCCCCACACACCAGCACATACTAGTCATAAAGAGCGACCTCCCTTAAACTGTGTCATTCAAAGGCACAAATGTTGAATACACAGGTGTGCAAGTCCACAAATGATTATCACGTAGGTGCGACATCTTCTGGAGCATGTTGAGAAATACACAGCAGTGGTACTCGATGAGGCTATCAATTTCAATCAACCATGATAAGCCGCCGCGGTGATACAGTGGTTATGGTGCTTGGCTGCTGACCCGAAAGACGCGGGTACGATCCCAGCCACAGCGGTTGAATTTCTTTGGAGGAGAAATTCTAGAAGCTCGTGTACTGTGCGATGTCAGTGCATGTTAAAAAACCCCAGGTGGTCGAAATTTCCGGAGCCCTTCTCTACAGCATCTCTCATAGCCTGAGTCGCTTTGGGATGTTAAACCCCATAAACCAAACCAGTCATGATGTTTGTCTTCCTTCTTGAATACCTGTGTTGCACAAACAGCCGTGACAACCAAGCAGTCATGGTACTTCCTGGAGATCAAGCATCATAGCTCTTGAAAAAAGGCTCATTGTTACTGATCAGCGTACGTTGTTTTCTGCACTGCCATGCACCATACCACCAAATGCTAATTGTTTTGTAAGACTATAAAGAGTGGAGGGAGAGGACACAAAATTCCACGGTGTGGCAAGCTTCAGTGCTTCCCCACTGCGTTTACAAGGAAGCTACTTGCATCAGCAAAACCAAGAAAAAATGTAAGTAGTTGCATTGTCGCTCGCACGATCACAATAACAGAGTACAATAAAATGCTACACCTGCATCTCCTAAAACCTTGCAAACAGCGTCTACATCTCTCTTGCAGCATTTTGCTGACAGCCAGTTCCCAATTAGCTGCTTGGCCCTCTGTATGTCATTTGCAGCATTCATCTCGTTGCAGTGTATGAAAATCGCGGTGCTAAATGCAATCTGAACACATACATAAAAAAATTTGCGAGCGCCAGTGTAGCCACCGAGGCTGAGAACTAAAATCCGCTCTTTAGTAGCTTGCGCTATGGAAACAGTTGAAAGCAACAACATGAACATGCCACTCAAAGCAGCGACAAACACCAATATATCACAAACATCAACACCATGGGCTGCAAAAATATCGCCACTTTGCCAGCACACAAACGCGACACACATATGCATGCACACACACGTGTATGCATTGAACATCACAGCACACACATTTACAGTATTCTGTCAAACTCTTGGGCAGCCACCAGAGAGGCAGCATCCTCAGTGGGGCACATTTCTGTCTCATTTTCTTCTCTTCAGTGAGCATTCACGCATGACATTCTCAGCTGCATTCCTGCGGTGCAGGGGGGCTTAATGGCAAAATGCTTTCTTTGCTTGCAGCAAGCTGCGTTCTTCGGCTGAAACGCTGCTGATCCAGATCATGAGAGAGAAATAAACTTGAAGAATAAGGATGGGGTGGAGCTTATCTGGCAGGTTTTCTCAGATAGTGCGTGGTAGTTTACCAGTATCTCTCAAGAGAAAAGTATACAACAGCTGTATCTTACCGGTACCTACCTATGGGTCAGAAACGAGGAGGGTAGTGAAGAGGGTTCAGCTTAAGTTCAGGACAATGCAGCGAGCTGTGGAAAGAAAAATGGTAGGTGTAACGTTAAGAAATCGGAAGAGGGCAGAGTGGGTGAGAGAACAAATGCAGGATAATGACATCCTAGTCGAAACCAAGAGGAATAAATGGGCTTGGGCAGGGCCTGTAATCCAAAGGCAAGACAACCGCTGGTCCTTAACAGGGTTCACCAGTGGCAGTGTCCATAGGAAATACATGGGAACTTTCAGAAGCTATACCGTGTCTAAACATGGCTCGATTTTCATGAGGTTTGTAGCAGCATTTTATTGTTTTGTGAATAGAGGAAATGTTGCCGGCAGATTTTATTGTTTCAGTTTCATTTTTTTACCAATTAGATGCAAAGTTCCAGAAAAATGGTGCTTTTAGATATGTCGAACTTTCATGTCATCTCAGGAAAAAACTAAGCCAAATATCAAAATTTCGTCCGCAACATTTCCTCCCTTCTTCTTTCTTGATTGTTAAGCCGCAATTTTTATCCATATCGAACCTAGTGTTTGGGTTTTACAGGCTCTGAAAGTTGTGTATGTATTTTCTGCGGGGATTTGAATTTCACACTAAAATTTTACTAGTGCGACGTGGCTCCTCCTGGCGACAAAATATTTTGTTGCTACTGCACTCTACCACCAACTTCTTGCTTGTCTGTGTTTGTGTGCACACTTTTTCCTTAGAACCTGGACGAACCTCATTTCTTTCCTTTTTTTCTTGCTTTGTCTATATTTCAAAAGGATTTCTGCTTTTCTTTTTTTCTCGAGCTTGTGGTGCGAAACGGAAGCGGGATGCAAGGCCACACCCAAAAGCACCTCACCCCCCCCCCCCCCCGCAGCACACACAGGCATTGTTCGCACCAAAATGCACGTGAGTCGAGTTATCCGGTCAAAAACCGGTTACTGGGTGCATGGAAACGCGCTTAGTCTTGTTCGGAGTCAAGGGGTCAGGACCAGTAAACTCCGCCACAAGGGGTAGGTTGACTCAACTCCACCCTGCCCCGATATGCTTGTAAACGCTGTCGAGCCGAAAAAACAGAAGGGAGAGGATAAATGCAAACTTGTTTTTCACTTGCGCCGTCGCACCTCCGAAGCAGCGGTGGTGTGCCTCAATCTTGGATGCTACCACTGCTCGCTCACAATGCGGTGCTCGGCGCTTGGTGTCGCTGCTGATGAACTGGTCTCGACTAGCTAAAATCGAGTTCATGTAAACACGCGTTGGTCGAGTTGGGTTGACTTCACTCAGCCCGACGCCCGACTCAACCTGACGTTATTGGTTCATGTAAACAGAGCTAAGCAAGGACTCGCTTATGCAATGCCAAAGTTTGCGTTCAGTCACCATGCGTAGCTACAGGACGCTCTCGGTGCTTTTGCAAACCACACTTCTCGTCCTTTTTAAGTTTCATCCAACTTTGATTTGCTTGGTGCTTGGTTGGTGCTGAGAAGCGGAAGATGGGTGTTCAGTGCTGGGAAGGCTCGTACGAGACTAGGCAAAGGCTGTCACTACAATCGAGGACATGCTTCTGTAGCTATGTAAGGAAGGCTACATGGGAAAGGGAAGAAAACCAGTCATAAGGCCTTGTGCTAGGAGCTCCTTTCTTTCCTTTTATTTGGAGACTGACTACATAGGTGTTCAACACAATAGAACCTTTTCCGGGTAATGTCCTGCGAATGCAACAAGCCTCTCTTCCGCCAATTTAACCGACCACACCTGTCTGCTCAGGTGAAACCAGTAACCCCACCCTACCATTGTAAAAGAATTCGCAGAAAAAACGGAGGGGAGCTTAGGCAACCCAAATCGGAAATGCTAAATTGGTGGGTTACTGGGAAATGGTTCATTGTCTGACCCCCACATCCTTCTTTGCTCAATGGCTTGAGAGGGGTAAACTTTTTTGTGCTTCGGTCCCCGGAACTTTGGCCGCATGCCTACAGAAAGTTCTGGGCTCTACTTTTTTTATGTGGAAGAACGAATACTTTCGTGTCGCGGTGTAGTTTACACACCTGGAGGGGGAATAGAACTTACCTCCTTTTTGGGGTACTCAGGTGCTGCCATCTATCAACAGAAAAAGTTCAAATCTGAGTTGCCTTGTAGCTGGTGAGCCCTCTTAAAGGTAATTGAGTGGATTCCAAGAGA